>NC_049260.1:70470467-70788929 GCF_011100685.1 Canis lupus familiaris
TGATAAAAACGTGTCTTATTAGCTACCTTCATATATCCTAGTTTTCACAAAATTAAATAATTTGTATGGCTGCTAAGTGAACTAGGAGAAAAGTTAAAAATAGAATTCTCGTTTTCTGTTGTTGTTGTTACTGTTTTTTCCCTGTGGTACTCTTTTACTGTGGGACACTACCTTTAAAGTTTTTTTTTTTTTTCTTTTTCTTTAAAGTTGTTTTTCTGTAGTTCAGGTCCTAAGTAGTTTTGTGTAGTTCAGATGAGTTAAATATTATTTGTTCTAAAATTTAAAAACCAAGAAAGAAAGAAAAAAGTTGTTCAAAGGCACAGAAGGGAAAACCAAATAAGCTTTCTGATAATTCACTGTGGTTTGTAACTACTTATTCACTTTTTCAGCAAATATTTATTGAATATCTCTGGTGTGTGGTGTTGAAAGCTTGGCTTCAAAAAACAAAAACATGGTCCTTACACTTGAGGAGTTTTCAGTGCAACCAGTGAAATGAATGGTACATGTACCCTCACCAGACCATGAGATAGAAACAGCAAGTGTCCTTCTGAATTCAGAGTTGGTTTTGTTTTGTATTATTTTATTTTGAAATTAGAGATAGATTGAAAATATTTGACTTAGTATTTCATTTTTGATATACTAAATATGATTATAATGCGAGTGCTCTTTGAGTATACATGTTAAAGCACTTAGTGAAACTTCTGCAAGTTTGTTTACCTCAATGTGGTTCTCTATTATTTCCATTTTTATGGGAAGAGTAAAAAAATACACCCAAAATAATAGTTTTCTATTTTTAAATGTGTTTGGAAATTGCAAATTATTTCAATTAAAAGGTAGAATAGCTGTATCATAGTTGTGAAGGTTCCAAAAGTATTTTTATAGTTAGTATTTTTCAAGGAAACACTTAAAATCCAAATAGAAATATACTTCTAAAATTTGTCTTGCAATGTATGTTAAATGTACATAGAAAAGTCAATGTTTGGAGGGTACCAAACCAAGTAATCTTAAGTGTATTTCACATATTGATTGAAAATTATACTGAATTATTATGTAGTTGGAAGTTTCTACCCCTTGTAAAGAACAGATTTTTCCTTAAAAGAGCTGTTACATGATGTCGGAAAGAAACAACTGAATTACGACTAGCCAAACACTTGGCTTCTATTGCTTACCATGTTATATAGCTGTATGCGTTTTAGCAGCACACTCAACTTGCTTGGTCTTTGTTCTTATCTGCCCTGAATATCACATGTGGTTGTTATGAGGATTAAATGTCATCAGGTACATGAAAATGTAAGTTAGAACATGCTATAAAATGTAAGGTACACTTATTATAGAGCAGCTAAGCTGTAAGTGTTTTTATCCAGTAGAGGGAGTCAGCCAAATGCATGCTAATATAAAAACAAGATTTAAATTTCTCCTCCTGTAAAGTAATTATAATGTCAAAGTAAATGTTTGAAGCAAAGTATATGCATGTACATATTCTTTTTTTTGACATACCAATGATAAAACTTTTGATGAATATAAAGGTATTTAATAGTATATCAAGTAAAATAACAATTGTCAGGGTCACACCTAGTTGGCCTAGTTGGTTAAGTGTCTGTCTTCTGCTTGGTTCATGATCCCGGGGTCTTAGGATCAAGCCCCATGTTGGGCTCCCTGCTTAGTGGGAAGCTTACATCTCCTTCACCCCCTGCCTGCAGCTCTACCTGCTTGTGCTCACTTTCTCTGTCTCTGTCTCTCTCTGTCAAATGAATAAAATCTTAAAACAATTAATTAGAGAGGGTGACAAAACATGAGAGACTCCTAACTCTGGGAAACAAAGAAAGGTTAGTGGAAGGGGAGGCGGGCAGAGGGATGGGGTAACTGGGTGATGGACACCGAGGAGGGCACTTGATGGGATGAGCACTGGGTGTTATTCTATATGTTGGCAAATCAAATGTCCATTAAAAAAAAAGAATGCAAATCCCTACCTTATCTTCTATAGAGTGACTTCATGAGAAATATAATAAATCCATAGATTTTTAAAAAAAATTAAATAAAATGACAATTCCCAGTTGATTCCCTTGAAGTACATATCTACATAAATTTAGTTTTGTATACAGCATGCTGGAGAGGGTGATTCACAGTGGATACTGATTATTTATGCTATATAAGGGGCTGTTTCAGTCTTGAAGCCTACTGTCACTACTTATATAATGGTCAGTTGTAAAAAGGGAGTAAATTGACAACCACGAGTTAGAGTTTGGGAACTTGGTTAAATTCCATGGGATGTGGCTATAGGTAAAATAGAAGTTAAAGAAATGGGAGAAGGTGGCATTTTATCTGGCCCACTGACAATATCCAAGGGGTCTTCTGATCTTGTAGTTAAGATGCTGCTACTTGACTTCTAGGTAGACCTGGGACCAAATTGCATTTCCAGGCCATCAGTCTGATTTGAAACATAAACCCTTGCCAAACATTGGGATTCAGAATGTAGGATGCTACATAAATTCCTAGGGGTAAAGGTTAGCATGATGCCAAGTTAGCTAGGGTTCAAGGCAAGTTCCTTTCCCAGCAGGGGATGTTTAACTTAGGTATATCAGTCTCTAGACTTAGGACAGCAAAGCTAAATCTAGACACCACTAGGCAATGATGATGATCCTGAGTATTTCAAGTTCCCTAGATACAATTGAACCTGTAGAAAAAGGTGTTAGTCCTTGGAAGTAGCCATTTATAAACCTGATGGAACACACTAAGAACATGAAACCTGCATCTGTAATATGAAAGATATGTCCATTTCTTTTTCTTATTCTGCTGACTGACATGGGGATTGGTTAATACAACCAAATAAAACATGAAAGATACCTCTAAAGACAATAAAACCCAGACTAGAAATCAGAGTCTGGAGTCACATGTTGTTCTTGTCTCATTTTCCAATTGAAGGTTGAAATTCTGAGTCAAGAGGTTAACGAAGATCATTTGCTAACTATGTACCTAAATTGCATATTAAAGTTTTAATTTATATAATAAAGTGATTTGCTTTCAATAGCATTTCTTTATAAAAATAATAACACAATAAACTGATTACATGGTAATTTTTTATGTGTACCTTACCATTTCAAAAAAAGGAACACAATGACAAAGTTGACATTTATAGTAGTTACTGAGTATAAGATGATTTCAATGAACTTAATAGGACTTGTGTATAATATACATAAATAAAACTATACCACATTGAGAGTTATGGAAAAGACGAATAAATCTAAAGATAATTCAAGATGGGTGAATAAAGATTATAAGGTTATAAATTTTTTTTTTAAAACTTACATTTACATTGAGGATGACATGTGATGTATTGAGAACTGGGTGTTATATGCAACTGATAAATTGTTGAACACTACCTTTGAGGCTAAGCTTGCACTATATTTTGTCTAATTGAATTTAAATTAAGAAAAAAGAGAACTATACATTTAACAATTATAATGAAATAAAATAGACATTTTAACTGAATTTATTGAATTAAAAAATTATCATATAAAAGCAAAAAAAAGCAAAGTGGCAAGAATATAAAATACAATTTTGAGAACCAGATGTAATTTTATGGGGGTAGTGAATCATCGCATAAGAATTAAAAAAAAGTTAAAAGAGAGATACTTGTATTATTACATACATTCATATAGACAATGGAAGTACAATGTCCAATAATATATAATTAATCATTTGATAGATCAATAGAAAAAAAAGCAAGAAATAGCATTTTGTAAGACTATAAAATAAGGGGAGGGAAGATATGCGTCCCAACATTGTTTAGTAATCTGTCTATAAGTCTGGGGTGGGGGGGAATAGGTCTATATATTGAAGTCATAAAGAGATTAAGAGTAAATATCAGAGTAAAAATGTTATTTTTAAATTTTTATTTAAATTCTAGTTAGTTAACATACAGGGTAATATAAGTTTCAGGTGTACAATACAGTAATTTAGCACTTCGATTCAACACCCGGTGCTCATCAAAACAAGTGCACTCCTTAATCCCCATCACTGATTTAAACCATCCCTCCACTGACTTCTCCTCTGGTAACCATTAATTTGTTCTCTATAGTTAAGAGTCTGTTTCTTGCTTTGCTCTTTCTGTCTCTTTTCCATATGCTTATTTTTTTTTAGTTCCACATATGAGTGAAATCATATGGCATTTATCTTTCTTTGACTTATTTCACTTAGCAGAATACTCTGTAGCTCCATCCATGTTGATGCCAATGGCAAGATTTCTTTCTTCTTGATGGCTGAGTAACATTCCATTTTATACACACACGCACGCACACACACACACAACATCTTATTTATCCATTCATCAGTTGATGGAAACTTGGGCTGTTTCTATAATTTGATTATTGTAGATAATGCTGTTGTAAACATACGATAGGGTCGCATGTATCTTCAACTTAGGATTTTTGTATTCTTTAGGTAAATACCTAGTAGTGCTACTGCTGGGTCATAGGGTAGTTCTATTTTTAACTTTTTGAAGAACCTACATACTGTTTTCTAGAGTGGCTGCACCAATTTACATTCCCACCAGCACTGAAGTATGGTTACCGTTTCTCCATGTCCTCACCAATACCTGTTGTCTCTTGTGTTGTTAATTTTCGCCATTCTGACATGTGTGAGGTCATATTTCATTGTAGTTTTGATTTGTATTTTTCTGATGATGAGTAATATTGAGCATCTTTTCATGTTTCCATTGGCCACCTGTTTGTCTTCTTTGGAAAGATGTCTATTCATGTCTTCTGTCCATTTCTTAACTAGATTATTTGTTTTTTTGGGTGTTGCATTTTAGAAGTTCTTTATAGATTTTGGATACCAACCTTGCATTGCACAGGTCATTTGTAAATATTGTTTCCCATTCTGTAGTTGCCCTTTAGTTTTGTTGATTGATTCCTTTGCTGTACTGAACCTTTTATTTTGAAATTCACAATATTTTATTTTTGCTTTTCTTTCCCTTGCCTCAGGATACATATCTAGAAAGAAGTTGCTATGGCTGATGTCAAATAGGTTATATCCCTGTGTTCTCTAGGACTCTTAGTTTCAGGACTCAAATTTAAGTCTTTAATCCATTTTGATTTATTTTTGTATATGGTATAAGAAAGTGATCCAGTTTCATTCTTTTGCATGTTGCTGTCCAATTTTTCCAACACCATTTCTTGAAGACACTGTCTTTTTCCCATTGAATACTCTTTCCTCCTTTGTTTATGATTAATTGACCATGGAGTTGTGGGTTCATTTCTGGGTTCTCTATTCTGTTCTATTGACCTAAGTGTCTATTTTTGTGCTAGTTTCCTATCGTTTTGATCACTACAGCTTTTGTAATATAACTTGAAGTCCAGAATTGGGATGCTCCCAGTTTTGCTTTTCTTTTTCCAGGATGCTTTGCCTATTTGGGGTCTTTTATGGTTCCATACAAGTTTTAGGGTGATTTGCTCTGTCTCTGTGAAAAATGTTGATATTTTGATAGAGTATGCATTAAATGTTGTAGATTGCCTTGGCCAGTATAGACATTTTAATAAGATCTCTTCTTCCAATCCATGAGCATGGAATATTTTCCATTTCTTTGTTTCATCTTTAGTCTCTTTCATAAGTGTTCTATAGTTTTCAGAGTACAGAACTTTTACCTCTTTGGTTCAGTTTATTCTTAGATACTGTATGGTTTTTTGTGCAATTATAAATGGGATCGATTTCTTGATTTCTCTTTCTGCTGCAGCAGATTTCTGTACATTGATTTTATATCCTGTGACTTTTAATGAATTTATTAGTTTTGCAAATTCTTGGTGACGTCTCTCAGATTTTCTGTACATTGATTTTATATCCTGTGACTTTTAATGAATTTATTAGTTTTGCAAATTCTTGGTGACGTCTCTCAGATTTTCTCTGGAGAGTATCATGTCTTCTGCAAATAGTGAATATTTGACTTCTTTCTGAGAGATTTGGATGCCTTTTGTTTCTTTCTATTGTCTGACTGCTGTGACTAGGACTTCCACTGTTATGTTAGTGGTAAGAGTGGACATCCCTGCCTTGTTCTTCAGCATAGAGGAAAAGCTCTCAGTTATTTCCTTTGAGAATGGTATTAGCTGTTTTTTTTTAAATATGTGGCCATTATTTTTTTTTTAATTTCTATTTATTTATGACAGTCACAGAGAGAGGCAGAGACATAGGTAGAGGGAGAAGCAGGCTCCATGCACTGGGAGCCCGATGTTGGATTTGATCCTGGGTCTCCAGGATCGCGCCCTGGGCCAAAGGCAGGTGCCAAACTGCTGTGCCACCCAGGGATCCCAATACGTGGCCATTATTATTATCCTTGTATCCCTACTTTGTTGAGATTTTAAAAAATTATTTTATTTATTTTTATTTGAGAGACTGCACAAAAGCGAGGGTAGAGGGAGAAACAGACTCCCTGCTGAGCTTGGAGCCTGATGTGGGGCTCAATCTCAGGATCCTGAGATATGACCTGAGCTGAAGTCAGATACTTAACAACTGAGCCACTCAGGTGTTCTGAAAGTTTTTAATCATAATTGGATGTTGTACTTTTTCAAATGGTTTTTCTACATCTATCAAAAGGATCATATGGTTCTTATTCTTTTGTTTATTAGTGTGATATATCATGTTGATTGATTTGTGAATATTGATCCACTTTGGCAATGTAGGAATAAATCCCACTTAATCATAGTTAAGTGATTCTTTTACAGTACTGTTGGATTCAATATGCTAGTATTTATGAGAATTTTTGCATCCATGTTTATCAGGGATATTGACGTATGATTGTCTTTTTTTTTAGTAGTGTCTATCTGGCTTTGGTATCAGGGTAATACTGTTCTCATAGAAGGAATTTGATGGATGGATAAATAAGATGTGGTCTATATATACAATGGAATATTGCTCAGCCATTATAAATGATAAATACCCACCATCTGCTTCAACGTGGAGGGAACTGGAGGGTATTATGTTGAGTGAAGTAAGTCAATCGGAGAAGGACGAACATTATATGTTCTCATTCATTTGGGGAATATAAAAAATAGAGAGAATAAAGGGGAAAGGAGAGAAAATGAGTGGGAAATATCAGTGAGGGTGACAGAACATGAGAGACACCTAACTGGGAAACGAACAAGGGGTAGTGGAAGGGGAAGTGGGTGGGGGTTTGGGGTAACTGGGTGATGGGCACTGATGGGGGCAATTGACGGGATGAGAGCACTGGGTGTTATGCTATATGTTGGCAAATTGAACTCCAATAAAAAAATAAACAAAAAGGAGTTTGGAAGTTTTCCTTCCTTTTTTAATTTTTTTTTTTGAGAACAGCTTGAAAAGAATAGGTATTAATAGGTATCAACCCTTTAAATGTTTGGTAGAATTTACCTCTGAAGTCATCTTGCCCTGGACTTCTGTTTGTTGGGAGAGTTTTGATTACTGATTCAATTTCTTTCCTGGCTATTAGTCTCTTCAAGTTTTATGTTTTTCCTGTTTTAGTTTTGGTTGTTCATATGTGTTTAGGATCTTACCTATTTATTTTAGTTTGTCCAATTTGTGGGCATGTCGTTTCTCATAATAATCTCTTAAAATTGTTTCTATTTCTGTTGTGTTGGTTATTTCTCTACTTTGATTTGTGATTTTTATATGGGTCCTTTCTCTTTTCCTTTTTTTTTTAAAGATTTTATTTATTGAGGGTGAGGGACGGGTGAAAAAAAAGATTTTATTTATTTGAGAGAAAGAAAAATTTCACACAAGTGGAGGGAGGTGCAGAGGGAGAAGCAGACTCCGTGCTGAGTAGGGAGCCTGAGTTGAGGCTCAATCCCAATTAAGACCTGAGATGAAGGCAGAAGCTTAACCAACCAAGCCACCCAGGCACCCCTCTTTTCTTTTTTGATATGTCTGGCTATAGGTTCGTCAATTTAATTAGTTTTTTCAAAGATCCAACTATTGATTTCAGTGACCTGTTTTTGTGTGTGTGTGTGTGTGTGTGTTTACATAATTTATTTCTGCTCTGATATTTACTATTTCCTTCCTTTTGTTGGCCTTAGGTGGCGACGGCTTCTTCTTCTTCTTCTTCTTCTTCTTCTTCTTCTTTTTCTTCTTCTTCTTCTTCTTCTTCTTCTTCTTCTTCTTCTTCTTCTTTTTAATTTCATATAGGTATAAGATTAGGTTGTTTATTTGAGATTTTTCTTGCTTCTTAAGGTAGACCTGTATTGCTAGATAATTCCCTCTTAAGGACCTCTTTTGCTGCTTCTGAAAGGTTTTGGACCATTGTATTTTCATTTTCGTTTGTTTCCACGTATTTTGCAAAACCTTTTCTTTGATTTCCTAGTTGACCGAGTCATTGTTTAATAGCATGTTGTTTAACCTCCATGTATTTGTGGTCTTTCCGTATTTTTTCTTGATGCTAACTTCAAGTGTTAGGTAAAAAAAATATGCATAGTATGATCATAATATTTTTGTACTTGTTGAGGCTGCATTTGTGACTTACTGTGTGATCTGTTTTAGAGAATGTCCCTTTTACACTGGAAAAGAATGTTTATTCTGTTTTAGGGTGGAATGCTGTGAATACATCAGTTCACTCCCTCTGATTCCGTTAGTTCTTTAAAGCCATTGTTTCTTTGTTGATATTCTGTGTAGATCATCTATCTTTTGATATAAGTGGAGGGTTAAAGTCCCCTACTATTATGTTATTATTATTAATAAGTTATTTTGTTTGTTATTATTATGGTACTTTGTTATTGTTATGTATATTAATTATTTTGTATTTGGGTGCTTCTACTTTGTGGGTATAAATATTTATATTTCTTATAACTTCTTGTTGAATTGTCACATTTATTATGATATAGTGCCTTTCTTAGTCTCTTGTTGCAGTCTTTGTTTTAAAGTCTAGTTTTCCTCATATAAGTATTGCTATCCTCCATTTCTTTTGACATTCAATTTACATGATAGTTATTTCCCCTCACATTCAATCTTCAGGTGTCCTTAGTTTTTTAAGCAGCATGTAGATGGGTGTTGTGCTTTTATCCATCCTGATACTCTGTGGCTTTTGACTGAAGTACTTAGTCCATTTACATTCCAAGTAATTATTGAGAGATATGTTTTTAGTGCCATTTTATTAGGTTTTTGTCCCATTGTTTCTGGAGTTTTTCCCTGTTATTTTCTTGTCTTTGTCACTTTTGGTCTTTCCTTTCCCCTCAGAGAGTCCTCTTTAATATTTTTTCTGGGACTGGTTTAATAGTCACAAACTCTTTAAGGTTTTGTTTGTTGGAGAAAATCTTTATCTTTCTTTCTGTTTTGAATGATAGCGTTGCTGGATAGAGTATTCTTGCCTGCAGAATTTTCACATTCGGCAAGTTGAATATAACATTCCACTTCCTTCTGGCTTTCCATGTTTCTGGAGAGAGACCTGCAGCTAGCCTTATGGGTCTTCCTTTGTAAATTTGGGGCTTCTTTTGTCCTGCTGCTTTTAGGATTATTTCTTTATCACTATATTTTGCAAATTTCAATACAATATGTCTTGGTGTTGGCTTGCTTTTATTGATATTGATGGGAGTTCTCTGTGTCTCCTGGATCTGGATATATTTTTCCTTTCCCAGAATAGTGATGTTTTTATCTATGATGTCTTCAGATTTTTTTTTTTTTTTTTCTGTCTCCTCTTCTCTCTCTTCTTCTTCTGGTACTTATATATTATGAAGGTTATTATGTTTGACTCCATCAAAGATAAGACTCCATTAAACAAAATACTTAGTTCCCTAAGTATTTTCTTTTGTTGCATACTTCTTTGTCTGTTTTGTTCAGCTTCATTTTTTCCATTATATTTTTCTTCTATATCACTAATTTATTTTTCTGCTTCTTTAAGCTTACCGTCCATTGCATCAAGTTTATTTCCAATCTTCATCTGATGTGATGGTCAAATATAATTACATGTGATATGATGTATATTTTCAAGTATGTAAAACTTAAGCATGGAAGCAAAGATTAGATGACAGATGGAAAAACTCTTTTCTGGTATGGTGGGAATCTTAATGACTTTTTTACATTCTCCCCATATTTTACTTTTAAGGGGTTAAAGAAAGAATGAGAATAATACAGACATTTAAGAATAAATGAATTAGGAATGCTAAAGTATTCCGATAACTGATAATCCTAACAACTTGTATTGATCACATTCAGTGGATCAGGAATCACTTTAAGTGTTTTGCATGCATTCTCTCATTTAATGAAAATTAAATTTCATTTAATGAATATTCAAAAGATGAAAAGAGAAAGTTTAGGCAAAATAAACTTGTCTTAAAATCATTCAAGGGCTGTAAGTTAAATAGGTCAGAGAAAGATGTATCCATCATGATTTCATTCATTTGTGCAATTTAAGAAACAAAACAGATGAACATAGGGAAAGTGAAGGAAAAATAAGACAAAAACAGAGGGAGACAAACCATAAGACTGTTAACTACAGGAAACAAGCTGAGGGTTGCTGGAGGTGAGGTGGGTGGGGGAATGGGATAATTGGGTGATTGGCATTAAGGAAGGCACTTGGTGTTATGAGCACTGGGTGTTATATGCAACTGATGAATCACTAAAATAACTCTGAAACTAACAATATACTATATGTTCATTAAATTGAATTAAAAAATAAAATATATTTAGTAAAAATCGTTCAAGGGCTGTGATGGAAAAGCACATTTAGAATAGTATTCTTTTATTCTAAAACAAACATCCATCTATTATAAACAATGTAAAAATCATAAGAAAATGAACCTTGAATTAATACGAACAAAAATAAAAGATCAATAACATGTTTGTTCCTCCTGTATTCCCCACCTTGGGATATGGACACTGCCATAAATCCAGATACCTAATTCAGCCAGCATATTGGCCTTCTTTCTTGATCCATTGGACTTCCTCATTCTTTGCTTCCAGTCCATTAACACATTCTGTTAATTCTAACTGCTAAAATATTTCTGAAACTTATCATTTCCCACATAATTCCAACTGTCACTTTAGTTGTTTAGGCCATCATCCTCTTCCCTCAGATTATACCAACAGCAGTTTTTCTCCAGCCTTGCTTCCCTTTCTTCTACTTTTTTCTACTTTCTTCACAAATGTAAACATGTCACTCTCCAGCATAAAACTCCTAAGTGATTTCTCTTTGTGGAATCAAATGCAAAGATTTTAATGAGATTTTCAAGGGACTTCAGTCCTTAGCCTATATTTACTTTACCAGCATTTTCTCCCCAAGAGTATAGATTCCCTTTCCCCTCTCACTTCAATTCTCCCATGCTTGTTTGCTGTCTCTTGCTCATGCACACACCTATAGCTATGCTTCACTTCTTCCATTTCCTTGACTTTTTTATTGTTTCCCTTCACAGAGTCTTCATAGGTGCTATGCCCTCCACCTTGATCATTGTCCCTCATCTATCAAACCTTGCATTGGGCTTTTTTCCTTTTTTCCAGAACCCTGTTTATCCTTCAGATTTCATCTTAGACTTTCTTTCTTCCAGGAAGACTTTCTGGACATCTGATTTGGGTTCTCCTGTGTTCCCATAGGACCCTATGCCATTACCTTCCGACTTATATTACTAAAAAATAAAGACATTTTCAGTAGAGCCTATGGTCTACTTTATTTACTCCTATATCCTCAGAGTTAAGAGTGCCTAGCACATATGAGATGGTTAGTATGTATTTATTAAGTGAATCTCTGTAGTTTTGCCTGCATTGCATATCGTGAACTTCTTAAGATTTATATTTTCAACTTCCAATTTCAGCACTGTCTTCTTAATCATCAGTTCACTAACACCATGAACAAATGCCATACACAGTATATCTCCAGTAATGGTTTGAAATGAATTAATAATTAGTATTCGAATGAATGAATCATTGTAATGGTGCCCACCTCACTGAGGTTAGTAAGCATTCCTCCTCTCTTTGAAGTCCTCCAAGGCAAAGACTATTTCATTTGTCTCTGTTTTTATCTACAGTACCTAACATAGTGACTTAAGTATAGGAGACACTCAGTGAATAATTACCATGGGTTCCTAAGATTGAACAGCAGCTAGAGAGTTACAACTAATGCTAGTGTTATGTAGGTGATTTTGACTATTACTGGAATTTGGACTAGATACATTTCTGTGTATCTTTATGTATGTATACATGGTTGTGTTGAGATAGATTATTTAAAATTAGACTGGTTTTATATTATTTATACTAATTAGTGATCATTAAGATGATGTCATCACACTAGTTAAAAAGTTCTGTTCTTGGACCGGGGGCAAGATGGCGGAGGAGTAGGCATCCCACCTGGTCCCACCAACTTACCTAGATAACTTTCAAATCATCCTGAACACCTACGAATTCAACCTGAGATTTAAAGAGAGAACAGCTGGAACGGTACAGAGAGAAAGGTTTTTGGTTCTAGCAAGGTAGGAAGGCAGAAAAAAATAAAAAAGAATGAAGTGGGGGAGGGGCACCATGAAGAGCTAGGCTAAAGCTGGGCAGCAAGCCAGCCTCATGGACAGGAAAGCCGGAAAGGCGGAGACA
Source organism: Canis lupus familiaris (assembly GCF_011100685.1). NCBI lineage: Eukaryota > Metazoa > Chordata > Mammalia > Carnivora > Canidae > Canis > Canis lupus. The sequence continues at coordinate 70,482,999 of NC_049260.1, forward strand.
CAGACAGAGGGGAGAAGCAGGCTCCATGCCAGGAGCCTGACGTGGAACTCGATCCTGGGACTCCAGGATCACGCCCTCAGCCAAAGGCAGGTGCTGAACCGCTGAGCCACCCAGGGATCCCTGAAGAGTAAATTCTTGACCAAGCAGCACTTGAAAGCTCCAGGTGAAGTCGAGGAGTATTTACAGTATATAGAACAAGAGGGTACCACTCCTTTTTTCTTTTCCTTTTTCCAGTACAACTTGTTTTTATATCAGACTATAAATTTCCAATATTTTTAATCTTTTCCCACCTTAACTACAATATTTTACCACCTCTTCATTTTTAAGTTTCTTCCTTTTTGACTTTCATACTTCTACAAATACATGTCTTAGATATATTTTCCAATTCTAGAGTCCCTTCAACACACTCAATTTTGGGAGATATACAAGATTTTCTTTTTCTTTTGTGTTTTTTTTTTCTCTGCCTCATTTTGTTCTACAATGGCAGAAGTTAATACTGTCTAAACCATGACCAGCATGCACCCAGAACCAAGTGGTATACTGTGCTGGTTCATTCTGTAGGATTATATTCTCTCTTCATTCCCATTCTGCCCCTCTTTTTTATGTCGTTTATGTTTTGGTGGTTAGTGGTGAGGTTTCTACAAGTATTCCTGGTTTATATAAATTTGGGACTGAGCATCTTCTAACATAGAGAATAATACACTCAGAACCAAGAGAATCACCAATCACCCTCTAGGACCCCTCAGGTAGATTACATTCTCCCTCCACTACAACTTCATTACCACTATCATTTCCCATTCCCCCCTTTTTCTTCTTTTCCTTTTTTTTTTCCCTCTTTTCTTTTGCTTTTTTCTCTACTTTTTTCTCTTTTCGTTTTTCTTCTTTGGGATTCTTGGCCTTTTTTATTTTACTACTTTGTTTTACAAATTGTTTTTCACTTTAGTGATCCTTTGTTTTATTTCGTTCTGATCTTTGTTTTCAATTTCTGGTCTCTGAACTTGTTAGAATCCTCTAGGGTGAAATTTACTTAGATCGTGGTTAATATACTGGACTCAGCCTGTTCATACAGCTACTCTGCACTGAGCAAAATGACTAGAAAGAAGAATTCTTCACAAAAGAAAGAATCAGAAACAGTCCTCTCTCCCACAGAGTTACAAAATTTGGATTACAATTCCATGTCAGAAAGCCAATTCAGAAGCACAATTATAAAGCTACTGGTGGCTCTGGAAAAAAGCATAAAGGATTCATGAGATTTCATGAATGTAGAATTTAGATCTAATCAGGCCAAAATTTAAAATCAATTAAATGAGATGGAATCCAAACTGGAGGTCCTGATGATGAGGGTTAATGAGGTGGAAGAAAGAATAAGTGACATAGAAGACAAGTTGATGGCAAGGAAGGAAGCTGAGGTATAAAGAGAAAAACAATTAAAATACCATGAGGAAAGGCTAAGGGAAATAGAGCCTTAGAAGGAAGAATCTGTGTATAATTGGGGTTCCAGAGAGTTCAAGATACATATGGAGTGAAAACTGAGACACCTGCACCCTAATATTTATAGCAGCAATGTCCACACTAGCCAAAGTGTGTAAGGCGCCTCAGTGCCCATTTAAAGGTGAATGGTTAAAAAAAAATAAAGATGAATGGATAAAGAAGATGTGGTATATATATACACTGGAATATTACTCAGCCATTAGAAATGACAAATACCCACCATTTGCATTGACATGGATGGAACCAGAGGGTATTATGTTGAGTGAAATAAGTCACTCGGAGAAGGACAAACATTATATGGTCTCATTCATTTGGGGAATATAAAAAATAGTGAAAGGGACTAAAGGGAAAGGAGTGAAAATATCAGTGAGGATGACAGAACATGAGAGACTCCTAACTCTGGGAAACGAACAAGGGGTAGTGGAAGGGGAGGCAGGCAGGGGGGATGGGATGACTGGGTGATGGACAGTGAGTGGGGCACTTGATGGGATGAGCACTGTGAGTTATACTATATGTTGGAAAATCGAACTCCAATAAAAAAATATACAGGGATCCCTGGGTGGCGCAGCGGTTTGGCGCCTGCCTTTGGCCCAGGGCGCGATCCTGGAGACCCGGGATCGAATCCCACGTTGGGCTCCCGGTGCATGGAACCTGCTTCTCCCTCTGCCTGTGTCTCTGCCTCTCTCTCTCTGTGTGACTATCATAAATAAATTAAAAAAATATATATACAAACAATGGAAAGTTCTGTTCTAATTGTTACTGTGTTGATTTGTTTTTTTGCGGCTGTTTTTGCATTTTTCTTGTAAAGATTTCTGTGTTGCTCTACAAATTTTAATGCTAAGTTTAGGGCTTGTCCTAATTATTGAATGAGGATTCAATGAGAAATTATTTTGACTTGAATTTTTAACTGAATGAAATATATGTGGAAATCCTTCTTGGGAAAAGGCTTTTTTTCTTTATTCTTTCTTTTCTGCTTGAGTATAGAACCGAAGCTGATGTATAAGCCATATTCCTTCATCATCCCCCATCAATATATGTCTTGAGGCCTTTTTTTTTTAATAAATTAATTTTTATTGGTGTTCAATTTACCAACATACGGAATAACACCCAGTGCTCATCCCGTCAAGTGTCCCCCTCAGTGCCCATCACGCACTCAGCCCCACCCCCTGCCCTGCTCCCCTTCCACCACCCCTAGTTCATTTCCCAGAGTTAGGAATCTTTATGTTCTGTCTCCCTTTCTGATATTTCCACACCTTTCTTCTCCCTTCCCTTATATTCCCTTTCACTATTATTTATATTCCCCAAATGAATGAGAACATACACTGTCCTTCTCCGATTGACTTACTTCACTCAGCATAATACCCTCCAGTTCCATCCTCCTTGAAGCAAATGGTGGGTATTTGTCGTTTCTAATGGCTGAGTAATATTCCATTGTATACATAAACCACATCTTCTTTATCCATTCATCTTTCGATGGACACCGAGGCTCCTTCCACAGTTTGGCTATTGTGGACATTGCTGCTAGAAACATCAGGGTGCAGGTGTCCCCGCGTTTCATTGCATATGAATCATAGGGGTAAATCCCCAACAGTGCAATTGCTGAGTCCTAGGGCAGGTCTATTTTTTAACTCTTTGAGGAACCTCCACACAGTTTTCCAGAGTGGCTGCACCAGTTCACATTCCCACTTACAGTGTAAGAGGGTTCCCTTTTCTCTGCATCCTCTCCAACATTTGTGGTTTCCTGCCTTGTTAATTTTCCCCATTCTCACTGGTGTGAGGTGGTATCTCATTGTGGTTTTGATTTGTATTTCCCTGTTGGCAAGTGATGCAGAGCATTTTCTCATGTGCATGTTGTCCACGTCTATGTCTTCCTCTGTGAGATTTCTCTTCAAGTCTTTTGCCCATTTCATGATTGGATTGTTTGTTTCTTTGGTGTTGAGTTTAATAAGTTCTTTATAGATCTTGGATACTAGCCCTTTATCTGATAGGTCATTTGCAAATATCTTCTCCCATTCTACAGGTTGTCTTTGAGTTTTGTTGACTGTATCCTTTGCTGTGCAAAAGCTTCTTATCTTGATGAAGTCCCAATAGTTCATTTTTGCTTTTGTTTCTTTTGCCTTCGTGGATGTATCTTGCCAGAAGTTACTGTGGCCAAGTTCAAAAAGGGTGTTGCCTGTGTTGTACTCTAGGATTTTGATGGAATCTTGTCTCACATTTAGATCTTTCATCCATTTTAAGTTTATCTTTGTGTATGGTGCAAGAGAGTGGTCTAGTTTCATTCTTCTGCATGTGGATGTCCAATTTTCCCAGCACCATTTATTGAAGAGACTGTCTTTCTTCCAATGGATAGTCTTTCCTCCTTTATCGAATATTAGTTGACCATAAAGTTGAGGGTCCACTTCTGGGTTCTCTATTCTGTTCCATTGATCTATGTGTCTGTTTTTGTGCCAGTACCACACTGTCTTGATGACCACAGCTTTGTAGTACAACCTGAAATCTGGCATTCTGATGCCCCCAGCTATGGTTTTCTTTATTAATATTCCCCCGGTATTTGGGGTCTTTTCTATTTCCACACAAATCTTAAAGTAATTTCTTCTAACTCTCTGAAGAAAGTCCATGGTATTTTGATAGGGATTGCATTAAATGTGTAAATTGCCTTGGGTAACATTGACATTTTCACAATATTAATTTTGCCAATCCATGAGCTTGGAGTATTTTTCCATCTCTTTGTGTCTTCCTCAATTTCTTTCAGAAATGTTCTCTAGTTTTTAGGGTATAGATCCTTTACCTCTTTGGTGAGGTTTATTCGTAGGTGTCTTATGTTTTGGGTGCAATTGTAAATGGGATTGACTCTTCATTTCTCTTTCTTCAGTCTCATTGTTAGTGTATAGAAATGCCATTGATTTCTGGGCATTGATTTTGTATCCTGCCACGGTACCAAATTGCTGTATGAGTTCTATCAATCTTGGGGTGGAGGCTTTTGGGTTTTCTATGTAGAGTATCATGTCATCGATGCAGAGGGAGAGTTTGACGTCTTCTTTTCCAATTTGAATGCCTTTAATGTCTTTTTGTTGTCTGATTGCTGAGGCTAGGACTTCCAATACTATGTTGAATAGCTGTGGTGAGAGTGGACATCCCTGTCTTGTTCCTGACCTTAGGGCAAAGGCTCCCAGTGCTTCCCCATTGAGAATGATATTTTCTTTGGGCTTTTCGTGGATGGCTTTTAAGATGTCGAGGAACGTGCCCTCTATTCCTACACTCTGAAGAGTTTTGATCAGGAATGGATGCTGTATTTTGTCAAATGCTTTCTCTGCATCTAATGAGAGGATCATATGGTTCTTGGTTTTTCTCTTGCTGATGACTCACATTGATTGTTTTACGAGTGTTGAACCAGCCTTGTGTCCCGGGGATAAATCCTATTTGGTCATGGTGAATAATTTTCTTAATGTATTGTTGGATCCTATTGGCTAGTATCTTGTTGAAAATTTTTGCATCCATGTTCATCAGGGATATTGGTCTGTAATTCTCCTTTTTGGTGGGGTCTTTGTCTGGTTTTGGAATTAAGGTGATCCTGGCCTCATAGAACGAATTTGGAAGTACTCCATCTCTTTCTATCTTTCCAAACAGCTTTAGTAGAATAGGTATGATTTCTTCTTGAAATGTTTGAGAGAATTCCCCTGGGAAGCCATCTGGCCCTGGACTTTTGTGTCTTGGGAGGTTTTTGATGACTGCTTCAATTTCCTCCCTAGTTATTGGCCTGTTCAGTTTTTCTATTTCTTCCTGTTCCAGTTTTGGTAGTTTGTGGCATTCCAGGAATGCGTCCATTTCTTCTAGATTGCCTAATTTATTGGCGTATAGCTGTTCATTATATGTTTTTACAATCGTTTGTATTTCCTTGGTGTTGGTAGTAATCTCTCCTTTCTCATTGATGATTTTATTAATTTGAGTCTCCTCTCTCTTCTTTTTAGTAAGGTTGGCTGATGGTTTATCTATCTTATTAATTCTTTCAAGGAACCAACTCCTGGTTCTGTTGATCTGTTTCACAGTTCTTCTGGTCTCGATTTCGTTGAGTTCTGCTCGAATTTTAATTAATTCTCTACTTCTGCTGGGTGTAGGGTCCATCTGCTGTTTTTTCTCTAGCTCCTTTATGTGTAAAGTTAGCTTTTGTGTTTGAGTTCTTCCCAGTTTTTGAATGGATGCTTGTATTGCGATGTATTTCCCCGTTAGGACTGCTTTTGCTGCATCCCAAAGATTTTGAATGGTTCTATCTTCATTCTCATTAGTTTCCATGAATCTTTTTAATTCTTCCTTAATTTCCTGGTTGAACCTTTCATCTTTTAGCAAGATGGTCCTTAACCTCCACTTGTTTGAGGTCCTTCCAAACTTCTTGTTGTGATTTAGTTCTAATTTCAAGGCATTATGGTCTGAGAATATGCAGGGGACGATCCCAATCTTTTGGTATCAGTTCAGACCCGATTTGTGACCCAGTATGTGGTCTATTCTGGAGAAAGTTCCATGTGCACTTGAGAAGAATGTGTATTCAGTTGAGTTTGGATGTAAAATTCTGTAGATATCTATGAAAGCCATCTGGTCCAGTGTATCATTTAAAGCTCTTGTTTCTTTGGAGATGTTGTGCTTAGAAGATCTATCGAGGGTAGAAAGAGCTAGATTGAAGTTACCAAGTATAAGTGCATTATTATCTAAATATTTCTTCACTTTGGTTATTATTTGGTTTAAATATTTGGCAGCTCCCACATTCGGGGCATATGTATTGAGGATTCTTAAGTCCTCTTGTTGGATAGATCCTTTAAGTATGAGATAGTGTCCCTCTTCATCTCTCACTACAGTCTTCGGAGTAAATTTTAGTTTATCTGATATAAGGATGGCTACCCCTGCTTTCTTTTGAGGACCATTTGAATGGTACATGGTTCTCCAACCTTTTATTTTCAGGTTGTAGGTGTCCTTCTGTCTAAAATGAGTCTCTTATAGACAGCAAATAGATGGGTACTGCTTTTTTATCCAGTCTGAAATCCTGGGCCTTTTGATGAGGTCATTAAACCCGTTCACGTTCAGAGTTAACTATTGACAGATATGAGTTTAGTGTCATCATGGTATCTATTCAGTCCTTGTTTTTGTGGATTGTTCCACTGAACTTCTTTTTAAAGGGGAATTTTAAGAGTCCCCCTAAAATTTCTTGCACAGCTGGTCTTGAGGTCACATATTTTTTCAGTTTCTGCCTGTCTTGGAAGGAAGCTCTTTATCTCTCCTTCTATTTTGAATGAGAGCCTTGCTGGATAACGTATTCTTGGTTGCATGTTCTTCTCATTTAGGACCCTGAATATATCGTGCCAGCCCTTTCTGGCCTGCCAGGTCTCCGTGGAGAGGTCTGCTGTTACCCTAATATTCCTCCCCATAAAAGTCAGGGATTTCTTGTCTCTTGCTGCTTTAAGGATCTTCTCTTTATCTTTGGAATTTGCAAGCTTCACTATTAAATGTTGAGGTGTTGAACGGTTTTTATTGATTTGAGGGGGGCGGGGATCTCTCTATTTCCTGGATCTGAATGCCTGTTCCCGTTCCCAGATTAGGAAAGTATTCAGCTATGATTTGTTCAAATACATATTCTGGCCCTCTGTCCCTTTCGGTGCCCTCGGGAACCCCAATTAAACGTAGGTTTTTCTTCCTCAGTCTGTCACTTACTTCCCTTAATCTATCCTCATGATCTTTTAATTGTTTGTCTCTTTTTTCCTCAGTCACCTTTCACCAAGTCACCTCACTCTCCCGCCCGCCTCCCCTTCCACTACCCCTTGTTCGTTTTCAAGAGGTAGGAGTCTCTCATGTTCTGTCACCCTCTCTGATATTTCACACTCATTTTCACACTCTTATTCCAGTGTGTGTGTGTGTGTGTGTGTGTGTGTGTGTGTGTGTGTGTATCACATCTTCTTTATCCATTCATCTTTTGATGGACACTAAGGCTCTTTCCATAGGTTGGCTATTGTGAACATTGCTGCTATAAACATTGGTGTGCAGTTGTCTCAGTTTTTCCCTGCATCTGTATCTTTGGGGTAAATCCCAGCAGTGCAGTTGCTGGGTCTTAGGGTAGCTCTATTTTTAACTCTTTGAGGAACCTCCACATAGTTTTCCAGAGTGGCTGTAGCAGTTCATATTCTATGGGGAGGGCTTTCTTTTGTGTCCTCATCATGCTTGAATCCTTTCTGTTTTTTCATAGAGTTTTTTTTGTCAGTGTTATTTATTTCTGTTTTTTGTCAGTGTTATTTATTTCTTCCTTCTCTCTTTTACTTTTACCTTTTATTTATTCAGGCTGTATACTTATGTGCATGGGTAAATTTGACCAAAATAGATGATAGACCTTTGTTTTTAAAATAACATTTAATATAGCTTAATTACAAAAATAATAATCTTAGGTTTAAAAAATGTAGACACAGGAAATTTTAAGGAGGAAATATACATCTAATCTTCTGTTACTCAGGGATAATTACCACAAACATTACCATAGATTACTATTTAGATGATCGATATATATTTACATCTTTTAAATCTTACTGTTCAGAGAATTTTTTATCTCATTGCATATGAAATTGTCTCATATTTTTCTACCTCATGAAAACATTAAAGGTCTACATAATACTACATTTTAAATAGATGCCATAGTTTATCTCCCCTTTTCCCTACACTTAGCATCTTAAAGTATTTATACTGTTCCCTATTAAAAAATGATTCTGTGATCATCTTAGAACATAAAGCTTAGTCAAAAATTCAGATTATGTCCTGTGATAGATTCCTGGAAGTAGCATTACTAGGTCCAAGAGTTTGTATACTTTTTGAGGCTGTTGATTCTTCTTACTAGATTGCTATCCAGAAAGATTATGCCAAGCCTGCCTGTTGCTACCAGCATTCCAAAAGGATTTGCAGCTCACTAAATGGGCACGGCTTTTTAGTTTAAGTGTATTTTCCATCAATGAGTCCGTAATTTCTGTATAGTTTGTAATACATTATCAAATTAATGTACTAAACAAAGTATATTATTTTATATACAGATTTGAATCTTACACAACTTATTCTGATGGCAGTATGTGGATGGCACATTTTTTTCTATATTTGGAATCTTATTTTTGCTGGCTTATTATTCCGTGATATTGCACTACTAATTTTTTTCCTACATTCTGTATCTTTGTTTCCTTAGACAACTGAGGTAGTGCTTTGGAGAATAAGTGATCCTGGACTTCATTTTAGGACAATGGGAAAAGCCAAAGTCTCGAGAGAGCATGACCAGTGGAAAGGACACTGGAATAGAAATTAGATGTCCTAGATTCTACTTTCCGCTTTGTTATTGTGTATCACGGCAAAATTTGAGTAACAGAGTTGCCCAATCTACAAAATGGGGATGATAAGTCTCACTTTTTTACAGGGATGCTAGTGGGATTAATGCATTATTGTTTCCTCATACATTTTGTGTCCTTCCAATAAAATTTTAATATTAGAGACCCAATACTAAAATAAATCTAAATTTAGAAAGTAGAGATTAATTTTTATAGTTTCAAACTTTTCTATTCCCAATTTAATTTATTAAATTTAAGTCTTTGGTTACTTATACAAAGTATATATTTACTATATGATTTCTCAAATGCAGCAAAAAGTGACATTAGGGTATGAATAAGTAGCATCTGCTTTGTAACGTAATATCACTTTAGATATATTCTGTGTTTATCATATATTACATTAAAATGTGAGAAAGGAAGTAAGTTCTTAAATTCACCATAGGTTAACATGGTGAGTCTAAAAATAGTATAAAAGTATTTTGGTTTACTAATTTGTGATATTTTCATCTAAGATATTGACTATAAAATAGTGACATAAAAATAATTTCTTTATTGTTATTGCTTGAATAAAGATGTTTCTGAATTTAGCAAACTATTGTGTATAAATTGATCTCATTCTTTCTAATTGAGAATGAACATTTTCTAGAAATACTGGAAATCTTGGGTTGAGTAGAAGAGGTAGGTGACAAATTCAAATAATCCCTAAGCCTTATTTAGAAATTGTTATTTAAAATTCTCATTGTAGGGAAAATGTTAATTAAGTCTGATTTTGAGCTTCTTGAAGACAGGGGCTATGTCTACACATTTTTGCACACCCAGGGTCTCGCACACTAGTTGTTTAGTAAAAGTTTAGTGAAGAAATTATGGTTAAAATAAAAAATAAAAGCAGTTAGAAAGGTCATCAGCTTCCTAGAAAACTACTATACCTCCTCCTACTATACCTTAGGAGCTACTAAGTTCTTTAAAACAATATCTTAGTTAAAAATAATATTTCATGCATATATCCGACTTTTCTAAGAACTCATAGCATTAACCACTCTTTAAAATTTGCATTTCTGATATATTGGCTATACTGGGTCCAGATATTTTAAAGAAGTTCTGTTTTCAACACTAAGATATCATGATTTGCATAAATCCACACAAGTAATTATTTTATGGTATACAAGTAGAAGTTTTGCCCTTTCATTTTTGTTTTCAGGGATAGCCAGTTTGATGGTGGTTCTCTAGCCTTTTTTAGTATTCTAAAAGAAACTCCCTTTTGTGGAATGCTTTAGGATGTCAGTAATGTTTCAAAATAGTTTAAAATTTTTGCCATATTTAGTGATATATTTAGTGCCATATTTAACCAGGCTGGAGACATAATTCTAGACTTATATTATGCTATAGTGATTATGACAATGGTACTGGCACAAAATATAGACTCATAGATCAATGGAACAGATAGAAAAGCCAGAAATGGGGATCCCTCGGTTGCTCAGTGGTTTAGCACCTGCCTTTGGCCCAGGGTGTGATCCTGGAGTCCCAGGATCAAGTCCCACATCGGGCTCCCTGCATGGAGCCTGCTTCTCCCTCTGCCTGTGTCTCTGCCTGTGTCTCTGCCTCTCTCTCTCTCTCTCTCTCTCTCTCTCTCTCATAAATAAATAAAATTAAAAAAACGAAAACCCAGTAAGGAATCCCCAATTATATGGTCAATTAATCTTCTTCAAAGCAGAAAAGAATATCCAGTAGGAAAAACGCAGTGTCTTCAACAAATGGTTTTTGGAAAACTAGACAACAATATGCGAAGGAATGAATTTGGACAATTTTCTTACACTATATAGCAAAATAGATTCAAAATGGGCGAAAGACCTAAATGTGAGACCTGAAACTATCAAAATCCTAGGGAACACAGGAAGTAACCTCTTTGACATCAGCCCTAGCAACTTCATACTAGATATATCTCTTGAGGTAAGGGAAGCAAAAACAAAAATAAACTATTGAGGCCACATCAAAATCAAAAGCTTCTGGACAGCAAAGGAAATAGTCAACAAAACTACAATATAGCATACAGAAAGGGAGAGGATATTTGCAAATGATATACCCCATAAATGGCTTATATTCAAAAATATATAAAGAACTTACAAAACTCAACACCTCAAAACAAATAATCCAATTAAAAATGGTCAGAAGGTATGAACAGACATTTCTCAAAGAACACTTCCAGATGGCCAATAGACATATGAAAAGATGGTCATCATCACTTCTCATCAGGGAAATGCGAATCAAAACTACAATGAGATATCACTGCATGCCTGTCAGGATTGCTAAAATCAAAAATATAAGAAACAACAGGTGTTGGCAAGGTTATGGAGGAAAAGGATCATATTTGCACTGTTGGTGGGAATGCAAGCTGGTGCAGCCACTGTTGAAAACTCTAGAGGTTCCATTAAAATGTTCTAAGTAGAACTGCTTTATTATCCAGCAGTGATACTCCTCTAATTAACCCAAAGAATACTAAAACACTGATTCATAGGCATGCACCCCTATGTTTATATCAGCATTATTTATAGTAGCCAAGATATGGAAGCAGCTTAAATGTGCATCAGCTGATGAATGGATAAAAAAGTGGTATATATACAATGGAAAGTTATTCAGCCTTTTTTTTTTTAATAAAAGAACAAAATCTTGCCATTTATAATGACTTTGGATAGAGATAGTCAGTTGAGTGTTAATGAATGGAACTAGACAGTATAATGTTAAGCAAAATAAGTGTGGCAAAGAAATACAAATTACATGATTTCACTTGTGGAATTTAAGAAAGAAAACAAGAATGGAAAAAAAATGAGAGAGTCAAAGCAAGAAACAGACTTTTAATTTTAGAGAATAATCTGATTGTTATCAGGGGAAGGCAGTGGGGGTTAGGGTATATAAGTGATGGAAATTAAGGAGAGTACTTTTTGTGATGAGTATAAGATGATGTGTGGATCTATTGAATTAGTATATTTTACACCTGAATCTAATATTACATAGTACATTAACTAGAATTAAAATAAAAACTTAAAAAAAAAGCTAACCTTTCAAGGAACCCAGTGTTGACTTAAAATATTTTAATTGAAGTGTTTAAATATGTGCCAATGTGAAATGAGGTATAATCTATGCTAATAGCTCATATACAATTTTTACAATAAGTATATACACATTAAAAACAAAATACAAATCCAATAAAATTAAAGTTTATAATTAAGCAGTACATAATGTTTTGCACAACATAAATTGCTCTTCACAATATGAGACACCACATTGGAGGCATTTTAGAGATGTCTGTTTTAGAGGGCTATATATACTATGACTCAGTTATACCACTCATATTTTTCTATTCCATCTATTATTGGTTTTTGATTGGTACAGTATTTTGCAATGTCATTTGGTCTTTTGTAAAAAGTACAGTGTTTTTACAGTAATGCCATCTCTGTTCTCATTGACCTAAGATGATTAAAGTCATACTTCCCAGTAGCAATGTGATCATAAGTGCAAATAGTTAGGAGGAATTGGGTATAATGTGGTTATCTCAATGATCCAGTTTATGCATAGAATTATCAAATTATCTTAAGAAATGAAACTGTAGGACTTTAAATTACCTTAAACTAAACTACCTATAATTACCTTATAGGACTCAGAGGCCCTTGAGAATGTTTGAAGATTCTGATTTGAGAAACACTTCCCTTGAGCTCTATGTTTATCTGCTACAGTAGCAAATCTCCAAATGTCGTACCTCAATGATGATTGTAATTTTTAATTAAAGAACTTTATCTGCCTTGGGGCACCTGGGTGGCCCAGTTGATTAAGTGTTTGACTCTTGGTTTCAGCTCAGGTCATGATCTCAGGGTTGTGAGATGGATCCCTGCATTGGGCTGCATGCTCAGTGTGGAGTCTGTTTGAGAGTCTCTCTCCTTCCTCCTCTCCCACTCCTGCTTATTCTTTCTCTCTCTCTCTCTCAAATAAATAAATCTTAAAAAAAAAAAAAAACTTATCTGCCTTCAATCCTTACCATTTAGCTTACCTGATCTTCACCCAAATAGAATCAGAGCATCTATCCTTCAAATTGTCAGACCTCCCATATCTACTTCTATCATGGCACTTATCACATTGTTAAATAACAGTTTGCTTATTGTTCCTCATTCCTTTCCTACAGTAAGCTTTTTGATTATACCTTGGCATATCTCTGTGCTCCCAGTGCCTGGAACCTCATGGAACTTAATAAACATTGGGTTGGAATATTCTAATAAGAAAATGACACAGGAAGCACAGTAAGAGATAGATGCCTTATTTCTCTCTGGTACTATTTTGTGAAGAAAGTGAAACCGTGGCTAATGTTTATGCAGAGAATAGGGCAGTCAATTAAAATTTTATACTTTATAAAAGAAAAGCTTTTGTTTTTATATGAGAATGGTGGCATATAATGAATCATAGATTCAAAAGGGCAGGAAATTTGAGATCATCTAGCTCTGTGGGTTTAAACCTTTATTTTGTTTTATTTTGTAAAGATTTTGTTTATTTAAGAGAGAGAGTGAGAGCAAGCAGGGTGAGGGTACATGGGGGGAAGGAGAGGGACAGACAGACTCCTCAGCTTGATGCAGGGGTCCATCTCATGACTCTGAGATCATGACCTGAGCTGAAATTAAGTTAGTCGCATCATTGACTGCGCCATCCAGGCGCTGCATTTGTTCCTTCAATCTATGAATTTGGAATGTTTTCCAATACTTTGTGTCTTTTTCAGTTTCTTTCATAAGTTTTCTATAGTTTTAAGAGTACAGTTCTTTTACATCTGTGGTTAGGTTTATTCCTAGATATCTTATGATTTTTTGTGCAGTTGTAAATGGGATCAATTCCTTGATTTCTCTTTCTGTTGCTTCATTATTGGCGTATAGAAATGTAACAGATTTCCGTACATTGATGTTGTATCCTATGATTTTACAGAGTTCATCTATTCATTTTAGCAAGGTTTTGGTGGAATCTTGTGGGTTTTCTACATAGAGCACATCGTCTGGAAATAGTGAAAGATTCACTTCTTCCTTGCTGATTTGGATACCTTTAATTTCTTTTTGTTGTCTGATTACTGATGCTAGGACTTCTGGCATCCGTAATTTAACTTCCAGTTAAATAATAGTGATGAGAGTAGACATCCTTGTTTTTTCCCTCAATGTGGAGGAGAAGCTCTCAGTTATTCACCCATTGAGGATATTAACTGTGGGTCTTTCATATAAGGCCTTTTTGATGTTGAAGTATGTTCCCTCTATCCCCACTTTGATGAGGGTTTTTAATCAAGAATGGATACTGTATTTTGTCAAATGCTTTCTCTGCATCTATTGGGAGGATCATATGGTTGTTATCTTTTCTTTTGATGTGGTATATCATGTTGATTTATTTGTGAATATTGAACCAGCCTTGCAACCCAGGAATTCATCCTGCTTGACTGTGGTGAATGATTCTTTTAACATGCTGATGGATTAAATTTGCTAGTATTTTCTTAAGAATTTTTGTATTAATGTTCCTCAAGGACATTGGCCTTTAATTCTCTTTATTAGTGGGTCTTTTTGTAGTTTTGATTTTGAGGTGATGCTGGCCTCATAGAATGGGTTTGGAAGTTTTCCTTCTATTTCCATTTTTTTTGGAACTGTTTGAGAAAAATAGATATTAACTTTTCTCTAAATGTTTGGTAGAATTCCCCTGGGAAGTCATCTGGCCCTGGACTTTTGTTTGTTGAGAGAATTTTTTTTTTATTACTGATTCAGTTTCTTTCTTGGTTATCTGTCTGTTCAAGCTTTTTATTTCTTCCGATTTTAGTAGTTCATAGGTTTCTACAAATTTCTCCATTTCTTCCATATCGCCCAATTTTTTTTTCAGAATATTGTCTTAAAATTGTATTTCTGTGGTGTTGGTTGTGATCTCTTTTCTCTTTGTGATTTTATTTATTTGGGCCCTTTTCTTTCTCATATATCTGGCTAGGAGCTTATCAACTTTATTAATTTTTTTGAAGAATAAGCTCTTGGTTTCATTCATATGTTTTACTGTTTTTGTTTGTTTTGTTTTTATCTTTTTTAATCCCAGCTAATCTTTATTATTTCTTTTGTTCTGCTGGCTTTAAGCTTTATTTGTTTAGGCATAAGGTTTGGTTGCATGTCTGAGTTTTTTCTTGATTCTTGACTTACAACTGTAGTGTTATATACTTCCCTTTTATGACCCGTTTGCTGAATCCAAAAGGTTTTGGACTGTTGTGTTTTCATTTTTTATTTGTTTCAATGTATTTTTTTATTTCTTCCTAAATTCCCTGGTTGACCCATTCATTCTTTAGTGGAATGTTCTTTAACCTCCATGTTTTTGTGGTCTTTTCAAATTTTTTCTTTTTGTTGTCTTCAAGTTTCATAACGTTGTTGGAAAATATGCATGGTATTATCTCAGTCTTTTTGCATCTTTTCAGGCTTGATTTATGACCTAGTATGTGATCTGTTCTAGAGAATGTCCCATGTGTACTGGAAAGGAATGCATATTCTGCTGCTTTAGGATGAAGTGTTGTAAATATGTCTGTGAAGTCCTTCTGGTCCAGTATGTTATTCCTTATTGGTTTTCTGCTTAGATGATCTGTCTATTGATATAAGTGTTAAATTATTGTCCCCCATTATTACTATATTATTATCAATTAGTTCCTTTATGTTTGTTATTGTTTTATATATTTGGGTGCTGTCACTTTGAGGGCACAAATATTGACAATTGTTAGAACTTCTTATTGGATAGACCCCATTTATTATGATATAATGCTTTTTTTTATCTCTTGTTATAGTCTTTGATTTAAAAGCTAGTTTGTGTGATAGAAGTATGGCTATTCTGGCCTTGTTTTGACATCCCTGTGCATGATAAATGTTTCTCCTTCCCCTCACTTTCCACCTGCAGGTGTCTTATAAGTCTAAAATGGATGTCTTATAGGCAGTATGTAGATGGGTCTTGTTTTCTTATCCATTATGATACTGTATAATTTGATTATAGCATTGAGCTTATCTACATTCAGAGTGATTTTTTTTTAAAGATTTTATTTATTCATTCATGAGAGATACAGAGAGAGGCAGAGACATAGGCAGAGGGAGAAGCAGCCTCCCTGTGCAACCTGCTTTGGGACTCGATCCCAGGACCCTGGGATCACAACCTGATCCAAAGGCAGACACTCAACCACTGAGCAAGCCAGGTGATCCCAGAGTGATTATGGATAGATACTAAGTTAGCACCTTTGTATTACCCGTTAAAGTCATTATTTCTGGAAATTTCCTCAGTGTTTTTCTAGTCTTTGTCACATTTAGTCTTTCTCTCCCATGGAAAGAGTCCCTTTTAATGTTCCTTGCAGGGCTGGTTTAGTGGTCACTAACTCTTTTAGTTTTGGTTTCTCTGGGAAACTCTTTATCTCTCTTTTTATTCTGAATGAAAGCCTTGCTGGATATTCTTGGCTCCATATTTATATGCATTCAGCAGTTTGAATATATCATGCCATTTTCTTCTGCTCTGCCAAGTTTCTGTGGACAGATCTGCTGTTAACTTTCTGGTCTTCCCTTGTAAGTAAGGATTGGCTTTGTTTTGCTAACTTTAGGATTTTTTTCTTTATCTCAATGTTTTGCCAGTTAAACTACAATATATCTTTGTGTTGGCCTGCTTTTTTAAAAGTTTGATGGTTGTTCTCTGTGCCTCATGGATTTGGTTTTCTTTTTCAGTACCCTGATTAGGGAATTTTTCAGCTATAATTTCTTTAAATAAAGGTACCCACTTTTCCCTCTCTTCTTCTTTGGGGACTCCTATGATAGGAATGTTATTATGCGGGGATCCCTGGGTGGTGCAGCGGTTTAGCGCCTGCCTTTGCCCAGGGCACGATCCTGGAGCCCCGGGATCGAATCCCACGTCAGGCTCCCGGTGCATGGAGCCTGCTTCTCCCTCTGCCTATGTCTCTGCCTCTCTCTCTCTCTCACTGTGTGCCTATCATAAATTAAAAAAAAAAAAAAAAGGAATGTTATGCTTTATCAAGTCACTGACTTTTCTAAGTCTCTTTTCATGATCTATTATTTTTCCCCTCTTCTTTTTAGCTACATTATTTTTTCTAACTTTATATCATGTCTGACTTCTTCATTCCTCTATTTCTTCCATCCTTGTGGATGTTACATTCACTCAGTTTCAAATCTTAGTTATTGTATTTTTTATTTCTACCTGATTGATATGTCTCTTTTTCTCTACATAAGGAGCCCCCTACTGTCTTCTATGGTTTTCTCAAGCTAAGCTTGTATCCTTATGATTGTTGCTTTAAATTCTGGATTAGGGATATTACTTATGTTATTTAGATTAGATCCCTGGCCAAGGCCTTTTCTTGTTCTTTGTTGTTGGATGAGTTCCTTTCTCAGCATTTTGTCTAGGTCTCTGTCTTCTTCTGTTCAGAAAGCCTTTTAATGTTTTCTACTCCTGAGAGTGATGGCTTTATAAAGAAAAGGTCCAGCGCCTGGCTCTTTAGGATGTGTCTCTGCTGTATGCTCTGCATTATGCTGCTCTTTCCCCTCAGATAAATCCTCTGCAGAGTTTCTCCTTGCCTGCAGTGGGGAGTGTTTGTATGTTGGCGAGGGTTTGGTGATTTTTAACTAGGTGTGCTTCTAGTATGCTTGTTAAAAGAGACTTGATGTTATTTCCACTACAGCTGAAGCTTTGCAGAATTCTGGTCTATAGGTGTGGTGCCCGCAAGAGGTTTGTGCTGGTCTTTTAGGGGAGGGACCAGCTGTGTTGGTTTTCAGGTACTCTTACATGAGAAAAACAGTAGCAGCAGAGAGTAGGTTAGCTGGATTCGGTGTAGGAGGTTTTAGCCACCAATCTTGGCACTGTGCTGTTCCTAAAGTAAATTTATGTTGAGAGTTGTGAGGTAGAAATGGCTCTAGTCAGCTCCCTTGTCTCTGGAGAGGTGAGTGCTTGCTCATTGTTTATTGGCAAAGCCTTCCCAAAAGAGTGAACCATCTCCCCTCCTGTTTACCAGGCATTCCTCAGATCCCTGTTTTCACCTGGTCATATCTGTGTCATCTGCCCAGTTCAGTGCCCCTTAGGCTATATCCCAGGCTTCCCAGCTGAGTTTTAGAACTCAAAATTTTAGGGATCTGGTATGGCGGGGACTCATGCTGGTTCTCTGTTGGGAGAGTCTCATTGTCTTGGAACTAATGCAGTTTTGTCTCAAAAGGGAAGTAGCTCCAATGCACAGGGCCATGGAATTTGCAATAAAAGCAGCAGTGAGCTTGTGTCCAAGTTAGCCACACTTAGCATGCATGTCTATGTGCCCATCATGAGGGTTGGGTGAGTACACTGTTGCTTGCCAGCAATTTTGTCTCCAGAGAGAAAATACTATCTCTTCCAGATGTGATCCAAATGGGAGGAACAGTTTTTCCCAGTATATCCCATTGATCCTTAGATTGTGTTGTCTGTCTGTGGGCTATTTGCCTTCCTTTTCCACAGGATCACTGCATTGCCCTCTGGGCTCCACAGCAGCCACACCGGGGACTATAAAACTCCAGTCTTTGATCCCCTCTGGTTGTAAAACCTTTCCAAAATCAGCCCCTCTTGGTTTCCCAGCATTTTCACTGGGAAATTGTTTTCCTTGTCCATATCTTTCTGTGCTCCACTGTCTCTCACCTTTCTCTGTGAGCAGGGTCCCCCCCCGCCCCTCAGCATCTGTGATCCAATCTGATTCTTCTTTAAGCCACATCTCTGCACCTCCTAACTTCCATGATATACCCTTTTCTCTCCCTTTAGTTCCACAGTTTGTTCTGTAAATCCTCAGATTGATTTTTGGGTATTCAGAATGATTTGATAATTAGCTGTGTTTGAGGGAAGAGGGAAGCATAGGGTCCTTATATTGCTTCACTATGTTTACTCCCCCACCCGAGAATCTGGTTTTAAAGTGTAGTACATGGGCAGCCCCGGTGGCCCAGCGGTTTAGCACCGCCTTTGGCCTCGGGTGTGATCTTGGAGACCCGGGATCGAGTCCCATGTCGGGCTCCCTGCATGGAGTCTGCTTCCCTCTCTGCCTGTGTCTGTCATGAATAAATAAATAAAAATCTTAAAATAAAATGTAGTACATAAAATACATAGGATTACAACGGAAACTAATTATACTTAAATATGCTTACCAAATTATTTTTTAAAGTAAAATAAGAGAAATAGATACTTTTGTATTTACACAAAGACTTGTACGCAGATATGCATAGCAGTTTTATTCATAATAGAATAAAATTGGTAACAACCCACATGTGGGTTAGAGATTCTTTATATTTTACATTTCTAATAGTATATTTCCTGAAAGAATGACTAATTCTAATTCACCCTAATTGCTAAATACTTGTTTTAAAAGGAAATATGGGCAGATTTGAAGTATGGAATAGATCATATATTTATTTTGTTTCAAATGCAAGAGATGCATCACAGATTTATTATTTATTATTTATAATTACAGAATGGCTGATTATGAATACAGTTAAATATTTTAATTAGCTTTCACCTGTAAATTATTTAGTAGTGGTTTAGCTTTTCCTTGTTTTTGTCTCTGAATGTGTGTATAAATCAAACAAGGTGGCTTTTTGTAAGAAATGCAGTTCACGGTTTTGAGATCAATGTTAGACACTCTGCTCAGAGGGGAGTCTGCTTCTCCCTCTGCCTCCTCCTTGCTTATGCCTCTCTCAAATAAATAAATAAAATATCCACCCTTTTGTCTCAGTTAATGTTAAAAAATTAAAATTTATTATGTATTCAATTGAGCAATTACTTGATGTTATTATGAAGTATTTCCTCCATACTCTACAAACTAAATATGTGTTTCACAACAGAGGAAATAAATTAAGGTTACAGAATTTAAATATATTTTTAGAGGTTCTTTATACTTGACATTTCTAATAGTATATTTTCTGAAAGAATTATTTAAATATTTGTTCTTTGATGGTTTTAGATTCTATGATTTTGGGGTGAAGTGCTTCATCTAATGTTTGATATATAGAAACTTCAATAAGTAAACAATACATGATTTCTCATAAAAAATCCTATACTTTAAACATTTTAGTTAATCACATTTGTATGAGCTTAGTCAAATCCTTTTGGGGCAAACAGTATGTATAATTTAAAGAATAATGATTTTTTTTCATTTTTTAAAAAATTTTATTTATTTATGATAGTCACAGAGAGAGAGAGAGAGAGAGAGAGGCAGAGACATAGGCAGAGGGAGAAGCAGGCTCCATGCACTGAGAGCCCAACGTGGGATTCGATCCTGGGTCTCCAAGATCGCGCCCTGGGCCAAAGGCAGGCGCCAAACCGTTGCGCCACCCAGGGATCCCCTTTTTTTTTTTTCATTATTTTAGCATAGTAAATTCATTCGAACAATTATAACAGAAGCAAACAATTCAACATAAAAGAATTATACAGTGGCAATATATAGATTTATTCTCTGAGGAATGTAAAAAAGATTGATATTAGTTTGTTAGAGCTCTTGTAATGAATACCACAGATTGGATGACCCTAACAAGTATTTATTTTCTTATGTTTCCAGAGGCTAGAGGTCCAAGATCAAGGTGTCCATAGTGTTTTTTTTCAAAGAACTTGTTCTTTGGCTTGTAGATGACCATCTTCTTCCAGTGTCTTCATTTTAATGCTTTTTTTGTATTGGTAAAACCAAAACCAAAACCAAAACAAAAACAAAACACTTTTTTTTCTGTCCTAGAATTTCATATATGTTCTTTTATTTTGCCCTCTGAAATGGTCTTAGTTAAAATCATTATGTCCTGCAATGGAAAATGGCAATATGAAGTTGTCCCATGATAATACTTTTCTGTATAAGTTTTATCTTACAGATCCTGAATTCATAATATGTAGTATCTTTTATGGTGTATATTGCAAGTAATTTAATGAATTTTTACTGAAAATTTTGAGGGGGGCACTTGGGATGAGCACTGGGTGTTATGTTATATGTTGGCAAATTGAACTTCAATTAAAATAAATAAATAAATAAATAAATAAATAAATAAATAACATTATTTGAAATTTTGTAATATATTTATGTAAAATATCTTGTTTTGAATAAGTGAATTAACTTTTACTGTCCTTTTATGGAATGTGTTTTTTTAATTGTACTCAGATAAGGAGTTTATTAATTTGGTAATACATTTGAATACAAGAAAAAAGCCTCATATATATACAAACATAAACATACATAAGCATATAGATAGACAGAAACAAAAATTATAGCTGAAATGTGTTTCTTATATAACTGGAGAGAAGCCATCTAAATTTTTAGCAATATATTCAGAGTTGGATAGCTCACCAGATACATCACTATTAGAATATATAGGTAGATTGGCTTTAACCAGGCTCTTGTTTTGTTTTCTTTTGCTACTGAAACTCAAGGAACAGATGATGAGGAAATTGAGTTTTCTATTTCTTAGGCTTTTAACTTATAAGAGCCTCTCAAAACAATATTGTGATCCCTGGTAGATATAATTCCAAATTTGCCAATGTGTAACATTGCTTTTTCTGAGAACTGCGATGATAGATAAGAAACTCAGTGAATAGTGTAGCAAAAGAAAACTGACTACATTATGGTTTATAAATCATGGTCAGTAACAATAACATTCTTACTGTTTACATGACAATATTATTGTCTTTCATATTTGAAGATTATACCACTAATAGTAATTGCTATTTGTTTGTAGGCTATAGTTGAAAATATTCATGTACAATTCAATATTTCTTCCTAGTTTTTGCAGCAAGATAACTTTACAACTTAGAAGTATGAATTTTTAACTCAAATTACAAGTAAATGTTTATTTACAATGAAGAATGACAGACCATGCTAAGCCTAAGTCAATCAAAATTCAGAAGTGGTGGTAAAGTCTTTTAAGGGGAAATTGGGAAGATCCAGAGTAGGAGGACTCTGAATTCACTCTATCCCTTGTTTTCAACTAGATATCATCCACATCCAAGTTAACAAATCAAAGCATGTAATCCAAAGATTGGCAGAACAAACTTTATAGCTAAATATAAATAAGAAGCTGCAGCTGAAAGTTTACATAGCTCAGAAAGGGGAAGGGAGGCTGCCCAGAGGAGGAACAGAGCTGCATAGAGAGGGGAAGAGAAACAGGTCCTCAATCCAAGGAGCTCACTCAGGAAAGACCAGTCACCATAACTTTTGGCTTTGAAAACCAGAAGGGGCTGAGGTCTGAGAGTTTACAAAACTCTCAGTCACACTAGTAACCTAGAGCTTTTAATGTCCGGGGACTCAGCAATGAGTGAGCCCTGAGGGTGAGTGATAGATACGTTGTGACCCTTTAAGACAAGGAGCCTGCATGGAGAGGCAATTTAAAAATGCCAGTTTTCACAATACTGGTGCCAAATGGGAGACAGATCTGCTCATACTTAAGAGTATGTTGGTGGACTTGTCCAAAAATAAGGGAGCTGATACTTGCCCCACTTCCCAGCATATACACAGAGCTACCTGCCAGAGGCAGGGCTGTACAGACTTTTGCTACCTAACGCCTAGCAGTATACCAAACCCAAAAGTTCTCCTGAGGAATAGCTCATTCCAAGCCTTCTTGAAAATTTTGTTAAAGATGCACGTGTGCCCTAATCAGAGTCCAGCCACCAGTGTACAGCTGCTGCAGTGTACTGGACAATCCCCCATGTTGTCCAGCTTTGCACCCCAGGCACTATCATGTATGGCACCTAACTGCATGCCCCCAGCCATGTTTGTGCTGCATCAGGGAGCTGCGATGTATAGTTCCAAGCCACCTGTGCCCAGCAAGCATAGTACCCTGCACTCAGTTGTGCATACCCACTTATTATTCTGCATGATGCCCAGCTGCCAGGGGTATGGCTGCCCCCATGCACACTGCATGGAGCTGCAATGCTGGGCCCAACTGCCATATGGTACCCAGTTGTGCACCCCCAGGAACCTTCACATGCTGGACCTAGCTGTACGCAGCCATGTACCCTTGGCAGCTCTGGCATGCAGTACTCATTTACTACAGTGCATTGAGGGATTCAGCATAGGACTAGCAACTCAACACAAATTTGCTATTACTGCTACCTCACTTCCTAGTTCTGTAACAGGCACACCCCACAGAGCTGGCTGGCATTAGTCCTACTAACACCACAGGGAGAAGAAAAGCCCACAACAAGTGGGCTCAGTGCTCAGTACTCAGTGCTGATCACTGCCCTGAAAGGGAAAGTGACTCAGACACAAGAGAGTAGGGCATAAGCAAAACACATAGGATACTCTCCTGAAGTGTCAGGTTCTGGTGAATGGGGGTACACTGCACTGCATGGCACCCAAGGACCTTTCCTTCATAAAATCACTACTTTCATGTGCAGAAGATACAATTAACTTTCTTAACACAGCAACAGTCACAGAGAAGCAGAAAAAAAATGGAAGTAGAGAAATTTATCCCAAATGAAAGAACAGGTCAAAGCTACTGCCAGAGAGGTAAATGAAACAGAAATAAGTGATATGCCTGGGAGAGAATATATAGTAATAATCATAAGGATACTCACTGGACTTGAGAAAAGAGTTGAAAACATAAGTGACACCCTTAACACAGAGATAAGGAATAACAGAGCAGAGATAAAGGACACAATAAATGAAATGAGAAACATTCTTGATGGAATGTCAGGATGGAAGAGGGAACAAAAGGAATTACTGACTTGGAAAACAGAGTAATTGAAAGTAATCAAGCTGAACAAAAGAGAAATGAATTATTCAAAATGAGAATAAACTTAGGGGATGCTGACTCCATCAAGTGTACTAACATTTGTATTATAGGAGTCCACAAGAAGAAGAAGAGAGAGAAAAGGTGGAAAAAAAATTATCTGAGGAAATAATAGCTGAAAATTTCACTGTTCTGGGGAATGAAACAGATATCTAGATCTAGGAGCTACAGAGAACCCCCAAGAAAATCTACAAAGGTGGATTCACAGTAAGAAGTATTATACTTAACTTGGCAAAATATCATGATACACGTCTTAATAGCAGCAAGGCAAAAGAAGTCAGTAATATGCAAGGGAAAACCCATACGATTAGCAGGAGAGTTTTCAACAGAAACATTTCAACTCTGGAGGGAGTGGCATGATGTATTCAAAGTGCTGAATGGGAAAAATTTGCAGCCAAGAATACTCTGTCTAGCAAGGCTATCTTTCAGATTAGAAGGAGAGAGAAAAGAGTTTCCCAGATAAACAAAAATGAAAGGAGTTCATGACCACTCAACCAGCTCTGCAAGAAATATTAAAAGGGACACTTTGAGTGGAATGGAGACAACCAACCATGACACTTTTGAGGTGTGAAACACAAAAATCAGAAAAAAATGAATATTTTTGTAAAAAAACAATGAACAAACAATAATAGGATGTAAAAACCTAATAACATATACTTAGAACATGGGGAGGATAGAAGAAAAAATACACTCAAACTTAAATGGCTATCAACTTAATATGGATAGATATATACAGAGGAGGTTTTATACAAACCCTAAGGTAACCAAAAACCATTAATAAATGTGCAGAGGAAAAAGAGAAAGCCAAATATATCACCATAAAAATCAGCAAAACATGAAAGATCAAAATCTTCAGAAACAACTACAAAACATAAAATGGCAATAAATAAATATCAGTAATTATTTTGAGGGTAAATCAACTAAACATTCCAATCAAAAGACATAGGGTGTCAGAATGAATTTAAAAAAAATAAGACGCATCTATATGCTGCCTACAAGAGACCCATTTTAGACATAAAGACACCTAGAGATTGAAAATGAGAGGATGGAGAAAAATCTATCATGCAAATGGGTATCAAAGAAAGCCAGAGTAGCAATACTTACATCCAAAAAAGTAGACTTTAAAACAAAGACTGTAACGAGACAAAGATGGACACTATATAATAATAAAAGGGACAAGAAAAAACAATTGTAAATATTTATGACCCAATCTGGGAGCACCCAAATACATAGTATTTTAAGTCCTAGTCACAGAAATCAGACAACAAAAATAAGTAAAATGGGGGACACCTGGGGGGCTCAGTCAGTTAAGCATCTGCCCTTGGTTCAGGTCATGATCTCAGAGTCCTGGGATCAGGCCCCACATTGGGCTCCCTGCTCAGCAGCGAGTCTGCTTCTCCCTCTTCTTCTTCCTCTGTGATCTCTCTCACTCTCACTCTCACTCTCACTCTCTTTCAAACAAATAAATAAAATATTAAAGGGAAATGTATCCAAATGGGTAAGGAAGTAGAACTTTCAGTATTCATTTCTATACACCAGTGATGAAGTAGCAGAAAGAAAAATTTAAAAAACAATCCTATTTACAATTGCACTTAAAGTATTAGGATTTCTAGCACTAAACCAAACCAAAAAGATGAAAGAAATAATCTTTCAGTATCATTTATTATTATTTCTTTAGCTCTTTTAGCACTAAAGTGAGGTTATTTGATATTTTTCTTACTTCTTGAGGTAGGCTTATAGTGCTATATACTTCCCTCCTAGGGCTTCTTTTGCTGCATTCCAAAGGTTTTGGACCATTGTATATTCATTTTCATTTGTTTCCGTGTATTTCTTTTCTATTAAAGGTTTTATATTAAAGATTAGAACAGAAATAAATGATATAGAAATGAAACCCAATAACAACAGAATAGCTCAATGAAAGCAGGAGCTGGTTCTTTGCAAAAATTAATAAAATTGAGAAACCCTTAGTCAGACTTATCAATAGGAAAAGAGAAAGGATCCAAATAAATAGAATCATGAATGAAAGATATCACAATCAACACCGAAGTAATACAAACAATTATATGAGAAACTATATGCCAACAAATTATCCAATCTGGAAGAAATGGATGCATTCCTGGAAACATATAAACTACTGAAATTGAAAGAGGAAGAAATAGAAAACCAGAACAGATGCATAACCAGCAAAGAAATTGAATCAATACTAAACGATTTCCAACAAATAAAAGTCAGGGCCAGATGGCTTCCCAGGTAAATTATACCCAACATTTAAGGAAGAGTTAATACCTATTCTTTTCAGACTATTCAAAAACATAGAAAAGGAAGGAAAACTTCCAAATCCTTCCATTCTGTGTGGCCAGCATTACCCTTATAACGATGGTTAGTGGAGACTCCACTAAAAAAGAGAACTACGGGTGAATATCCTAATGTACATGGATAAAAATTTTTAATGACATCCTAGCAAACAATTCAACAATACATTATAAAATCATTTACTGTGACCAAATGGGATTTATTCCTGCATTGTATATGTGGTTCAATCTTTGCAAATCAATGGTTATATGCCACATTAATAAAGGATGAGGACAATATGATTACTTTAATAGATGTAGAAGAAGGATTTGACATAGTACAGCATTCATTTATGATAAAAGCCCTCAACATGATAGGTTTAAAGGGAACGTACCTCAGCATAATAAAGACCATATATGACAAATGCACATCTAATATCATCCTCAATGGGGGAAAACTGAGAACTTTCCTCCATGGTCAAGAATAAGACAGGGATGTACACTCTTACCACTTAACAGAGTACTGGAAGTCCTAGCCACAGCAATAAGACAAGCAAAAGAAATAAAGGTATCTGAATCATCAAGGAAGAAATAAAATTTTTACTATTTGTAGGTGACATGATACTCTATATAGAGAAATGTAAAGATATCACCAAAAAAACTGCTGGATCTGATATACAAATTCAGTTCAATCACTGGATACAGAATCAACCTAAAGAAATCTGTTGCATTATAATATACCCATAATGAATCAGCAGAAAGAGAAAATAAGGAATCAATCCCGTTTATAATTGTACCAAAAACAATAAGTACCTAGTAATAAACCTAACCAAAAAGTTGAATGACCTGTATTCTGAAAATTTTAAAACACTGATGAAAGAAATTGAATAATGAGAAGCACCTGATTGGTTCAGATGGTTAAGCGTTGGATTCTTGATTTCAGGTCAGGCCATGTTTTCAGGGTCATGAGATCAAGCTCTATGTTGGACTCTATGCTGAGTGTGGAGCCTGCTTAAGATGGTCTCCCTCCCTCTGCCCTCCCACCCCCATGCTTGATCTCTCTAAAAAAAAGAAAAAACAAAGAAATATACTACACAATGAAATGAAAGGACAGTCCATACTTATGAACTAGAAGAACAAAGATGTTAAAATGTCTGTTACCCAAAATTATGTTCATATTTACTGCAATCCCTATCAAAATACCAACAGCATTTTTCACAGAGCTAGAACAAAAAATCCTAAAGTTTGCATGGAATCACAAAACACCTGGCATAGTTAATGCAACTTTGAAAAAGAAAAGTTAGAGGCATCATAATTCCTCACTTTAAATTATATTACAAAATTCTAGTGATCAAAATTGTCATAAAAATAGATACATCTTTGAAACAGGATAGAAAATCGAGAGATTTTTTCCTCAACGCTATGGTCAATTAATGTTGGATCAAACAAGAAAGACTATTCAATGGGAAAAAGACTGTGTCTTCAAGAAATGGTGTTTGGAAAACTGGATAGCAACTTGGAAAATAATGAAACTGGACCACTTTCTTATACCATACACAAATAGAAATTCAAAATGGATTAAATCTCTACTTGTGAGATCTGTAAGCATCAAATTTCTAGAGGAGAAGATAGGTAGCAACCTCTTTGATATTGGCTGTAGCATCTTTTTTCTTGATCTATCTCCTGTGGCAAGGGAAACAAAAGTAAAATTCTTGGGACTACATCAAAATAAAAAGCTTATGCATAGCAAAGGAAATAAAAAAAATAAAATGTAACCTACAGGATATAAGAACATACATACAAATCATGTATCTGACAAAGGGTCAGTATCTGAAACTATAAAGAATTTATGAATCTCAATACCCAAAAATCAAATAATTCAGTTAAAAAAATCTTAGAAGACTTGAATAGACATTTTTATATAAAAGGCTTACAGATGGCCAAGAGAACTGTGAAAATATCCTCAACATCCCCTACCACCAGGGAAATACAAATCAAAACTACAATGAGCTATCATTTCACATCTGTATGATTGGCTAAAATAAACATCACAAGAAATAGGAGGTATTGAGAAGATGGGGAGAGAGGGAACTCCTTTTATACTGTTGGTAGTAATGCAAACTGATATAGTCACTATGGAAAACAGAATGGAGTTTCGTCCAAAAGTTAGAAATAGAACTACACTATGATCCAATATTGTCACTACTAGATATTTACCCCCAAAGTTAAAAAATACTCAAATGTATACATGCACCTCTATGTTTAGAGTATCATTATCAAAAATAGTCAAATTTCAAATAGTCCATCACCTGAGGAATGGTTAAAAAAGTTGTGGTATATACAATGAACAATTACTCAGCCATAAAAAAAGAATGAAATCTTGTCATTTACAATGACATGAATGGAACTACATAGTATTATTCTAAGTGAAAGACATCCATCAAAGAAGGACAAATATAAAATTTCACTTGTGGAATTTAATGAAGCAATGGAAACAAGTACTAGGGAACAAATAAGACACACACACACACCAATCAAGAAATGGACTTTTATTTAAGGAGAAGAAAGGATGGTTACCAGAGAAGTTGTAAATGAGGTGAAAGGAGGGTGGATTACATAGGTCGGTCATGGGGATTAAGGAGTGCACTTGTGTTGAGTACCGGGTGTTGTATTTAAAAGTTGAATTACCATGTTGCATGTGAAAGTAATGGAACATATGTTTTCTAATTAGAATTAAAGTAAAACTAAATTTAAAAAATAATGATATGAGAAGTAGTATCTCCAATGCAAACCTAAAATGTTCTTTTAAGAGTATTATTTAATTGATTTTAATACTAACATTTCATGTCAGAATTAAGGGTATGTAAACATTAAACTGGCCCAAAATATCTCTTGTTTTTTTGTGTAGTATCCTAGTGTAATATAGGCACAGTCACAGTGACAAGTATCTCTGTCCTAATGATTTTCAAATTAAGGAATTGCTTCAAATTAGGAAAGCTTTTTGTTAACCTAGCTTTGGAATGGCATGATATATGCTAATTGCTAACTTTGTCTGCATTATTTTTTAAAGATCAAATGGGCACAGTGGTAGTTTTCATTAATCTCATACAGAGCAGCTAATTAAAATTTTCATTATTATCTCTCCATTATCTAGTTGTTTCCTTTGTTCAGTATCAGAACAGGATGTTAATAATAAGTCATTCTTGGATTATAGACCTATTAAATATAGTGAGAATTAGTTTATTGCACTGTTTAGTTTTTACATGATTTCTTTAACATTTTATTGCAGCATATTGATTGTGCTGAAGATATTTTGTCATTTGGAATAGAGATTTTATAATTCAATACTTAGTGCTTTAATTTTTTATACAATATTGGGAGAAAGGGACATATGGTGGAAAAAACAAATAACCAGAGTACCAGAATATTAGTGTTTTATTCTTGAAACCTCACTAATTAAGGGAACTTGGACTGTCACCATGATTTTCTATTTCTGTAATGATGCTATTAGATGAGCTGATATATAACAGTCAGCTCATCCTTTGTGTACTATTGTTTTCATAATCTTCAATTATGAACTTACATTAAAACCCTTGAAAGCTTGGTAAAAGTTATTTGTTTTACAAGGTTATATATTTTTTATATTGCTCCATTTTATTGCTACCAGTCCTTATAACCGCAGGGTATCATAAATTACATAATTTAAGCCTGTTTATAAGAGTTGAGGGAGTAGGGAGTCCCAAGGTATTAGGCTGGCCCAGTTGTTCCATGAGAAATAAATATCTCAGCTATGACTAGATAGAAGAAGGAAACAAACATTTCTGAGTAACTTACTGTGTTTATGAGATAACACATAGGAAATGCCTGTTTTAACTCTTTATATGCATTGTCTTAATCCTTTTAATAAACATGAGGGTAGGTTTATAATAAATATGATCCCCTATATCATGAATATGCAAACAGGTTTATAGGGATTAGTTGAATAGTCTGCTCAATAATTACCTAGAAGATAAGTGAAGTGGTCACAATTAAAACTCAGTGACACTTTGAGCTCTTCCTAGGATGCCTGCCATACATTGTCTCAATTTACCTGTTCTACACTAGCACTTCTGAATATATGGTAATGGAATATCTCAGAACCATAATATTGTGAGGTAAAACTAACCTGAGTTTTGAAGCTTCAGCATGTTGAAACTCATGAGACATTCACCTATTTGTTTATTCACGATCAGTTCATCTATCCATTCATTCAAGAAGTGTTTTGAGGGGCACTTGAGTGGCTCACTTGGTTAAACATCCAACTCTTGATTTCAGCTCAGGTCTTGATCTCAGGATTGTGAATTCAAGCTCCATGTTCAAGCCCTCAGCATGGAGCCTACTTTAAAAAAAAAAAAAAGAAATATGCTTTGAGTACTTACTGTGTGCCAAGCATTGTGTTAATATCTAGAGATACAGTGGTGAACAAGGTTGACAAGATTCCTGCCTCATAGAGTTTATGTTTTAATGAGGAAGACACAGTAAACAAGTAAAGTACTAAACAATATAAGGTTACATAGACCTAATACTATAATTGAAATTTAAAATGATGAGATGATGCATGTGGTGGGTTGAGGACTATTGGGCTGAGACTTAGATGATGAGTTAGTAATGGAGATGTCAGGAGTAAGAATCCTTCAGGCAGAAAAAACAGCAAATATAAAGGTTTATATTCTACAGTAATAAACTCATGTACAAGCCTCCAGGGAAGAGTCAATAGGGCCTTGTTATCCATTAAGAGAATGAGTTTGAGGGTCATATGAAAGTGGCCTATGACTGCAGACTCGCAACATTTTATATTCTAAATGTTTACTTGCTATCATTCTTTGTGGATCTACAGTCTTAAGAGTTGAGTAAATAAGTTATAGAAATGTGGAAAGGATTTCATGGTGATATTTTTACTTTGCCATGTAATGATCCATTCAGTAGAAGTCTTGAACATCTGTAAATCCTAACAAACCAAGAAAAATAAAGTTGTGCACATTACAGAAAATATGGGAGCTAACTATGAAATTGTATTCCTTGTTCTGTAATTGTTATGGTTAGATTCAATAATAGCACACTTCCTTTGAGGCTCACTAAATCAAGTCATTGTGTTAGATACTTCGCATATATGGAGTTACAAGTCTAGAAGAGTGATAGAAGCAAATAATGACCCCTACCCCAATGTCTTAAGTGTTGTAATAGTGATAGTGCTACAGCACTATAAGGGAACACAATTCCCCTACAGAAGACGTTATCAGACTTCAAACATTTACTTACTATTCAATGGAATTTTAAAATAAATTAGACATTGAGAATGATTGACAATTTCTATATTGAGGATGTCTTCTCAATAAAAGTCAAACACGATGAAACCTTATGGAATCCATTTCTCATTATCAACACATTTTTTTTGTAATTCTGTATCCTCTAATGATATGCCTTCTACCAAATTGAAAAAAAAATGCTTTCCTTATTCTATCTTGGGTACTTACAGAAACTAAGTGTGTTTAGTATGAACTTTGAAAATACGACTCAAACTAGAATTTTAATTCAGAGGAATATATTTGTAATATAGGAATGGAGCAGTTATGATTATACATATCTAGAATGTGATACTGAATTATTAGTATAATGAATGTGTTGATGATGTTTTCCTCTCAGTCTTTTCCCCAAACTACTTGTGTAGTTATGGCAATGTGATGAAGCTAAGGAGCTGTGATGAGATAATAAATTCTAGAAATAACTATGTATTTTATAAATTGAGCTAAATACTAGTCATTATCAGATAAATGCATTTAATGGCTTTTTAAGATTAATCTACAACATGGGAGTAACATAGGAAGGAATAGTTGGGAATTAGTGAATAGATTAACATGCTAAGTCGAGACTGTATTGTTTTTCATTTTAATAACTTTTCACTTGTTTTTAGAGGTAAGCTAATTCTCTGATATATTTCAATAGTTTTGCAACATGATAAGGTTTTATATTAAGTTTTGGTCACTGTATTTTTTCAAATAGAATATAAGGATCTTAACTAGGTAAATTAACATGATTTGTAAATGTTCATCCTGTGGGTTTAGTAGTACCAGGTAATGTTAATGCCAGTGTCTGGATTATAAATTTAGGCATCCCTGTCAGTGACACTTAATCTCAAGTACATAGTCTGTTTAGAATATGAGCACCAGAAGTGCAATTTCCTTTTAAATGAGGATGAGGAGAGTGTTGGGATATATATAACATGATTTTACCACATCAATTCTATGACCAGGAATTTTTTTTTTTTTTTTAAGATTTTATTTATTTATTCATGATAGTCACAGAGAGAGAGAGAGAGGCAGAGACACAGGCAGAGGGAGAAGCAGGCTCCATGCACCGGGAGCCCAACGTGGGATTCGATCCCGGGTCTCCAGGATCGTGCCCTGGGCCAAAGGCAGGCGCCAAACCGCTGCGCCACCCAGGGATCCCTGACTAGGAATTTTTAAGTGCATAGCACTCTGCTCATCTTTTTCTACAGTAAAATATGTACTTATTCATGCATTGTTTTATGTTCAAAGTTGTTTTAAAGCCTGTTGTTTATATAAAATGATATTTTTTTATAGGGAGGTCTGAAAAACAGCAAACATGAATGCACCTTGTCTTCACAAGAATATGTTCACGAATTACGATCTGGTATTTCAGATGAGAAACTTCTTAATTGCCTTGAATCTCTGCGTGTTTCTTTAACCAGCAATCCTGTCAGGTAGGTCATTCTTATTACTTTTAATGATTCATTCAGTTTATACTGTATGTAGTTTTTAGAAATACAATCATTTACATCATTTTAACCTCACGATTTTCTGACTAGCATTCTGATATTAGCTAAGAAAACAGCAATGTCTGATTATAAGTTTGCAAACATTTAAAAGATAGTTAATCTAATATCTTAATAATGTGTAATTTAAGAATACAAATATTACTTGTATGTTTAATTCCTCATTCATTATATAAAACATGGACCCAGAAGTTAAATATCTACATTTATTTGGCAATCTGTATGCTCAGATAACAATCAGTGTGTATTTATTTGTAAAACAAATTAAGTATTATGGCTCTGATATTATTTATTTTTAACCTGAGAAATAAATACAGTTTTTTATTTTACAAGTTTTAGATATACTATTCATATGTTTTTGTATTTTGAGATAGCAAAATTATTTTAACCAGTAAAATAAATGAGAGAAGGTACTAATGAACTCAAAGCTCTATATATTTAGGCTGTTTTTTAACCACAAAGGGTTTTTTAAGGAGTTCTTTACCAGTGGTGGATTCCACTAAGTGATGTCCTTCATTCATCATAACAAAAACTTTAAGTTAATTTTAACCAAAATAAAATGTTTTATGAGGAAAAATACGTTTTCAATGTAATATGAAATCATTCTGGGATATATTCTTATAAATTGCTACAACCCAAAGTTCAGAAAATACTGCATAAAAATATACAGAAATGGTATTTTGATTTTAGTCACGTTTTTCTTAATATATAATGGAGCCCGCATTTTGTATTTCTCTCTGACCTATTAATAGAACCTTGACAATAATATAGAGTTTATTTGTATTGATGTAGAAGTTCAAAATATATGATATTATTTATTTTTACCTATAGACATTTGTCAGAATAACTGGAAAATTATAATTCTGTAATAAAAAAATTAAAAAGGCAGTGGTAAGATGTGACTCATTTTGAGTATGATGATCATTCCAAGATGACTGTCTTGTCATTTCTTCTAGAATGCTTTTAGTCTTAATGATTTGAACAAGAATATGAATTCTTTGAGAACCATAACCATTTTTGGAACCCCTGCCATGTAAACCTACAGCTCTTTACCATAGTGCACTGTGTGCTCTGAAATTTTCTATTGAAATTTTCTGGTTGATTAAATGGGTGAATAAATGAATATTTAAGAAGTAAGTATAGAAGAAGTTGCACTTAGGAATGAAGGAGAGGGGTACCTACTAAAAATGCATTTTTATAAAGATAGCAAGAAAGGCTTGAAACTACATGCAGGGCCTTTAAAATATAGCACAGCAACTACCAGACAACTCCAAAGAATTATGGGACCAGGTGAGAAGCTGGTAGGTCCTGATTGGCTGGAAGCAGCAGTGTTCTGGTAGGTGATTAGCTCCACAGGTCACATGAGGCTCTTTGTATCAAAACACGTCAAAGCCTTCTGTAGAGGTTAAAGCACACTTGAGGAACTCACTGACTAGAGCCAAAACCTATCTCCTAATCTGTCTGAGCTCTCCTTAAGATTAATAAGAGTGGGGTTGTTACCTATGCCAGCACCTCTGCTGTGGGTGGAGCTTTTGGAAGCAATGAATGGTCATTTAAGGGTGGTGCAGCTACTGCTACTAAGGCCTCACGATCCAGGATGTGAATCTAGGATATTGTTGTGTAAACCAAATGCTCACCTCCACCCTGGTTGACAATGTCTCTATTCTGGGGATAATCAGGAACGCAGATAGGGCTTCAAACTACATTTTTAAAATAGAATTGATGATGTGACCACCAAGCTTATTGAGGTCCACCAGTGGCTGGGAAGAAATAAAGCAAAATGGGGGATGTTGCTTCTTCCAGTAGGAGTATATATCAAAGTGATTGGTGTTCTCAAATATTTTAAAGAAGTAAAGGGTCTTGAGGTATTGAACATCCGTGTTTTGGAGGACATGAATGAGTCCACCACGCATATTCTGGAAATGGTCAATGCACATATGATACTGGATAAAGCCCACCAAGTGGCCTCTGGGCCCAGTTGGCCTGTTGTCCCATCAAACATAGATGAGGTCCAGAATTATGGCGAGTACCACAATCTCCACTTCATCTACAAGGAAGTCCTGCATTTAGAATCTTGAATGTCCTCAATAGGAAGGCAACAGTGTGCATGAGCTCCAGACTCAGCTTCACAGCATGAGTGACAGGGCCATCAAGCAAGCCCTTGATTATCTCACCAATGAGGGCTACATCTACCCCACTGTGGATGAGGAGCATTTTAAATCTGCTGATTGAAGCAGGAAAAAGATTTTTCATTTTCTGAAGATCCTTGCCTCCATCTGTGAGTGAGTTTAATCTGTTGACTTTTAGGAAGTAGATTTTTTTTGCAACAAAACATCTCAACTGGCATCCTTTTGAAGCTCACTGCTTTTCCAAATGCTTTGAACTTTTCTGTTTTTCTAACTGTATTTGAAGCTCAGAAGGAGATGGTAATGGATAAATTGACTGGACTTTTTGTTGGATTTATCAGCAAGCAAATGAAAACAGTCCTGTATGAATGGATTTGGGAGAAAAAAGGTTCAGAAGAAAATTAAAAATTATTTGTTTTGTGGGAGCTTCTTTTTCTGAAATGTCCATATATTAGGAGACTATAGATGCAGTCAGGGAACCAGTTAAGAGACAAAAACAAAAATTCTGTTGTTTTTACATTAGACTTTCTGTGTTTGGATTTATAGTCCTATTATCTCTTGCTAAATATAGTAACTGACTAATTTGAATGTGCTGAAGAGAACAATTTATGAATTCAGATGCTGAGTTCAATATTTATTGAGTGATTTGCTCTTATCATAGATATATGTTTTTAAAAAATAAAATTATGTTTAACAACTCTTATTACCACAGGTTTATGTTTTATAACAATAAGATTTTACTACCTTTAAATACCAGATCTTATTAATATAAGTTTATGTTTAAAAATAAGATTATAACTAAAATAACAGCAAACATAGGTTATGCTATGTTTAAGTGCACTTTTTAAAGAATAAGATTATACTATGTTTGAAAAATGTTTTCTTAAAATGTTATTAAGTTTAGTAATTACTTCAAATATAATGTGGTGATATTTGGATTAAATTGTAGTCTGTTGTAGTTACATGGTTCATGGACCAGACTTTCTGTAAGTTTGATGTTCTGATGTATTCTGTAGAGTACTAAATGCTCAATTTTATATATAACAAAGTTTTATTCTTACAGGTTAAGCAAACAAATAAAACTAATTATATGAATATTAAGCTTAGTTAATAACTTATATTTTATTTGAACATTTTATTTAAAATACTTTTTCAAAAATACTGACTTTCCTTTGTGATTTTTTTTCTAATTTCACTTGAAAAGCCTTTTGTTTTGTTTTTGAAAATTAATACTTTTAATTAATCAGAATAAATTTTTCTCCTCAATATAATAACACATCCTAGTCATAATAAATAGTACATACTAGTATTTATTAAATTATGTGATACCTTTAAATAATGGAATAAAGTAAGTCCTCAGTTATATACATAAAGATGATATCTTTTAAGATACTAATTTTGTTACATTAGTAGAGATTTGGACAGGTAGAAGAGAAAATCATCAATTGTCTTAGCTGCGTTCACAAAAATGAAGTGTAAAACATTGAAAATCATTTAAGTGCAGCATTGACAGTAATCCATACTGTCAGGAAAACTATCAGAATATGGTCTTTTTTGCCAAACCTTATGAAAACTTGCTATCAATACTTGTTTAAGCTTTCTGAGGCATAAAATTAACTTTTCCTCCTCTCAGAAACAGAAAATTCATAAATGACAATTTTTCAGAAACAACAAATAGTTAATATATCTATTTTTTATTGAAGTCATCAGACGTCTCTGCAAATTCTAGTCTTTATAAACATAAGAAATTCTGAACTACTCTTGAAAGTTTGCCTGCCTTGAGGAAAACCACATTGGAGGAGAAGCAATGAGGGGTGTATTTCTTCCTTAGAATTTCAGTGTGGAAAGATACAGTCTAGGAGATGTGTGAGTGTGAGTGTGAGTGTGTGTGTGTGTGTGTGTGTGTATCTGTGATATCACACAATTGCAGAAACCCTGAGATCACAGTCTGATATTTTATGACCTTGTAGGTCACTCTCAGAATTGTCTGAGTTGGTTCAAGTGGCCATTGGATGGGTAGCTACTTTTTCCTCACTCTTGGAATATTCCTCCAGAACTAGGGAAATTGTAACCAGAAAAGCCCTTTTTGGCTGTGTTTGTGCCTGGAAACTGATTGATATGTTATGATGTGTACACCAAAATTAAGGGAGGACCAATCTCTCTCCTTCTGCTATTATCTGGCGATAACTGTCCTTTTTCTCTGTTCCTTGGGGTTCTTTCTAGCTTTATCAATTACCTTTCAGCTCCTCTTATTCTTCTGATTGAAATCATGTGCTTTACTGGAATTCTACTGCAAGTAAGAGACTCCAGTGGAAGAATAGTAAGTACATCTGCCTATAAAATGAATAGAAATCAACAAACTTTTTTAGGTTGGGTTATCTTATACATGCATATTTTGGTGGCAGATTTTTAAAATGCATTTTAAACCTTCCACCAACATTCATACTTCCTTTTTAGTTTTGTTTAGAAGGTGAATGACTTGGATAGTGCTCCCCTTCCTCTCCAGTCTTGCCTTGTATATGAGCCAAACTTTTGAGGATAATATAACAATCCTTGGGAAATACTATCTACTATTTTGGGCAAAGACATGTAAGCCTGAGGAAACTGAAGAATATGATTGATAATTATAATACACTTAGGGTTGTTTTTCTATGGCTTGTAGGCATATAAGATGTATCATTTATATTGAAATTGATTCTAAATTAACTGAATAAGTAAATTTGAAAATGTTTTCAAATCAAAGCTAATATTATTACTGTTGTTATTAACTGTTAGTAATCATCTTATTTTACCTACTAAATTCAGATTCATCTTTTGAGTATAATCTGAGAAATATAAATTCTTATATTTTTTAAATTTCTATTTTCTTTTTAAAATGATGAATCAAAAAGGCTAGTTACCACCTCAAGACAGTGTGGTACTGGCACAAAAACAGACACATTGATCAGCAGAACAGAATAGAAAATCCAGAAATGGACCCGTAACTATATGGGTCAGTTAATATTCAACAAAGCAGGAAAAAAATATCCAATGGAAAAAAACAGTCTCTTTAACAAATTGTGTTGGGAAAACTGGAAAGAAACATGCAGAAGAATGAAACTGGACCATTCTCTTACACCATACACAAAAATAAATTCAAAATGGATTGAAGACCTAAATGTGAGGCAGGAAACCATTAAAATCCTAAAGGACAACATAGACAGTAACCTCTTTATTATCAGCCATAGCAGCTTTTTACTAGATATGTCTCCTGAAGCAAGGAGAACAAAAGCAAAAACGAACTATTTGGAATTCATCAAGATCAAGAGCTTCTGCACACCAGAAGAAACAACAAAACTGGAATGCCCATGTGGCTTAGCGGTTTGGTGCCTACCTTCAGTCCAGGGCATGATCCCGGAGACCAGGGATCAAGTCCCACATTGGGCTCCTTGCATGGAGCCTGCTTCTGTCTCTGCCTTCTTGTCTGCCTCTCTCTCTATGTCTCTCATGAATAAATAAATAAAATCTTAAAAAAAAAGAAACAACAAAACTAAAGGGCAACCAATGGAGTGGGAGAAGATATTTGCAAATGATGTATCTCATAAAGGGTTAGTATTCAAAATCTATAAAGAACTTATCAAACTCAACATCTGATAACCAAATAATCCAGTTAAAAAAATCAGACGACATGAATAGACATTTTTCCAAGAAGACATACAGATGAAGGACAGACACATGAAAAGATACTCAATATCATTCACCAGGGAAATACAAATCAAAACTATAATGAGATATCAGCTCACACCTGTCAGAATGGCTATAATGAACAACACAGGAAACAGGTGTTCCTGAGGATGCAGAGAAAGGGAAACCCTCTTACACTTTTGGTGGGAATTGCAAAGTTGCACAGCCACTGTAACAAACAGTATGGAGGTACCTCAAAAAGTTAAAAATAGAACTACCCTATGATCCAGCAATTGTCTTACTAGGTATTTACCCAAAGAATACAAAAATACTAATTGAAAGGACACATGCATCCCGATGTTTGTATAAGCATCATCAACGATATACAAAATTATGGAAAAAGCCCAAGTCTCCACGAACTGATGAATGGATAAAGAATTTTTAAAATGGAGTATAGTATTCCTCATCCATCAAAAATAATGAAATCTTGCCATTTGCAATGACATGGATAAAGCTAAGGAGTATTATACTAACTGAAATAAGTCAGTAAGGGAAAGACAAATACCATATGATTTCACTAATATATGGAGTTAAGAAACAAAACAAACACAGGGGGAAAAAATGAGAGTCAAACCAAGAAACAGACTCTTGACTATAGAGAACAAACTGATGGTTTACCAGATGGGAGCTTGGTGGGTTGGGGGATGAGTTAAATAGGTGATCAAAATTAAGGAGGTCACTAGTGATGAGCACAGGGTGTTGTATGTAAGCATTAAGTCGCTAAATTCTACACTTAAAATTAATTTAAACTGTATTAGCTACCTGGAATTTAAATAAACACTTGAAAGAAAGGAAATGATTCATTGAGGGGGAAAAAAAAAACCAGGGACAAGGAAAAGATACCTGACAATTCATAAATATCATTTCCTACATGAACTCAGCAAGTCTTGAACTTTTAAGGCCATATCCTGTCTATGTGTGACATTTCAGGGAATATCTTTTGTTAAATCTCTTGTCACCTAAGTTATTTCTTTTATATCTAGAAAATGTTTCCAATTTGATGAAATCATTGACCAAAAGTTTCTTGTGTATTTTCCCAAAAATGATTAACATAGGAAATGTGTTGTGGAGGGAAAATAAGGAATAAATTGTGGTAGTTGGATTAATAGAGGCATAGCTTCATTTCATGGATATGCTAATTTTGTTTTATTTTTTAGGTAGTAATCAAACTCTGAAAACCTAAAAAAAATTTAACAAGCCAATATGTAAATGTAATACATAATGATTTTGTATTTGTCTTGTAAAATAATACTACCAAAAAGTATATGTGATTGTCAAGCAAGTATTTCTGGATTCCTCACAAATGTTTATGTAAAGAATAAAATATTTATTTTACCTTTGGGTATATAATAAACTATTAAAAACCACTTAAAAAAAGGTTACCAGAAAGAATTATAAAAATAATTCTTTTTTTTTTTTAAAGATTTTATTTTTTAATTCTTATTTATTTATGATAGTCACAGAGAGAGAGAGAGAGAGAGAGGCAGAGACATAGGCAGAGGGAGAAGCAGGCTCCATGCACCGGGAGCCCGACGTGGGATTCGATCCCGGGTCTCCAGGATCGCGCCCTAGGCCAAAGGCAGGCGCCAAACCGCTGCGCCACCCAGGGATCCCTAAAAATAATTCTTTAAAAATATTCATTAAATCTTTAGTAAGCTCGTACTATATGCATTTAAGTGTCAACTTGATTTTAATAAGCTTAAATTCAATTAACTTCTGAAATGCTCACTAAAAATAGTAGTAGTTAACATTCTAACATTTATATGGTACATATTATTTCCTAGGCAATATTCTGAGATTGAGTGTGTGTATGTCTCTTTGATGCCTAAATTTATATTTCCACCTCAGACCTCTCTTGAGATTCAGACTTTCTCCATTTGTATTTATAGGTGCCTCATAGGCATCTTTAAAAACATTTAAAAATAATAAGAAATTTATAAAGTTAGCATTTACTATCATCTAGGAAATATTCTAAGATTTCGAAATATACACATGCAATTAGTGTATCTTTATTAGTAGTGTCAGCATTGTTTGTTTGCATTTTATCAATGAGGAGCTTGAGGCTCAGAAAGGTTAAGTAGTTTGCTACATTTTATTTTTTTATGTTTTATTTTTTTAAATCAGCTGAGTACAAGTTTCCTTTTTTTTTTTTTTTTTTTTTTAAATTTCATTTATTTATTCATGAGAGACAGAGAGAGAGAGGCAGACACACAGGCAGAGGGAGAAGCAGGCTCCATTCAGGGAGGAGCCTGACGTGGGAGTCGATCTGGGGTCTCCAGGATCACGCCCTGGGTTGAAAGCAGGCACTAAACCACTGTGCCACCCGGGCTGCCCAGTTTGCTACATTTTACTTACTTACTTACTTACTTACTTACTTACTTATTTATTTATTTAAAGATTTTTTTTTTTTTTTTTAATTCATAGAGACAGAGAGAGAGAGAGAGAAGCAGAGACACAGGCAGAGGGAGAAGCAGGCGTCATACAGAGAGCCTGATGTGGGACTCGATCCAGGGTCTCCAGGATCACGCCCTGGGCTGCAGGCGGCGCTAAACCGCTGTGCCACTGGGGCTGCCCAGTTTGCTACATTTTAATGCTACATGGCTAGTGTCAGAGCAGATTCCATTCAGGCTGTGTGACTCCAGAACCTAGGCCCTTAACCAGTTCTTTGTACTACTTTACAGTAAATAAAGTTACTTGGCCTCTTCCAGGAATGTCAGAAGCCATTGTCCCTGGAGGCAGAGTGAAGAGTCTTGGAAGAGTTAATTTTTACTCTGACTGAGCTAGGAAGATGCTAGAGGGTTTTGAGGAAAGGAATGGTATGACCTGTCTGTGTTTTTAAACACAAGCATGAAGCAGGGAGACCAAATGACATGTTTCAGTAAGGGAGCTCGAAATCTCACAGGAATTTTTGGGACATCAGTATAACTATGCCTCATGGAGGCTGATATGGAAGGTCACTTAACGTCCCATGGTCATCCTAGAGCCATCCATGGTTATTTTTGTTGTAAACCTCCCTTAACTTAGCAGAAATTCATGACACATTTACTTGATTTGTTTTGTTAACATGGGTTCTCCCTGAGTCCGTATCTTTTCTTGATATTAACTGCCTGGCCATCTCTGTATTATCCAAATTCATAATGGGGAGACACTGGCCCTCTTTTGTTTCTGTTCAGGCAAAGGTTTTCTTGTCAGGCCACCTCAGTCTGCATGCCAGACCATACTATGATCAGGTCATCCTCTCTAATTATATAAGTTTGCCCATGGTAAAGGAGAGGGGGGTGGGGTGATATGGTCCAGAATTTGCTTACCTAGGACTATTATCTCAGAAGGTAGCTGTGGGGAGTGTTCCCTAAGAAGGGGATATGAGTTTGTTAAGCACCAGCCAGTATAGGAACTTTTATAATTTGAGAAGAAAAGTTACTGCATGGAGTTCTCCAGAAGATCAAGAGTTGTATTTTATTCATCCTTTATGTTCAGCATTTTAGCATTATTCCTTGTGGCATTACAAATTGTGTAAAAGAGGAAAAGTAACACACTGCTTCCAGGAAGAGCCTCTGGTGTTCCTATGTGTGTATCGTGGGTTTTAGAGAGAGGGGAAGGAAACAAAGAACATCATTATCTTACTTTTCCTTTGAGTGTCCTGAGAATTGTTAGCAAATCTGGTGAGCCACCCCTAAGCAGTGGTCTCTTTGGACTTTTTTTAATCTACTATTTGACTGTGGTCCAAAAATCTTTCTTCTTTCCGATAAGAGATACTATCCTCAACCTTTTCCTCAACTCCAAAAGTGGTGGTGGTGGGATATGTGTCTACATCACATGCTTAAATTCATTCTGGGAGTGCAGTGTAATATTTTCCCTTCTTGGGAACTCATGGTGAATATTAGCATTGTTTTTAGAAAAGCTTTTTACATTGTTTCAGGAGAGAGACTTGTTTTACTTTATTAACCCAGAGTTTTGAGATTTTTTTTTTATAAAAAGTCTTCTATTATTCCCTAGAAATGCTTATAACCATTAAATAGTATAAATCATAACTTCTATTTCAACCAGATTTAAACCTACCAACAGCCACGAGGTTTTATTTGATCATCCCCTACTTTAGAATCTCTCTGGCAGAAACCAATAAGTAACCAATACAGCAAACAGATAATTAGTTTTCCTACTGGACATTAACAAATGAGCAAACAAGAGCAATGAAAGAACAACAAAATCAGAAAAGGAAAGAACGAAATGTAAGAATAAACCCAAGAATGAGAATAATTTGTATAAGAGGAATTTACATGGAAAACAAAGAGAAATAGTTTATAAAAGGCTAAATCCCTTGAGTGTCTTATATAACAGTAAAAGAATGCTTAAAGTTAAACAAGAATCATTTAATACTATTACTTTAGTTTCCTAGGGCTTCTGTAACAATCATCAAAAACTGGGTGACTTTAAAACAACAGAAATTTATTCCCTCACAATTCAGGTGGCCAGATGTCTGAGACCAAGGTATTGGATGGGAGGACCCTCCTGAGTCTCTAGGGGAGGATCTTTTCCTTGCTCTTTCCAGCTTCTGTCATTCCTTAGTTTTTGGTGGTATAATCCCAATCTCTGCCTCTGTAGTTACATGGCTTTCTCTATGTCTCTGAGTGTTTTTTTCTGTGTTTCTTATGAGGATATTCTAACTGGATTTGAGGCCTACTCTGATCCAGTATCTTTTTATCTTTATCCTTACCTTAATTATATCTACAACACCCTATTTCCAAATAAGGTCATATTGTGAGGTTCTGGATAGATTATATTCCAAAATTTATTTCTAAGATTATGCAAAGGAGAATTATCCATAAAACCATTGAAATAACAGGTTAGCTAAATTCTGTTTAGGTAAAAACCTTAGCTAGTTTAGAAGATCTGAAAAGGTAGAACTATGTACTACTTATAGAACTCTCCTTAATGAAATTAAACTTTATTGGCCTTGTTACCATTATAAAGAAACTTTTTCGACAATACTAAATTCTGAGAGTGTGTTATTTGATAGAGTCACACTACAATTCCAGTCATGAGATCTGTATTTCTAGCCCTTGATCTCTCACTCTCTGTGACTATAGTGCAATCAGTAACCTCTTTTGGCTTCAGGTTTTCCCTGTATAAATGATTTTGGAGCTGTCTAGATCTAAGCTTCTATGTTCTATGTTCTTGTTTGCTTACTTCTAATCCTATTTTATCTTTGCTATTGGAACTAGATTAGTGTTTATAAATGATTTTGAAGAGAAAAATGTTCTTCCATTAGACTGAATGATTTCTTAGCATTTTATTTTTTTGCATTTACAAATATTGTTTAATTAAATACAGACAGGGATTTATAATTCCTTTTAAAATATTGAAGAGAGCAGTTTCTAATTCTTTGTTACATAACTATTTTTCAAACCTGATGTTCATTAGAATCTGGGCATTTGCCCACTTATGGCTGATTTCTTTCCTTACCACAGTTTGAACTGGTTTCTTTTTGTTAAACCCAGTAAATATATAAACACATACACTAATAGCTTTACAAACATTCTCAAAGTACAGTCATTTCAGAATATTAAATTGAGTCAGAAATTTCAAATTCATGTTATTTAATCATTCAGATGATAAACTCTTAAAGTCATTTCCTTATATTATTTTCTGCCAAAGGCAAATGTTTAAAAATGCATTTTATGAACCATCATTAACTATATCCCCAAATCATTCCCTCACTATGTATTCCCTCAACATATATTTTTTGCTGTTTATGTTCACCTGCACCTGCTTATGCTCTGTAATAGTTACATGCATGTATGTCTGCTTTTCTCATTTATATTTCAGACTCCTATGGAGAAGGGGCCCTCTTGCCCTTTTATTTGTTTCTTGATGGCTGATACAGTGTAATTTACATATAGT
The DNA here is from genome assembly GCF_011100685.1 of Canis lupus familiaris. Taxonomy (NCBI): domain Eukaryota; kingdom Metazoa; phylum Chordata; class Mammalia; order Carnivora; family Canidae; genus Canis; species Canis lupus. The sequence continues at coordinate 70,527,489 of NC_049260.1, forward strand.
ATTGTATGAATTGATGTGCATATTGACCTGCCATCAATAATAACTTATGCTTCTCCAGCAGTGAGGATGAATTTTGATTAATCTGGCACTATTTTGTATCCATAAATTTTTAGGTGTAATCAGAGAAAAGGAATGAAGTTTTTCTTCCACTTTGGAATGAAACCTATTGGATTGATTTGAACCATATTCATAAGCTACACACAATACAGTGTGCTTTACACAATGGTCTTTTTATGGTTGCCTATTGAATTAATGGACTTGAATGTTTACAACTCTACCATCCTAAAAAGTCTGTGAGTTTGACTGTGAAATAAAGCCTGATCTGCCATTACAAATTTCATTAAACTTTGCATATGCTATGATCTGTGTGTTTCAGAATGAGAAGTATAATATTACACATTTTTGAGCATATTCCTTTGATAAAGTTTGTGAAAAGAAACAGTGACTGCTAAGAAATAACCAATGAGTTTGAAAAATTTTATTCCCACCCAACCTGTTACAGGATGTACAGGTATATAGCAATACATTTTATGAAGATCCAAAGGAATGCATAGCAATAAATCATTGTCACTGAGTTTTCTTACCACATGACAAAACAGCAAATACTGGTTTGAAGAATAGTGTCAGAGAATTGTGATTGTGTAGAATTCTTTTCATAGTTGTTGCTGAAATTGCCCTGTAGCTTAAGGGGTAGTTTATCCTAGTAGGAAACTGTTTTTTTTTTTTTTTTTTTTTTTTTCTATTTTGCTTATTTTAGATATCTGCCTATCTGATGGCATAGTGTCTATATTCACTTTCTGTGATGTTAGCCTCCTCAAGCCAGTGTTTGCAAGCATGTGAAAACAGATAAAGTATCTTTTAGGGTTTTTTTATGTGCAGTTATTTGCATTACCTTTGGAACATTTGTTTTTACTTGTTATTTTCTAACTTCTCTTTAGACTTAAACATACTTTTCAAACATATTAACAACGTTCATATTAATATAATCATAGTAATGAAAATAGTGGACTCTTGACAGTAACACAAATTAGGAATAGAAAGCACTTTCTGAATTTTGGGTGTTAATAACTATTTAAGCAGCCTTTATTTCACTTATTAAAAGCTTGGCAAAACAGCCAACACTACATAGAAAATTAATATAAAAGTGAATGTAGATCAATACTTTTAAAATGTTTTGCATTGGACGCCCTATGAAAAATGAAATAAAGAGGACAATTTTTTATGATGCAGAAATGTGAACCGGACTTAAAATTGTGAACATGTATCATAATCCAGCATATGGGTAATGTTACTAAAGCAAGGTTGTTTAATATTGGTATTTTAAATTTGTTTGCTTTAACTTTCAAATGAATAAATTATTTAAGAAGACCCTAGTACATTTTACATAGAATAGAAAATAGTAAATTTAGTGATGTCCATTTTATGTTTTCTTTTACAATCTTGGTCAGCGATTTGAATTAACAGCAACCATATCCAATCATATTGAAGCTCATTGTGTTGGTATTATAAATATTAAGTGATGTTGAATTTTTAATTATATGATAACTTTACAACATAATATTAACTTAAGGTAGGTCCAGTATTATATCTCATAATAGGGGCAAACGGTCTAAAAATAAAAAAAAATATATTATTTTTAAAAACAAAAATATAGCAGTAAATACTCAAGTTTCTGAAATGTTGTTTTATTTGAAGAAAATATTATAGGCATGAAGGTGGAATAAATGAGGTCTCTTATGTTGGCCTTTTATTTTATTATTATATGACACATGAAACTCCTTCAGGGCAAAGGATTTTCTCATTTAAATGTGTTTTAAATTATAAACCCAATGTATATATAAAATAATTAAAAATTGCTGCTTGACATATGGTTGTAAAATATATAAAATCTAGCAACATAGTCTGGGTACATGAATAAATGGTATTTTTTAATAGAAAACTAACCTCCTTCTATTTTAAAGCATTTTTTAAATGATTTGAGAGAGAGAGCATGACTGGTGGGTGAGGAGCAGAGAGAGAGGGAGAAGCAAGCTCCAGACATGGGGCTTGATACCAGTACCCTGAAATCATGACCTGAGCTGAAGGCAGACACTTAACCAAATGAGCCACCTAGGCATCCCTATTTTAAAACATTTTACATACAATTTGTATTTTCTATATGTTTAAAATAGTCTTGAAGAAAATGCATATAAATATTTGTCATTTTAAAACAACTTAAATGTCCATTATCAGAGGAATGAATAAATGTGATATATCCATAAAATGGAATAATAAAATGGAATATTATTTGGCAATAAAAAATAATGAAGTATTGTTATATGTTGCAACATGTATAAAACTTGAAAACATGACAAGTGAAAAAAGTCAGTTCAAATATGAGATAATATATATAGTGATTCCATTAATATGAAACATCCAAAAGAAGTAAATCCATAGAGACAAAAAATAGATGAGTGCTTTTATAGGGTTAAGGGAGGGTTTAGGAGAAAATAGAAGGGACTGCTAATAGGTAGCAAGTTTCTTTTGGAGATGATGACTATATTCTAAAATTGATTGTGGTGATGGTTGCACAACTCTGAATACCCTTAAAATACTTAAGTAGTTCTTAAGTGTGTTAACTATATTGACTATGAATGAGTAACTCTGTAAAGCCCTTTAATATTCACTTGAGAATTTTTCTTTTCTTAATTTTCAAAATCTTTTCAGCAATGCCACAAATTTACAGTGGGTTTTGCTACAGAAATCTTTTCAAAATGAAAAAATATATGTATTCATAAAATAAAGACTGTTTTGATGAAAATTAAAAAAATAAATAAATATTTGTCATTTGACATATTTTTTATTTTGATTTATACAAATTAACTTAAAGGTCTTAGATACATATTAGAATTTTATATACTTCTCTTATTATTATGGGATTATTACTAAAGCAATTGCAACTTACCATGAAAGATGCAAGTATGTCACTACCATTAAGATGAGAGTAAGAATACAAATCCCAAGTAAGCAAGGAGAGAAGGTAATATTTTTCAAAAAGCCAACGACAATGCCAGATAATAACATGAGTATAAAATAGTTCCAATTTTCCTTGTAGCCAAGGGGGGTAAAAAGTATTCAGAGACATAGCTGTTATCTGATAAAGGATAGTGCATCCATTTTTTTCAGGGAATTCATTCTTCATAGTCTGAACTCAGATTTTTATTTTGTATTTCGTTAAATGAGGGATACTGAACAACACAGTAGAGTGAGTCTTCTATAATGTAGACAGGATTTCTATGTGCATTTCCTACTTAGGGCCTTGAGTTAAAAAAAATAAGATGTTTCTCCAAAGACCCAGTAATAATACTGGTTATGTAGCTTTCCAGTAAACTAAACTGCTACCAAGATGTACTTGAGAAATGTCCATGAAGCTCTCCCTCAGGAATATCTATCATCTCAGCTAGACTATTGATAGAGGTAGGTAGCTAAGAATTCACAATTAAGATGCCAGCTAGCACCTGGAGTGCAGGTATTTTGTGTGATTGGTTCAATGTAGATATGTATGCTCTAAATAACAGTGTTGCTCTATTACCCCAACTCTTCAAATGATGTTCGATAATGGACAGCTAATTTGGGGAGATGTCCCACCTTGTCAGCAAAGCTATAGGTGCATAGGCTCTCACATCAGGCAATTTAAACCTGAAAATGTTCTCTTGAGATGGAATCCATAAAGGCAGAATATAGAAGGCACTATAATATTACAGTATACTTTGAAAAACTAAATCGGCTTCAGGTGAGATAATTTAGTGATCTGTCACACGAATATGAAACTCAAAATGTTATATATGCAGGATCAACTAATTTCTATTTGTTCTGCAGCATGTAGTATTACAGAGAATAAGAGGATTGAGTCCAATTCTATTTTGGGTGATACTACCTGTGTACTGAGGACTGCTCTAGGTTTTTTTATGAGGCAAGTTGCCATACCACCCTTAATGTGAGCTTTCAAGAACAGTTCTGAGACATCATTTCTTAAATCGGTCCAGTCGACATTGATTCATCAAGAAGTATTGAAGACTAAGTATTGAACTAGAATGTTAAATGGATTTTTTTAAAAATTAGGTTATAATGAATTTGCATATGTGAAATAGTAATTGTCAAATTACCCTTATTCAGGAAAGAATACCCTGAAATGGCTCTAGCCCTAAAATTTATTAAGCATCAATGAATTTTTGCTTGATATAGAAAATGCCTAGGTATTTTGTAGTGTTGTTGAGGTCTGCATTATAAACATCAGTATGAATGACATTTTTTTTTTACAGAGGAATGGGAAAGAATGGTAGGGAGGGCAGAAGTGGAGGGACAGTATCTTAAGCAAGCTCCATGCCTATCGTCAAGACTAATGTCACGCCCGAGATCATACCTGAACTAAAATTAATAGTCAGATGCTTAACTGTGCTACCCAGGCACCCCAAAATGAAAGAAATCTTTTAAATGTAGGTGATGTAGGACATTGACCTGTGGATATTATCTGACCTTATGGCATATTTTGTACCTGAAAACTGAAAACATCTTTTTCAGTTTATTTACTCATCATTATTTTCTCCTATGAACAGAATGCAGGATATGCTGTGCTGGAGTTGTTATCATGTGTGCTTTTTGTTAATTTTAATTTCTGCTATTTTTAAATTGTATAAATTGCAGTAATGGATTTACATATTGAAATCATTTGTCTAACTTTGTTGATGGCAAAAGTTTTTTTTTTTAATTTTTTATTGGGGTTTAATTTGCCAACATTTAGCATAACACCCAGAGCTCATCCCACCAAGTGACTCCCTCAGTGCCCATCACCCAGTCACCCCAACCCCTGCCCACCTCCCTTTCCACTACCTCTTGTCCGTTTCCCAGAGTTAGGTGTCTCTCATATTTTGTCACCCTCACTGATATTTTCACTCATTTTCTCTCCTTTCCCTTCATTCCCTTTCACTAATTTTTATATTCCCCAAATGAATGAGACCATATAATGTTTGTTCTTTTCCGATTGACTTATTTCACTCAGCATAATACCCTCCAGTTCCATCCACGTTGAAGAAAATGCTGGGTATTTGTCATTTCTAATGGCTAAGTAATATTCCATTGTATACATAGACCACATCTTCTTTACCCATTCATCTTTCGGTGGACACCGAGGCTATTGTGGTCATTGCTGCTAGAAACATCGGGGTGCAATTGTCCCAGCGTTTCACTGCATCTGTATCTTTGGGGTAAATCCCCAGCAGTGCAATTGCTGGGTCGTAGGGCAGATCTATTGTTAACTCTTTGAGGAACCTCCACATAATATTCCAGAATGGCTGCACCAGTTCACATTCCCACCACAGTGCAAGAGGGTTCCCCTTTCTCCACAGCCTCTCCAACATTTGTTGTTTCCTGTCTTGTTAATGTTCACCATTCTCAGTGGTGTGAGGGGGTATCTCATTGTGGTTTTGACTTTTATTTCCCTGATGGCCAGTGATGCCGAACATTTTCTCATGTGCTTGTTGGCCATGTCTATGTCTTCATCTGTGAAATTTCTGTTCATATCTTTTGCTCATTACATGATTGGATTGTTTCTTGGGTGTGGAGTTTAATAAGTTCTTTATAGATCTTGGATACTAGCCCTTTATCTGATAGGTCATTTGCAAATACCTTCTCCCATTCTGTAGTTTGTCTTTTAGTTTTGTTGACTGTTTCTTTTGCTGTGCAGAAGCTTTTTATCCTGAAGTCCCAATAATTCATTTTTGCTTTTGTTTCTCTTGCCTTCATGGATGTATCTTGCAAGAAGCTGCTGTGGCGAAGTTCAAAAAGGGTGTTGCCTGTGTTCTCCTCTCGGATTTTGATGGAATCTTGTCTCACAGTTAGATCTTTCATCCATTTTGAGTTTATCTATATGTATGGTGTAAGAGAATGGTCCAGTTTCATTCTTCTGCATGTGGATGTCCAATTTTCTCAGCATGATCTATTGAAGAGACTGTTTTATTTCAAGTGGATAGTCTTTCCTGCTTTGTCGAACATTAGTTGACCAGAAAGTTGAGGGTCCACTTCTGGATTTTCTGTTCCATTGATCGATGTGTCTGTTTTTGTGCCAGTACCACAGTGTCTTGATGACCACAGCTTTGTAGTACAACCTGAAATCCAGCATTGTGATGCCCGCAGCTATGGTTTTCTTTTTATAATATTCCCTTGGCTCTTTGGGGTCTTCTCTGATTCCATATAAATCTTAAGATGATTTGTTCCAACTCTCTGAAGAAAGTCCATGCTATTTTGAGAGGGATTGCATTAAATGTGTAAATTGCCCTGGGTAACATTGACATTTTAAAAGTATTACTTCTTCCAATCCATGCCCATGGAATATTTTTCCATCTCTGTGTCTTCCTCAATTTCTTTCAGAAGTGTTCTGTAGTTTTTAGGATATAGATCCTTTACCTTTTTGGTTAGTTTTATTCCTAGGTATCTTCTGCTTTTGGGTGCAATTGTAAATGGGATTGACTCCTTAATTTCCCTTTTTTCAATTTCATTGTTAGTGTATAGAAATGCCACTGATTTCTGGGCATTGATTTTGTATCCTGCCACACTGCTGACTTGCTGTATGAGTTCTAGCAATCTTGGGGTGGAGCATTTTGGGTTTTCTATAGACAGCATCATGCCATCTGCGATGAGGGAGAGTTTGACTTCTTCTTTGCCCATTTGAATGCCTTTTATTTCTTTTTGTTGCATGATTGCTGAGGCTAGGACATCAAATACTAAGTTGAATAGCAGTGGTGAGAGTGGACATCCCTGTCGTGTTCCTGATCTTAGCGGAAAGGCTCCCAGTGTTTCCCCATTGAGAATGGTATTTGCTGTGGGCTTTCCGTAGATGGCTTTGAAGATGCTGAGGAATGTTCCCTCTATCCCTACATCTGAAGAGTTTTGGTCAGGAATGGATGCTGTTTTTGTCAAGTGCATTCTCTGCATTTATTGAGAGGATCCTATGGTTCTTGTTTTTTCTCTTGCTGATATGATCAATCACATTGATTGCTTTACGTGTGTTGAACCAGCCTTGCATCCCAGGGATACATCCCACTTGGTCATGGTGAATAATCTTCTTAATGTATTGTTGGATCCTTTTGGCTAGTACCTTGTTGAGAATTTTTGCATCTGTGTTCATCAGGGATATTGGTCTATAATTCTTTTTCTTGGTGGGGTCTTTGTCTGTTTTTGGAATTAAGGTGATGCTGGACTCATAGATCGAGTTTGGAAGTGCTCCATCTCTTTCTATCTTTCCGAACAGCTTTAGTAGAACAGGTATGGTTTCTTCTTTAAATGTTTGATAGAATTCCCCTGGGTAGCCATCTGGCCCTAGACTTTTATGTCTTGGGAGGTTTTTATGCCTGCTTAATTTCCTCCCTGGTTATTGGCCTGTTCAGGTTTTCTTTTTCTTCCTGTTCCAGTTTTGTGAGTTTCTGGTTTTCCAGAAATGGGTCCATTTCTTCTAGATTGCCTAATTTATTTGCATATAGCTGCTTGTAATAAGTTTTTAAGATCATTTGTATTTCCTTGGTGTTGGTTGTGACCTCTCTTTTCTCATTCATGATTTTATTCATTTGAGTCTTTTCTCTCTTTTTAATAAGGCTGGCTAATGGTTTACCTATGTTATTAATTCTTTCAAAGAACCAACTCGTGGTTTTGTTGATCTGTTCCACAGTTCTTCTGGTCTCTATTTCATTGAATTCTGCTCGAATCTTTATTAACTCTCTTCTGCTGGGTGAGGGTTTCATTTGCTGTTCCTTCTCCAGGTCCTTTCGGTGCAAGGTCAACTTTTGTATTTGAGTTCTTTCCAGTTTTTGGATGGCTGCTTGTATTGCGATGTATTTCCCCCTCAGGACTGCTTTTGGTGTATCCCAAAGATTTTGAATGGTTGTATCTTCATTCTCATTAGTTTCCATGAATCTTTTTAATTCTCCTCTAATTTCCCAGCTGACCCTTTCGTCTTTTAGCAGGATGGTCCTTAACCTCCACATGTTTGAAATCCTTCCAAACTTCTTCTTGTGGTTTAGTTCTAGTTTCAAAACATTACAGTCTGAAAATATCCAGGAGACAATCCAAATCTTTTGTTATCGGTTAAGAGCTGAATTGTGACCCAGTATGTGGTCTATTCTGGAGAAAGTTCCATGTGCACTTGAGAAGAATGTGTATTCAGTTGAGTTTGGATGTAACTTCTCTCGATATCTGTGAAATCCATCTGGTCCAGTGTATCATTTAAAGCTCTTGTTTCTTTGGAGATGTTGTGCTTAGAAGATCTATCAATTGTAGAAAGCGCTGTATTCAACAGCCCGGGTGGCTCAGTGGTTTAGCGCCACCTTCAGCCCAGGGCATGATCCTGGAGACCCGGGATCGAGTCCCACATCGGGCTTCCTGCATGGAGGCTGCTTCTCCCTCTGCCTGTGTCTCTCCCTCTATCTCTCTCCTCTCCGTGTATTCTCATGAATAAATAAATAAAATCTTAAAAAAAAAAAAGCGCCGTAATCAAGTCTCTAAGTAAGAGTGTATTATTATCTAAGTATGTCTTAACTTTGGTTATTAATTGATTGATATACTTGGGAGCTCCCGCATTCAGGGCATAAATATTTATGACTGTTAGATCCTCTTGTTGGATCGATCCTTGAAGTATGATATACTGTCCCTCTTCATCTCTTACTACAGTCTTTGGGGTAAATTTTATCTGATATGAGGATGGCTACCCCTGCTTTCTTTTGAGGACCATTTGAATGGTAAATGGTTCTCCAACCTTTTATTTCCAGCCTTTAGGTGTCCTTAGGTCTAAAATGAGTCTCCTGTGGACATCAAATAGATGGGTCTTGCTTTTTTATCCAGCCTGAAACCCTGCCCCTTTTGATGGGGTCATTAAGCCCAGTCACGTTCAGAGTTACTATTGAAAGATATGAATTTAGTGTTATCATGATACTATTCAGTCCCTGTTTTTGTGTATTATTTCCTTGTACTTCCTCTTTTTTTTACAGAGTCCCCCTTATTATTTCTTGCAGAGCCAGTTTGGTGGTCACATAATCTTTCAGTTTTTGCCTATCTTGGAACCTCTTTATCTCTCCTTGTATTCTGAATGAGAGCTTCGCTGGATAAAGTATTCTTGGCTGCATGTTCTTCTCATTTAGGACCCTGAATATATCCTGCCAGCCCTTTCTGGCCTGTCTTGTCTCTGTGGAGAGATCTGCTGTTATTCTAATACTTCTCCTCATAAATGTTAGGGATCTTGTCTCTTGCTGCTTTAAGGGTCTTCTCTTTATCTTTGAAATTTGCAAGTTTCACTATGAAATATTGGAGTGTTGAATGGTTTTTATTCATTATAGGGGGAATCTCTCTGTCTCCTGGATCTGAATGCCTGTTTGCCTTCCCATGTTAGGTAAATTCTCAGCTATGATTTGTTCAAATACACTTTTTAGTCCTCTGTCCCTTTCAGCGCCCTTGGGAACCCCAATTAAACATAGATTTTTCCTTCTGAGGCTGTCATTTATTTCCCTTAACCCATCCTCATCTTTTGTTTTTCTCTCTTTTCCTCAGCTTCCTTCCTTACCATCAACTTGTCTTCTGTGTCATTCACTTGTTCTTCTACCTTGTTAACCTTCATTGTTATTACCTCCAGTTTGGATTGCATCTCATTTAATTAAGGTTTATTTCGTCCTGATTAGATCTAAATTCTGTAGTCATGAAGTCTCTTGAATCCTTCATGCTTTTTTCTAGAGCCACCAGTAGCTTTATAAGTGTGCTTCTGAATTGGCTTTCTGACATTGAATTGTAATCTAAATTCTGTAACTCTGTGGGAGAGAGGAGTGTTTCTCATTCTTTCTTTTGGGGAGATTTTTTTCCTTCTAGTCATTTTGCTCAGTGCAGAGTGGCTAAAAACAAGTTGTACTGGAAAAAGGAGAAAAAGCGAGAGAAAAAAAAAAGGGGTGGGGGAAAAACAAAGAACAAGGAGGGGTATACTCTGATGCTATATACTGTAAGTCCCTCGACTTCCCCTGGCACTTTCCAGCGTTGCTTGGTCCAGAACTAGCTCTTCCCCTGTCCTTCCAGCTGGTCTTCTATGTGAGGGGCTTGCTGAATCTCTGGTGCTTGCACCTGTGGGAGCTGCCCCGCCCCCCCTGCCAGGTGTAAGGCTCAGTGGGAGCTCTTTATCCTGTGAGGCCCCTCCTCCTTGCTGGCCCTGCTCAGTCCCAGGTACAAGGTGACACCAGGAGGAACAACAATAATGTCAGTGGCCAATTCTCCAGCTCTGGAGTTAACTCCCGCAGTAACTACCGCAGTCTCCTAGTCTACAGGGGCCTGGATGCTCCGGGGGCTGGGGGTGCTGATCTGCACAGCTCTGGGCCCCGCGGTGGTAGGAGCGTCCTTGGTGTCCTGTGTCTTCCCTGCCTCTGCCTGTCTCTGGGGGAGTGCAAAATCTTGGGCTGTGTCCCCTGGGGCTCTGTGCTCCAGGGCTGCTCTGCTGGAATCGCGTTCCCCTGCCCATGCAGCCGATAACAAAAGTTTGATGCAGGCACTTACTTTAATGCATTTATCAAGTCTTTCAAATGATCTTGGAGTAATAAAAGATAAGAATAAACAGCTATAGAGAAGTTAATTTTGACTTGCAGGAACACATATATTATGTATATTGATTTTTCAAATATGCTGGGGCTTTCTGTAACATACTGTTATGAGATATCTAGATAAATATGAATTATCAAAGAGTAATGTGGAGATATGCCAGCATACTGGGCATATACTGTGGAACTATTTATAATCATGATGCTGGATGTTTTTGTTTGTGATCTCAGTAGAGATTTGAGACTCCATGATCAAGTATTTTGTAATTCTTTGTATTAAGTCAACATCTAGTCAAGGCTTTTGGCTCTGATCCTTGCGTGTATAATTTGGAGTTATCTTTGACATTCCTTTTTCATCATATTTTTCCATTTTCTTTTTTTTTTTTCAAAATTTATTTATTTCAGAGAGAAAGCAAGCAAGCAAGTGAACACACAAGTGGGTAGGGCAGAGAGAGAGGGGAGAGAATCTCATGCAGGCTCTATGCTGAGTGCAGAACACTCAGGAGTCAATCCCAGTAGCATGAGATCCTGACTTGAGCTGAAACCAAGAGTCACATGCTAAACTGACTGCACCACAAAGGTGCCCTTGTCTATTTTCTTATTTACAACATCTCTTGTGTAGTTTTATTCTTTCTAAAGTTTTTATTTGAATTCCAGTTAGTTAACATACAGAATAATCTTAGTTTCAGCTGAATAATATGTCCTTCTCTGATGGATTTCTATCCCTTAGCATAATATTCTGCTTCCATCCATGTCATTGTAAATGGCAAAATTTCATTCTATTTGATGGTTGTGTAATATTCCATTGTTTATATATACCACATCTTCCTTATCCATTCATCAGTTGGTGGACACTTGGTCTCTTTCCATAATTTGGCTGTTGTTGATAGTGCTGTTATAAATATTGGGGCACATGTACCCCTTTAAATCTGTATTTTTATATCCCTTGGATAAATACCTAGTAGTAAAATTACTGGATTATAGGGTAGTTTTATTTTAATCTTCAGTTGAATCTCATACTTTTTTCCAGAGAGTCTACGCTAGTTTGCATTTTTACGAACGGTATAAGATGGTTCTCCTTTTCTTCATCCTCGCCAACATCTCTTGTTTCCTGTGTTAATTTTAGCTGTTCTGACAGGTGTGAGGTGATATCTCACTGTGGTTTTGATTTGTATTTCCCTGATGATGAGGGATGTTGAGCTACTTTTCATTTGTGTTTTGGTCCTCTGTATGTTTTCTTTGGAAAATGTCTATTCATAATTGCTACCCATTTCTCTACTGAATTATTTGCTCTTTGGTTGTTGAATTTGGTAATTTCTTTATAGATTTTGCATACTAACCCTATATCATATATGTCATCTGGAAATATTTTATCCCTTTTTGTAGGCTGCCTTTTTGTTTTGTTGATTGTTTCCTCTACTGTGGAGAGACTTTTTGTCTTGATGAAATCATGGTAGTTCATTTTTGCTTTTGTTTCCCCTTCCTCCAGATATGTGTCCAGTACGAAATTGTTACATCTGAGGTTGGAGAGGTTGCTACCTGTCTTCTCCTCTAGAATTCTGATGGTTTCCTGTTTCATGATTAGTTGTTTCAACCATTTTGGATTTATTTTGTGTATGGTGTATAAAAGTGTTCTAGAATCCTTGTTCTGCATACTGTTGTCCAGCTTTCCCAACATCATTTGTTGTAGATACTTTTTTTCCATTGAACATTATTCCTAGTGTTTATTTTTGAGGTGACCATATATTTGTAGGTCTATTTCTGAGTTTTCTGCTCTGTTCTATTGATGTAGGTGTCTGTTTTTGTGCAAGTACTATACTGTCTTCATGACTAAACTTTTGTAATATAGCTTGAAATCCAGAATCATGATGCCTCCAGTTCTACTTTTCTTTTTTAGGATTACTCAGGCTATTCCAAGACTTTGTGGTTCCATGCAAATTGTAGGATTGTTTATTGTAGATCTTTGAAAAATACTGGTGTTATTTTGACAGAGATTGCATTAAATGTGTATATTACTTTCTATAGTAAAGCTATTTGTTCTTTGAATCTCTGAGCATAGAATGTTTTCCCATTCTTTCTGTCCTCTTCAATTTCTTTTGTAAGTGTTCTATCGTTTTCAGAATACAGATCTTTTACTTTTTCATTTAGGTTTATTCGTAAGTATCTTATGGTTTCTTGTGCCATTGTAAATGGGATGTATTCCTTGATTTCCCTCTGCTGCTTCATTATTGGTGTATAGAAATGCAACAGATTTCTGTATATTGATTTTGTATCCTGTGTCTTTGCTCGATTCATGTATAAGGTTTAGCAATTTTTTGGTGGAGTCCTTTGGATTTTCTACATAGAGTATCATGTCATCTGTTTATAGAGAAAGTTTGACTTATTCCTTGTGATTTGGATGTCTCTTATTTCTTATTTTGTCTGATTGCTGAGGCTAAGACTTCCAGTATCATGTTAAATATTAGTGGTGAGAGTTGACCTCTGTATCTTGTCCCTGATCATAGAGAAAAAGGTCTCAGTTTCTCCCCACTGAATATGATATTACCTCTGGGTCATTTATATTTGGCTTTCATGATTTTGAGTTATGTTCTACTTTGTTGAGAGTTGTTATCAAGATTGGATGCTATATTTTGTCATTTCCTGTATCTATTTAGAGGATCATATGGTTCTCATACTATTTTAATGTTGTGTATCATGTTGATTGATTTGCAGGTATTGAATCACCCCTATAGCCCAGGAATAAATCCCAGTTGATTCTGATGAATGATTTTTTTAATGTACAGTTGAATTCATTTTGCTGGTATGCTGAGAATTTTTGCATCTATGTTTATCAGGGATATTGGTCTGTAATTCTCTTTTTTAGTAGGGTCTTTTTCTCATTTAATATGAAGGTACTGACTGATTCATAGAATGAGTATTTTTTTCTTTTTTTAAAATAATCTTGCTTTTTTAGATTAGTTTTAGGCTTACAGAAAAACTGAGAAGTACCCTGATTCCTCATATACCCACTTTCCCCTATTACTGACATCTTACATTAAAGTTTTCCTTCCATTTCTATTTTTTGAACTCTTTGAGAAGAATAATTATCAACTCTTCTTTAAATGTCTGGTAGAATTATCCTGGGAAGCCATGTAGCCCTGGAGTTTTGTTTCTTGGGAGATTTTTTTTTTATTACTGCTTCACTTGCTGTGCTAGTTATGGGTCTTTTCAAAATTTTTTTTTTAATTGTTTATTCATTTGAGAGACAGAGAGAGAGAACATGAGCAGGGGGGACGGTCAGAGGGAGAGGGTGGAGCTAACTCCTTGCTGAGTAGGGAAGCCTGTTGTGGGGCTCAATCCCAGGAATCCAAGTTCATGACCTGTGCTTAAGTCAGATGCCTAATCTACTATGCCACTCAGGTGTCCACTGTTCAAATTTTCTATCTCTGCGTGTTTAAGTTTTGGTTATTTGTATGTTTCTAGGAATTTGTACATTTCTTTCAGATTGTGCATTTTGTTGGTATATAATTTTTCATAATATTCTTATAATTGTATTTCTCGTGTTCGTTGTGATCTCTTCTTTTTCATTCATGATGTGATTTATTTGTTGTTTTTTCATGATGTTATTCTCTTCTTTTTGATAAGTCTGCCTAGGGTTTTATTAGCGTTATTCATTTTTTCAAAGAATGTATCTCAGCTTTTAATTTCGTTGATCCGTTCTGTGATTGTTTCTTTCTGTATCATTTATTTCTGCTCTAATCTTTATTATTTCCCTTCTTCTGCTGGATTTAGTTTTCATTTGTTCATTTTTTTTTTTTTGATCCTTTAGGTATAAGGTTAGGTTGGAGAGCTATCTTGCTGAGGTAGGCTTATATTGCAGTTTACTTCCCTCTTAGGACTGCATTTGCTGCATCTGAAAGATTTTGGACTGCCTTGGTTCATTTTCATTTGCTTCCATATGTATTTTTTACTTTTTAAATTTCCTGGTTAAGCCATTCATATTTTCATAGGTTGTTCTTTAATTTCCATGTTATTTGATCTTTCAAAATTTTTTATGGTGTTTGAGTTCAAGTTTCCTAGGGTGGTCTGAAAATATGCATGGTGTGATCTCAATCCTTTTGTACCTGTTGAGGGCTGATTTGTGGCCCAGTATGTGATCTGTTCTGGAGAATGTTCCATGTACACTCAAAAAAAATGTATATTCTGCCTCTTTTCTGTGAAATGTTCTGAATATATCTGTTAAGTCCATCTGGTCCAGTGTGTCATTCAAAGCCATTGTTTCCTTGTATTTCTTCTGCCTAGATGAATTATGTATTATTGTAAGTGGGGTGACAGTCCTGTAACTATTATTGTATTATTGTCAATGAGTTTCATCCTGTTTGTTATTAATTGATACCTATATTTAGATCCTCCCAAGTTGGGTGCATAAATACTTAAAATTGTTAGATCTTACTGGTGGATAGACCCCTTAATTTTGATATAATGCCTTCTTCATCTCTTGTTACAGTCTTTGGTTTAAAATCTAGTTCGTTTTAAAAAAGAAAAAATCTAGATCGTTTTATCGAAGTATAGCTACTCCAGCATTCTTTTAGCATCCAATACCATGATACATGTTTCTCCATTCTTTCACTTTCATTTTGCGGGTGTCTTTAGGTCTAAAATGAGTCTCTTGTAATCTTCATATATATAAGTCTTGTTTTTTTTTTTAATCCATTTTGATACCCTATGTCTTTTGATTGGAGCATTAAGGTCATTTGCATTCAGAGTGATTCTTGACATATAAATTTAGTGTCAATGTGTTACCTATAAAGTTGCCTTTTCTGGTGATGTTTTCTGCTCCTTTCTAGAATTTGTTGCTTTTGGTCTTTTTTCCCCCACAGATTTCCCTTATGATTTTCTTGCAGGACTGGTTTAGTGGTCATGATTCTCTTTAGTATTTGTTTTTCTGGGAACCTCTCCTTGCATTCTGTGTGACAGCCTTGCTGAATAATGTATTCTTGGCTGCGTATTTTTTTACTTCATCCTGCCGAATATTTCATGACACTTTTTTCTGGCCTGCCACATTTCTGTGGACAGATCTGCTGCCCACCTGATCTGTCTTTCATTGTAGGTTAAGGCCTTTTTACCTTAGTGCTTTTCAGATTCTTTCCTTGTCTATTTTATAAATTTGACTTTAATATGTCTTTGGTGATGGCTGAATTTTGTTGAATTAAAGGAAGTTATCTGTATCTCTTGGATTTCAGTTCTCTTTCCTTCATCCGGTTTAGGGAAGTTTTCAGCCATTGTTTGCTGAAATGAATGTTGTGTTCCTTTTTCCCTGCTTTTTCTGGAACTCCTATGATATGAATGTTAGTATACTTTAAGGAGTCACTGGTTTCCCTATGTCTACATTTGTGATTCAGTACCTTTCTTTCCCTCTTTTTTTCAGCTTCATTATTTTCCACAATTTTATCTTATATGTTATTGATTCATTTTTGCATCATATATCCTCATTAGCATTGCATGCAGTAAGTTTTGCATCTTACTTATAGCATTTTTTATTTCATCCTTTCTGGTTTTTATTTTTAAAGATTTTATTCATTCATTCATTCGTTCATTCATTCATGAGAAACACAGAGAGAAGCAGAGACATAGGCAGAAGAAGAAGCAGGCTCCCTGTTGGGAGCCTGATGTAGGACTTTATCCCAGGATTCAGGATCATGCCTGCACCGAAGGCAGATGTTCAACTGCTGAGTTACCCAGGTATCCCCATCCTGACTAGTTTTTAGTTCTTGTATCTCTGCAATAAGGGATTGTCTAGCATCTTCTATGCTTTTTCTCATACCCAGCTAGTAATGCTATGATTATTGTTTTAAAAGTCTGATTATTGTTCAGACATCTTAGTCTTATCTGTATTGAGAAAGTCCTTAGCTGTGACTTCTTCCTGTTCCTTCTTTTCCAGTGAATTCCCTAGTCTTGTCATTTTTTCCGAGTCATTGTTTTTTTATGTGGGATTGTTACAATATCCTGTTGTATTTTTGCTCCTGAGAGTAATGGCTATATTAAGAAGAGGTCCAGGGGAAAAAAAGGGGGAACCTAGATCCTCTTTTGTTTTGCTCTGCTTATTAAAGGTGAGCACTGGCTGTTATACTATATGTAGGCAAAATGAATTTAAATAACATTAGAAATTATAAAAATTAAAGGCCAAAACAAGCCAGATTCATTAAAAAAAAAGTAAAAAAAAAAAAACAAAGCTAGATCTTATTTCCCTTAGAGATGATGGTTTGCAGTATCTTTTGATAAATATACTTGATACATTAGAGAGGTTTGTGCTAGTATTGTTTTTTTAAAATATATTATTTATTTATTCCTGAGAAACACACATAGAGAGACAAGCAGAGACACAGGCAGAGGGAGAAGCAGGCTCCATGCAGAAAGCCCGATGTGGGACTTGATCCTGGAAATCTGGAATAACTCCTTGAGCCAAAGGCAGATGCTCAACCCCTGAGCTACCCAGGCGTCCCTCTGTGCTAGTCCTTTGGGGGTGGGGTTTGCTGTGCTGATTCTCTGGTGGACTTTCCCTGGTGGAGTTGTACCTACAGGGCACAACTGTTGTTGTATATGGCTCTGGCCTCATAACACATATGCCCACCCAGAAGTGTCACTGATTTCCTCAGTGTTAGTGTTGATGTGGAGTGGAGGAGGGTGCAGAATGGCATTGCTCTGCTCTGTCACCACCAGTGCTGGAATTTCATGCCCACAACTACTCAGGAAGCCCTCACAGAAGAGCTAACAATTATGCCTCTTTTGTTCCTGGTCTCCAACAGATCCCTGCCTTCATTTGCCTGTATCCAAGCTGTCTGCTTGTCTGTGGCAATACTCTTTTGTGTTTTATTCCAGGCATGTGGCTGGGTTTCAAAACTCTGAATGTTAGAGATCCATGTGGCAAGGAACCTCATTGATCATCTTGGGGAGGGTTTTACTGTGCTGTGTCCGATGTTGGTTTGTCCCAGAAATCACTCACACAACCATGTAGTGGTTTGGAGTCTTTAGTAAAGTACAGCAGAAAGTTTGCTGCACTCAGCTCAAGTCTCTGTTCCTATTCTCGGAACATATTTATTAAATATGTTTTTTCTCCTTTGATCATGATGATTAATATAAATGGGACCTTTAAAAACAAGAACCTCTGAAGTTGTGAAGGCTTGAGATAGACTTCTCTTTTAAAAATTTAATGTATTCTGGGACACCTGGGTGGTTCAGCAGTTAAGCATCTGCCTTTGACTCAGGGCGTGATCTTGGAGTCCCGGGATCGAGTTCCACATTGGGCTCCCTGTATAGAGCCTGCTTCTCTCTCTGCCTATGACTCTGCCTCTCTCTCTCTGTGTCTCTCATGAATAAATAAATAAAATATTTAAAAAAATAAAATCTTAATATATTTTGATATAATTCATTTTTAGGATTATGTATGATCTATAAACAGACTTACTCTCTCCACACTTCCTTTTCTCTTACCATTGTAATTTCCATGTCCATTCCAGTGTGAATTAGCCAGCAGTAAATATAATGGAAAATAAATATATGCAATGTTGAATAGTAACAAGTCAAACATATGAGGTAACATGGGTATCAAATATTTATGTATTTATTTAAAATAAAAAAAACATATAATCTCCACACCAAACATGGGGCTCAAACTAATGACCCTGATATCAAGAGTTGCCAGCCAGGCACCGTATCAAATATTTAATTTATGAAATCTTTTTTTAAAAAAATACATCAATGGAAAAACCTACTGTCTGTTTAGATTCCTCTGCATATTTCATAGCAATTAAACTGCTTTTCAATAAATGATGAAATGTTATTTTTTATGTTATTGAAATGGAGTCTTTATGCTTAAAATTCGTATTGTAATTTGGACTCGAACATTCAGAAATCAATGAAGTTTTTGGTTTTTAACACGTTCAAAAGTTTAATACAGGCTTCACAATCCTGTTTCACTTACATTATTTGTTTTTTTTTTTTTTTTTTTTTTTTTTTTTTTTTAAATTTTTTTTTTTTTTAATTTTTATTTATTTATGATAGTCACAGAGAGAGAGAGAGAGAGAGAGACAGAGACACAGGCAGAGGGAGAAGCAGGCTCCATGCACCGGGAGCCCGATGTGGGATTCGATCCCGGGTCCCCAGGATCACGCCCTGGGCCAAAGGCAGGCGCCAAACCGCTGCGCCACCCAGGGATCCCTTCACTTACATTATTTGACTTAATAGTCACAAAGAATCAGTCTAGGTAGTATTTTCATCCCCATTTTGACGATAACAAACATGCTCAGAGAGTTCAAGTAGTTGATCAAAAATAACACAACTAGAATATGGTAGAGATGGGATTGAATCCTAGATCTTTTTTTTTTTTTTTCTAAAAGTTACGTATTTGAACATGCCACTGTGTGAGCTTACAGCATGTTCCATTGATAGGTGATGGGATATTTTCCTGATCTTTGAGTAAGCTTGTGGAAGGATTTTTAACTTTTAACTTCTTGAGCATTGGACCAGATGTTGGACTCCTTGATGGATATAGCCAAGCCTTTTATACTTAAGTTTAAGTATAAACTTATTGTGTATAAGCCCTATTGTGGGTTTGTTCTCTTGCTCCCTAGATAATCTTCCTGGTGTCTTTTTCATTCTTCAGATATAATCCTGGCCTCTTGCTCACTTACAAATGAATAGTCCTGACTTATCTTTATACTCTTTTTGTTTGGTGATTTATTTGTTATACCTGGCATCCTCACAACTAATGGCCACAAGTATCATTTTAGTTGTGTAGCATGTCAGGATAACTCTTTGACTTGGGTAACTTAATAACAAAAAACCACCAATATGTTAACACCTAAAATGTGAGATTGTAAAATATATAGTCCATCCAAAAAAATAAACAGTATAAGCTACATTCTGGCCTTATTCTTTTCAGTAAGCTGCCTTATCTAAATCTTATTGGAAGTTTTTGTTGGAGTCTTAAGACATCTTTCCTTAACAGTATTTAGTATATTTCTTATAAAGCTTAAGACTTTAAGAGACAGTAAAACCTTAGGCTGAAAATACTTACCATTTCTAAATGAGAAGTAAGTTGTTAAATAAAGCAGAGCATATATTTGTGTGTCTACACATAGATGTAATATAAGATACATAGAGATGTAAAATACATATATAGAAAAAAAGATATATATATAGATATAAACTCAGTGCAGTTCTGGAACTAAACACTAATTCTATAGTGTGATATTGGTGAAGCCATAAGCAGAGGTTGTTATAGAAAAATCAAGTTCTGGTCCTATTAATAATTTCTAGTGGTATGGTTGAAATAAACATGAGTTTTGGAGTTAGACATGGGTACGAGCCCTAGAACTGATACTTACTTATTGAGTGATGTTTGGCAGATTTCTTAACTACTTTGCTTCTCAGTTTCTTTATGTGAAAACAATTTTCAGAGTGGCTGAATTTAAAAATTATTTGACAGTGTGAAGGTGTTTGGGTGGCTCAGTTGGTTAAGAATCTGACTCTTGATTTTGGCTTAGGTCATGATCTCAGGGTCATGACATCTAGCGCCACATTGGATTCTGTGCTGGGCATGGAGCCTACTTAAGATTCTCTTTCCCTTTTTTGCCCCTCCCCCCACTCATGTGCACACACACATTCTCTCTCTTTTTCTCTCTCTCTCTGTTAAAAAAAATTGACAGTTTGAAATGTTGGGAAGGATTTGTATAAAATGAAGCTGTTAAAATGGAAGGAATTGCAAATAGGATAGCCACTTTGGAAAGCAGTTTCTTAGAAAGTGAAACATACTTACCATGAGACCCTGCAGTTCTACCCCTAGTTATTTTCCCAAGAAAAATGATATTATATACTTGCACAAATACATGTGAATATTTATAGTAGTTTTATTTCATAATCATCAAAGCCTAGAAAGAACTGAGATATTCATCAACTGATGAATGGTAAAAAAAAACAACTGTGGTATATCCATACAATTAGAAGGAATAGACTACTGATGTATGCAACAAAATGGCTGAAAATCATATTTATGCTAAGTGAAAGAGCTAGACACAAAGCCTGCATACTGTATGTACTGTATGATTCCATTTCTAAAGACATTGTAGAAAAAGCAGTGCTAGTGTCACACATTAGATAAATATTGCCCAGGTGCTGGGAGTATAGAATGGGGATTGACTGTAAAAAGAAATGAGGGAATATTTTGGAATGATGGAAATCTTGCATATCTTTTTTATATTGGAGGTTGCAGTAGTATACGTTTATCAAAATGATGAATTTTCTATATGTAAATATTATTTCAATAAAAAGGAAAGGAAAATACCTTATGTTTCAGAGTGGTTATGAGAATAATAAGAGATCATCCTCCTTCCCAGTTTTTTATTCTCTTTGGTTCTTTATTGTCTTCTGCTGCTTCTATGTCTCTTTTAGAGTCCATGATAAATTGCAATTTCTTATTTCAGGGATGAGATACTACAGGAAATTTATATCTTTATTTGTCTTTATTTCCAATTTCTGGAGATTTTTTTAAATTTATTATTAATTATATATATATTATATATATATAATTATTTATTTTTTATTTACTCATGATACACACACACACACACACACACACACAGAGAAAGAGAGAGGCAGAGACACAGGCAGAGGGAGAAGCAGGCCCCACACAGAGACCCTGATGTGGGACTCGATCCTGGGTCTCCAGGATCAGGCCCTGAGCTGAAGGCGGCACTAAACTGCTGAGCCACCCGGGCTGCCCAGAGCAGATTTTCAATCGACTAGTCAACTGTGAACTTATACCTCTAGATATTCCAATTAGTACAAATTACTCAGAGTTGGAATTTGTACCCTGTAAAATATACCAAATATGCTTGCTTGGGTTGAATTCCTCATCTCTGTCCTGTGGCAGTGGGAGTTCACAGTATGGTTGAAAGGGTGTATAAAGGAATCTTGAATTTTTAGCCTGAGTCCTGCCTGAGAACGATAGTGTTCTATGTAAGCGGTTCTCAAACATGATTAGAATCACCTAGAGGTCTTGTTAAAACACAAATTGTTGGGCCTCATCTCCAGAGTTACTGATTCAGTAGGTCTGGGGTGGGGCCCAAGCATTTGTACTTCTGACAAGTTCCCAGCTGATGTTGATGTTGCTGATGCTGCTGTTTTAGGGCACAGACCTCAACAATCACTGATTTATGCTTGCCTCAGGTGTTGTAGTATCAGAATTCTTACATATACAGTAGCCAACATTTTGTTTTTAAACTGCTTCATTATTTTATGGCCACTTTTGTGGCCTCCTTTGCCCACTGGCCTAAAATATTCTGTTAAGACTTTTCACTACCTAATTTTTAATAAATAAGGTCTGCCTTCTCATGCTTAGGTTTCATGATATTATCCTTATTTTTTTCAGACCAATAGTAATTTTCACTCAGTGAAACTAAAGTATCATAATTTGAAGAAGTCTGGGGTATGTGGTTGACTAATTTTAAGTGAACAAATAGAAGTCATGTTCTTGTATCACTTTCCTAGACCCAGAAAGAAATAACTCTAATAATTTTAATATCACTGGGTGTAAAAGGAAGACAAAGTTTAGGATCTTAGAAAACAATTTATAAGTATTAAATTTAAGGAAATCATATTTTTATCTTCCTAAATGCCAAAGAAGATACCAAGAGCTGTTGATACCAATTTGTTCAGAATTCTCATTATTTTAATGTTATTGTAAAGGAATATTGTCCTGTACTGATTGATATCTGCTGACATACTTAGAACTGATGTCCTTTTTTTCTTTCACCACCATGCCACTGATTATGGAGAGTCTTTAGAGAAAATAGCACATTGTACTGGTTGATTACATGCCTCAATTGAATAGTAGCTTGCTGCCAATTATTACAATGCCATGTTGATTTTTTTTTCTCATTTCTACTATGGAAATTAAAGCAGAATTTGTTTAAAATAAGGTTCCAAATATATTGTGTATGGGGTTGATTCTGAATATTTGTGTTATTTTTTAAATAGTTGTAAAGATAGGTTTGAGGCTAGATCAGAATATTTGGTTGAGGGACTTGAAATGTGTTAAGTAGCCTAAAGGAAATTTTTGGATATATGACTAGTTAAGTGCAAATTTATCCACCCTTTTGTAACATGAATAAAAGAAAAGAATGAAACTGTAGAGACCCTAGTTGGGAGACTCCTGTCACATTAAAGAAATGGTCACTAGGGGTAAACTAGAATGTCAGCAGAATAAATGAAAAAGAGGGGAGGGGAAATGTGTGAGAGTCATTTTAGAAGTAGAATATTTATGGCTGGATGACAAAGTCAAACCAAGCTCTACATGATTAGTCTTCCAGCCTTTTAGCACACATGGGACTTAATTTCCAGCCATTCTTCCAAGCCTGCTTATTCAGCTGCAGCCACAAGGGCTCCTTACAGTTTTTGGAATATTTCAAGCCATACTAGCTGCCACTTCAGTATTTGATTTGTCTCTAATCCTTCTACTATGAAAGCCCTCATTTCTTGGAAGGCTCTGCTCAAATGCCACCTTAACAAACAATCTTCCCTGACTACACATTAAAAAATCACATCCTGGCATTCATTATTCCATTTACCAAAGTTGAATTTTCTTCATAGCACCAAAGCACCGACATTTTATTATGTACTTGTTTGTTTATGATATGTCTCCCTCTTTTTAGATAGTAAGCTACATGAAAGTAAAGACTTAGTTTTGTTGCCTATTATATTTCTATCACCTAGAACATGGCTGATACTTAGTAGGTACTCAATAAATATTTGTTGAATGAATGAACAGAATGTGAAAGTGGTGGGGATGAAAAATAATGCCAGTAATTCAAGTCTGAAGTATTCAAAAAATAGTGGTATTATTAACAGGGTATGGAAGAGTGGAAGAAGAGTTGATTTAGAATAACAGAGACACAGGGAAAGATAAATTTGGCTTATATATATCAGCTTAAGTATTTGATGCTGGTGAAACAACCAAAGAAGTACTACAGAATGGGCAATCTAAAATGTGAGAAGTCTGGCATTGAGGTAAAAATGATCTTTGAGTCATATTCATAGAATCAATACTTAAAGCAATGGAAGAGGAAAAAATGACAAATGATAAAAAGACAGGAATATCAGATTTGAAAATCAAAATTTCATTTTGTGTATTGAATGTTTT
Organism: Canis lupus familiaris; assembly: GCF_011100685.1. NCBI lineage: Eukaryota > Metazoa > Chordata > Mammalia > Carnivora > Canidae > Canis > Canis lupus. Next base: position 70,551,261 of record NC_049260.1, read on the forward strand.
AAATATACAGACTTATTTATATATATTTTTTGTTTATTTCATAGCTGGGTTAACAACTTTGGACATGAAGGTCTTGGACTCTTATTGGATGTGCTGGAAAAGCTTCTGGACAAGAAACAGTAAGAACAAACAGTAAAAAAGAAAATCACCAAAGGGGATATTTTTAAGCACAACATAACATGTTTATTTCCTCTTTATTCAGGCAAGAAAATATAGACAAGAAGAATCAGTATAAACTTATTCAGTGCCTCAAAGCATTTATGAATAATAAGGTAAGTAGTATTTATTTCTGCCTGTCATAAATGTGAGAGCTTGTCCAACAGTGTATGAAAGTATGAAACAGACAGCATTGTAAGTGCTTATTTGGTTTTCAAAGGTTCTTTATGATACAAATCATCATCAGCTTCATTGAAATATTTTTAAGAATATACTTTGCTTCACAATATATTTATTTGTAGGTTTTTACAATTATGGAAATGCATAAATATATTTCCAAATTAGATAATATTTTTCGTTTTATGGTTAAATGTTGTATGTTGAATACCATTTTTTACAGTATTCTTATTCCATTGAACAGGAAAATTCAAAGCTATTGTTTGACTTGTTTGCTAACATTATAAGGTGAAGATTTCTATTTTATGTTCAATTAATGTCAATGAGTTAATAAACATGACATTTCTGGAAAACAGAAGGGTTTTTAAAATATATATATAGCAGCTGCAATGTGAGGGACTTTATGAATTCTAGACAAGGGTTTTTTTCTAAAAATAATCTTTGCTTAGGGTGCTTGGGTAGCTCAGTTGGTTATGTGTCTGACTCTCGATTTAGGCTCAGGTCATGATCTCAGTTCCTGAGATGGAGCCCTGCATTGGGCCTCCTGCTCAGCATGGAGTCTGTTCCTTTCCCTCCCTGCTGCCCCTCCCCCTTCCATACATGTACACAGGCATGCTTGCTCTCTCTTAAATGAATAAATAAAATCTTTAAAAACAATAAAAATAATCTGTGCTTAGCTTATGAAATTATGGTTATTTTTTATATAGACTATTTTGTTACTGTATTAGACATGATTTCCTCTATATTCCTGTAGCTAAAATAAAATTGACTAATTCACTAATTGTATAATTCTCTTTAGTGTTTTAATAATCTCAAATATTTGGTGGAAATGATTATAACAATTGGGACGCCTGGGTGGTTCGGCAGTTAAAGCACCTGCCTTCGTCTCAGGGAGTGATCCTGGAGTCCCAGGATCAAGTCCCACATCAGGCTCCCTGCATGGAGCCTACTTCTCCCATGCCTATGTCTCTGCCTCTCTCGATCTCTCCTTGTGTCTCTCATAAATAAATAAATAAATAACCAAAAACTAGCCAAATGTAGTTGTTAATGTAATATGAATATATAGTTAGTAATAATGCAATTAGATTCTGTTTAAAATATAAACAGTCTCTTAAACATGGGATTATATATGATTATATATGTATATATTATGCACATGTGTATCAACAAAGAAATTTTGTCATATAGAGTGGATGCTAGCTAGTTGATGTAAAACTTTTGTATTGAGTATGCTAATTGTTCTGTTCTTGGAAGTCTCTGCCAGACAGATTTCCATCACCATTACTACAAAATTTCTCAATTTCTGTGCCCCTAGTCTATTGCAACAGAATTATGCAGAATCTTATCTTTTAACAAGAAAGCACTTAATGAACATTGTATCTCCCAAAATGAATCTTTCTTCAGTTGAGGGAAACAAAGAAATAACCTAACAGTGCAGTATTAGAAATTGGGAGATACAGTACATGCTTTACCACTAAGTGGAGTAGCCTTTGGAAAATCACTTGATGTTTCTGGCTTTTCATCCCCTCATGTGTAAAATTAGACAAAGAACCCTTTGTTTTAACTTGCATTGTCAATTCTCACAGCTTACCAGGATAATAAATATCTATAATCAAGATAGTCACTAGAGAAAGTCATAATAGTGAGATTTCCTGTAGAGCTTTTCCCTCAAGACTTAAGTTGATATGTCAATACATAATTACTTATGACTTATTTGACAGTTTTGAAGAACATGATGATTTGACTTAGATTGTTCTAAACGAAGGTTAATCTTTAGTTAGGACATGCTAATCTTTTGCATATAAGTACTCAGAATATGAATAAACTGAATATTTTAAATTATAGGCATGTGAAACAATAGGCATGAAGTATACATTCAAAATTTAAAAAAATATAGTGATATATCCACTTTATGTTGTAATAAATTGTCATAATCAAAGCATGAGACTTTTATCTGAAATGACTTAAAGTTCACATTTGTTGGCCCCAAGGAGTTTAGATTGCCTTCTTCAAAAACTCTTTTCCTTAATACAAAATGAATAATAGCATCATAATAGTTCAAAAGCAACACATTGCCTCTTAACTTTCATTGCTGTAATATTGCTCTTATATTTAGATTGATGTTTTTTCATTATTTATTTCATTTTTATTTTCAGTAGGTCCCTGTGTATTAGAAACTACTTTTAAATTATAAATGAAAATTTAAAGAATTTTACTCTCAGTGTATTTGATTTTTATTTTATTTTTTATTTTATTTTTTAAAAAGATGTTATTTATTTATTCATGAGAGTCACAGAGACAGAGAGAGAGAGAAAGAGAGAGAGAGAGAGAGAGAGAGGCAGAGACACAGGCAGAGGGAGAAGCAGGCTCCACGCGGGGAGCCCGATGCGGGACTCGATCCCGGGACTCCTGGATCACGCCTTGGGCTGAAGGCAGGTGCTAAACCACTGAGCCACCCAGGGATCCCCCATCTATTTGATTTTTAAAACTCTTATTTTAAGTTTGGTAACTGCATGGTAAGCCTCTCTTAGTTTTACACAAGCATTTTTCACTTCTTTTCCTTACTATTTAGTATCTACTGGCTGCCTTCATACATACTTACCTATTCTTTTTTCTTTCCTTCTTTTTTATCTTGTTTCTTCAATTTTTTTCTACCTTGTCTCTGTATATATTATTTATTATGACCTCTGGTAAAGTTACATTTAAGAGCTTTAGTTGTGTTTCCCTTCTCCCCCCAAATTCTTTTGGAAGTTAAATTAAGCACCATGAAAATATTCAATAATTTGGTAATTAACTAAACATTAATCTTGAAATAACAATTTTGATCTGATGAAATGTTGTTGTATTTTTACTGTTAAACTGTTAAAAGAAGCAAGCATTTCATAAGAAATTTGAAAAATACTTTGTGGGACAAAGGTCAAAGAAAATACCTTCTAAATGTAGTGAAAAAATTCAAGTTTTAGCCTTTTTAAACATTTACTTACCTATTCGTTCTTATAATGCACACTTGTGTTTTCAAGCCTAGAAAACAAATGAAAATGGTGTCTCCTTTGCCAAGTTGACTGTGACACTTACTAAAACCTAGGCACCATTTCCTTGGGTTCATAGCTTTTGTAATGCAGCACAGCTTCCTCTAAGAGGAAGGTTAACAGATGGTATGGGAGAACTAATATAGAGGTTTATTGCTTCTTTAACTGGCATTTAGTATACAAAAAAGCTTTGCAACATTTTACCCTTCTTATTCAGTTTAATTTTCCATACAAACATATTAGAGAATTTAATTATGAATTCCATGCATCCCCAGGGAGACCCAATGACATAGGTAGAATTACTTCAGAAAATCATATGAGTATGTACTTTACATGTTTTCCTTTGTTGAAGAAATACTGATTGTTCACATATTTCTCCCAAATCTTTATGGAGTTTTTAGGCAGACTAATGGAGATCATATCTGATCATGGGGAAAAAACTCCAAGATATAGTTATTTGAAATAAAAAGTAGAAACAACTCCAAGCACTGAGGGGGCACTTGACGGGATGAGCACTGGGTGTTATTCTGTATGTTGGTAAATTGAACACCAATAAAAAATAAATTTATTATTAAAAAAAATTAAACAACTCCAAGATATAGGTATTTAAAATAATAAAAAAAAGTAACTGCATTTGAAAAACATTCAAGTAATTTGGTAGAACCTCATTGTAGAGGTGTTGGTTTTTAGAAGACCAATGTAAGTTGCTTTTTAAATTAAAGATGTGGGGATCCCTGGGTGGCGCAGCGGTTTGGCACCTGCCTTTGGCCCAGGGTGCGGTCCTGGAGACCCGGGATTGAATCCCACTTCGGGCTCCAGGTGCATGGAGCCTGCTTCTCCCTCTGCCTGTGTCTCTGCCTCTCTCTCTCTCTCTCTCTGTGCGACTATCATAAACAAAAAAAAAAAAAAAAAAGAATTTAAATTAAAGATGTGTTACAAAGACATTTTGAATGAAGGTTCTTTTTCTTTTTCTTTAGTTTGGATTGCAAAGGATTCTAGGCGATGAAAGGAGTCTTTTGCTATTGGCAAGAGCAATTGATCCCAAACAACCCAACATGATGACTGAAATAGTAAAAATACTTTCTGCTATTTGCATTGTTGGAGAAGAGAACATGTAAGCATTGCCATATTATTATATTAACAGCATGGAAAATGGCACTTAGATTAACAAGTCCATATTTTGTGCTTTTCATTTGATAACTTGCATGAAAATTCTATTACATTTTAGAGAATAATTTATTGGCATTTTATCTTATCTATTTACAGTTCTTAAAAAATTTTTTGAAACAAATAGATTTAAACAGATAGAATCCTAATGGGAAATTCTTCAAAGTTGGATTCAAAATGAATGAATAGAATTTTATCTAGTTGATGGTAAAGAAATTATTAGAAAAATGGGCTAAATACACACACATACACATATATCTCTCACATATGCACTTCACAAAATTTTACTTATTTAACTCACTGAATTGACTGGATGCTTTTTTGTGTGCTGTTATTTTATTTAAAGCAGTTATTTTACTTTATTTACCTATGAGAAGTGAAAAAATGAAGTAATTACGCATACAGTGAAGTAAACTAATCTGTTAAAAAGAACAAAAAGACTCTGCATTTATTCAGAGTGCATGTATCCATTAATTTTAACAAATTGTTGAATGTACAGTAGTTCATACCTTCTTATGGAAATAATATTGACTGAGCAGCAAAACTTCACATATGGTGTCATTAATATGCCCAGTTAGTAGGAACCATTGTGATAACAAATGAAATATCTGCTAAGTACATGAATTAAAATATTTCTTCTGAAATTTTGTGTGATAGTAATAATTTCAATTTGAATTAGAACAGGGCCATGCAAAGATTTAATATGCTAATATGTTGAGTTTTCCATACCTCACAGAATAAAATGAGATCTTGCTTAATGATGCTTAGTGTCCTTACAGACCAAAAGCCAAACACTACACAAAAATATTATCAGAGAGCATTAATTCTTATCTCTGTGAGAAAAAGGAATAAAATAACATGTGAAAAAGTAAGATTTCCCTAGGTTTTATAGAAAATCAGTTGATACATGAGTAAAAAATATTTTTCTTGTCAACTGGAATTTCAATATTTAATTCATATAATATAATCTATTCTGATGTATTTGTTATAATTGTAGCTTTAGTTTGATAAGCACATATACTACATAGAGTTTAATTTGATTTCAGACACTTTATAGCAATAGTTTCCAATATTTTTGTTCATTTTAAATAGTTTTCTTATGTAGGTAATTATAGATGCTTCTCTAATTACTAGACTTTCAGTTTTTCTTGTTCCGTTTTCAAAGAATGTCGTTTTTTTTAAGTTCTTTCAAATGTATTTGCTCTTTCTAGCACTTTAAGATTAGTCTGTTTACATGTGAATAAAATTTTAATAATTGTCATATTATGCTTAATTATTATTAATATTTATGTTAACACATGAAATACCAAACCTGGAATTTTAAATTTCAATATTTAGTAACTAAGTATCTTTTAAAAAATATTACCCAGAAAATGTTTTTTCCTTAATGACTCATAAATATATTTATTTTCATTTTGATGACTTAAATTTATTTAAAGCTACCAATATTTGATTTGTGGAAATATGTGGCTAGGAACTCAACTCTTAAATTGTAGTGGTCTTTATAAACTTCAAATGCCAGAAAGGAAATAAAACTGAAAAAAATAGATAACCCGTATTCATAATGTGTGTGTAAGATGGATTTCTCATTTCTAATATTTCCCCCTATAGTCTAGATAAACTTTTAGGAGCTATAACTATAGCAGCAGAAAGAAATAATAAGGAACGATTTTCACCAATTGTGGAAGGATTAGAAAATCATGAGGCTTTGCAATTACAGGTGAGTGGGTTTTGTCTTAAGTTTCTTCTGGAGTTATATTTGAAGTACTCAATTTGTATGATGCCAACTCCTTTTTAGCTATCATTTAAATAGAATGGAATAAAAAAGTGCAATTCTTCCTGTTGCTTAGTCATTTCTACAAGCTAGAAGTGTTTTGTCTGTGAGAATAACAATTTGTTTAAAATTAGGAAAAGCTGAGTGAAGTAAGTCAGTCGGAGAAGGACAAACATTATATGTTCTCATTCATGTGGGGAATATAAATAACAGTGAAAGGGAATATAAGGGAAGGGAGAAGAAATGTGTGGGAAATATCAGAAAGGGAGACAGAACGTAAAGACTGCTAACTGGGAAAGGAACTAGGGGTGGTAGAAGGGGAGGAGGGCGGGGGGTGGGAGTGAATGGGTGACGGGCACTGGGGGTTATTCTGTATGTTGGTAAATTGAACACCAATAAAAAATTAATTAAAAAAAAAGAAAATCTTGCAATAAAAAATGTGAGCTAAAAAAAATAAAATAAAATTAGAAAAAGTTCTGCTGGTTACTATAAATATGGTGAATATGGTTGTGATTAATATTTGGAATAAATTTAGTAAATAACAAAATAAACCACGGAAATGAAAGCTTTAGCAATAATCAGAGCAACAGGGTAAGCAGTTCAGCCAATATTATTATCCTAACAAATGTTGATGAAGTCTTTGGGCTTATTGTAGAAATTAAGGAAAACTACTTCTTGCCATTCACACAGTGTTCAGAACCCTGACTCACCAGAGAGGGGTGGGGACTGAATTGCAATTCTTTGGTTAGAGTCTATCTAATAGCCCTGTTTATAGCCTGCCTAAATGTCTTATTTAGAAAAGGACAAAGCTCACTATCTTTTCTTGGATGGTTTCAGGAAATGATCCATTTTATGCAAAATGGTGGTTTTATTAAGGCACAGGGGCAGGGCAGAAAGAGCTGCTGCACCAGGTTTGTGAGGGGTGACTGATTATATACTTGGAAGTTAGGGTAGGTAAGGAAATGGGAGTTTTCAAAATAATTTCATAATTTAAAGAGGACCTACAAGATACTGGAGACCTTGCCATTGTCAAGCTAAGGTTGTTTTTCCCTCTAGCAAGGCATTGACATTAAGAAAGTTGGGAGCTTCCTTGGGGAGCATTAAACTCAGCAGGCCTCAAGTACTTGTCAGTGGGTTGCAGGTTTTGAGGACATTTAATTTTACCTACATTTCCTTCTGGAAATTAGTTACTGATAAGAATGTTTTTTTATTTTAAATCACTAAGACATTTGTAAACTGAGGGAGACTCTTGTCTTGCAGGACTGTGATCTCTATTATCCCACTTGGGAGTTGGGATGGGGTTTGTGGGGTGTCAGCTTGTGCTTTGTCCTTAGTTTGCCTCCTGCTCCTTCATCAAAGAGAAGATGGTTCTACATTTAATTTTATCAAATTATTTAGTAATGAGTGTTTAAATGTTAAGATTTCTCTTCTGATGTAAAACAATTTATTTTCTCCTTTTTTTTTTGTATTATAAAGTATTAGTATTTTCTTTCCCAAAGTTTGAAACTACAGCAGATAGATGAATTGGCTTGTCCAAAGAAAATACTATAGTGTTACAAAACTATAATCTCTCTTTAAATATTTAAGGATCTTTATTAATTGTTACTTCTCCAACTATGATGATGATTTTTGATAAACTTTTATGGTGTGTCTTTTATGTCCACTGTATTGTATTTTTAATATTTGGGACATTTCCTTCTAATGTTGATATAGGAAAGATGTTAGTGTTCAAAGCCGATAGCCAAGGGCAGCCCAGTGGCTCAGCGGTTTAGCACCGCCTGCAGCCCAGGGCGTGATCCTGGAGACCCTGGATTGAGTCCCAAGTCAGGCTCTCTGCATGGTGCCTGCTTCTCCCTCTGCCTGTGTCTCTGCCTCTCTTTCTCTCTCTCTCTCTGCATTTCTATGAATAAATAAATACAATCTTAAAAAAAAAAAAAAAACAAAGCTGATAGCCAAGAATGAATTCTTGAGATGTCTTTGGCGCAAAAAAAAAAAGTGGTTTTATTAAAGCAAGGGAATAGGTAGGACCCGTGGGCAGAAAGAGCTGCATTGGGGTCATGAGGGCGTGGCCAATTATATATACTTTCTAGTTGGGAGGGAATTAGGAATAGCTTAAGTCTCTGAGGAATTTTGGAAGCAAGGTTTCCAGGACCTTGAATGGGCTAGCAATTGTTGGGAAAAGGTCATTTATGACTGTATAATAAAACCTGAGTCATGAGACCCTTCAGATGTATATTGGTAGGCCATATGTGTGGGAGATGATTGCCAACATGGATCTTGGGGGTTTAGAGATAAAGGAAATTTCTAAAGGAATTTTTATATGTTAAAGCAGATCTAACAGGATCCTGGGAATCAGGCTGAGATTCCCTTTAGCCTTTGGCAAAGTATTAACATGGACGCAGCTGAGTCCCTAAAAGAATGTCACTTGGCCTGTTTGAAGGACTTGTCATTGGACTGTAGGTAGTAAGGAAATTTAATAATTTTTTTTTCTGCATTTGTTTCCCACATCAGTAAGTGTTTTAGATATATTCAGAGTTTTCATTACTTGCTCAGATGACTCACTCAAAATCACACAGCTATTGAAGGATATAGCTGTAATGTGAAGCCAGGTCTTTCCGATGCAACAGTTGTATACTGCATTTTTTGACCTTCAAAATGACATCCCTCCATAGAGTAGTTTACCCCAACCAATGAGATAGAAATGACAATTGCTAGCCTTCAAGAAATTGTACTAAATAGAATAATAAAGTGGCAAAATTGGCAGGTAGCAAATAGAATTATAAGCATCTTGCTAGATATTTAAGAAATTGTTGAATATTGATTATAGATGCAAACATATGCAAATCATTATTTGAAATTTCCTATTAATGAGCTAAAAAGTTAGTAATTTGTTATGTAGAGAGACTATTACTCTTAGAGAATTGTGAAGTGGATTTATTTGGACTATTTCATGTGATTGAAAAAACATCATCTAAAAGTTCAAAAAACATTCAGAATACAGAATGAAAAATGAAAGTTTAAATCTGTTGTTTAAAAAATATAGTTAGTGCTATATTTTAACAGAATTACTTTTTCTATTTTTGTAGTATCCTGAGACTTCTCAAAATGTTATTATAGCCTCAGGAAGTGATTCTGTTAAAATACAGCACTAATTATGTTTTTAAATAACAACTATATGCACTTACTCTTTTTTTATTTTAAAACAGATTATTAACTTCTTTTTTTTTTGATTATTAACTTCTCATAGAGGTTTTCTAGCTCATCTTTAAAGTGGAATTTTGTACCTGTGATGGGATTTTCATCATCTTCAATAGTTCAGGAAGCAGATAGACAATAAATCATATATCTTCATATGGTCTCTCTTTATTGACTTCCCTTCAGCTTAGTAGCATTCTCATTTCTCACCCATACTACAACACCTTTTGATCTTACTTATTCTTCAAACCTGCGTCTCATCTTTTTTATAGTCCTTGTCTCAAAGAATCATCTATACTTGTTTTCTGTGTTTCCTAAGTTACCTTTTATAACTCAACATTTTCACAGTTTTTAAAAAGGTCATCAGTGATCCTCTGATTTCAAAATCCAATGGCCTTTTTCTAGTCCTCATCATTTGACACTATTACTCACCTCCCTCCTTGAAAATTTTACTGCCTTTGGCTTTATGAACTCCATTCTCTCCTTGCTCTCTGACTACTTCTGTTTTTTCTCTTTTTCATGTGTTTCTCCTCTTCTTGGATACTTTGTTTTCTCTATCCTTGGCCCTCCTCTATTACCATTCTTGTTTAGACATACATATGTACATTTACATGTATACTTATACATATTTTATCTTTCTAATGAATATTCTCAGTTGCTTCTCTAGCTTTAACATCCAGCTATATTTTATTGATTCCCCATAATTTTAAGTCCATTTCATCTCTCTATTCAAATCTACATGTCTAAATGCTTAGCTAGATGTCTCAGAGGCATTACAAAAATAAGAAGTTAAAGATAGCATTTATAAGTCATGTACCAGTGTTCTAATTCTTTACATATGTTGCTTCATTTTAAACCTCAACTACTCAATGAGAAAGATTGTAGTATCCCTGTTTTATAGATGAATACATAGACTTGTAGAGGTTAGATAACTTTCCAAGGGGAGGCAAAAGTCTAAATTAGGCACTAGGGTATCTGGTTCCAGAGTACATGCTCTTAACCAGTACATGGTACCTCCTCTTATTATAACTAAGTAAATAGCCCTACACACCTCAGTAAGTCCTGAAGCCATCTCTTTGTTACATCATAGCTCATTAACTTACATATTTAATCATACCTTTGAGTCAGCAAGTAAACAATTATATCTAGGATATTTGGTTTAAGACTGTGGGGATTAACTAAAGAGTTCTGTGTAAAAACAAGTGTTGATGCTTACTTAGTCAAACCCTCAGATATATGGCTGATTCTTTGTAGCTTGATTTTCTCCATAGTGGTTCTCAAGTAGTGGGATTTTACTCTAAGAATACTTGTAAATTATCTATTACTGTGCTCATACCATCACATATGAGGAAGTAGCCTTGGATAAATCATTTATCATGTCATTACAGGTATATTTATAAAACAGGGAGCTGCAGCTTATGAATAAGGACAAAATTTGTGGAAAAGTAAATGAGTGTTAAATACTAAGTGTTGAATGAATATCTGATTATCGCTAGAGAAACTTGTTCTGTTTATTGACATTTTCATATTGTGACCATTTTAAAAGTAAAATTAGTATAATTGGAGGTTGTATAGGTATATATTTATATAATGTATTCATTTGTCACGTACTTAAAAAGTAACTTCTGACTTAAAGAATGATGCCTTTCATTTTATATCTATTTAAAGTTGAACAATTGCCAAATTTATCTTTTTTTTTTGTAGTGGAGGTTCACTAATGACCTCAGTAATATGAAAAGCAACACCCTTTTTAAGTTGTCATGTTGGCTTCTCCAGCACCATTTGAAACTCTTGATCATAACTAACAAAGCTCCCTCCTTCAACTTCCATGATACTAAACTCTCCTTGTTTTTCTTTTACCTATATTTTACATTTTAAATCTTCTTTCTCTTTTGTTGGCCCCTAAATATACTGCTTTCTAAGAACTTGATCCTTAGTTCTTTGGTTCGTTGCATTGATCATTCTGTACATTGCCCTTGGACAGCCACATCCATCCTTAGGACTTCCATGTAGCTCTTCTATGTGATGAATTTCTCTGAACTCTTCTTTTTCCAAATCCTTCTAACTCAGACCCCATATATTCTGTTCTTTCATTACTGAATTTTAATTCAATATCATCCTTAATGCTACTTATCTTCCTTTTCTTCATCCTTCTTCCTACTCCAATCCCCTCTCCAATCTTAACCAATATTTCAAATCCTTTTTAACTTTAGCATTATCCAAGTTGCATAAACCAGAAATGTAAAAGTCATCTTTGAATCTACTCTTTCTCCATTCAACATTCCTTCAATTACCAAATCCTGCCAATTCTACTTCCTTAGTATTCTTTCCTTCATTAGTGTGGTATCCCTTCCTTTTCACCCTTGCTGCCACATCTTTGTTTCAGTGCATTGTCATATCTCATTATTTTACCATTTTCCTGGATTCTTAAGTATCTTCTACCCATTATTCTAGCCCCCTTTAATCTTCCACAGAGTTATACTTCTGAAATGCGATTTTTGTCATACCACTTCTTAAAATCCAAGAAAGTCTTCCCATAGACTCTAGGATTGAAGTGTAGATGTAGTCTACACAAAATGCTTCATCATCTGATTGTGGTTTTCTCTGTAGCCTCATATTTCACCACTCATCTCCTTATATTTTTGGGTCTAGTCATACTGTGCTCAGTTTCCTGAATATTTTATGTTGTTTTATCCTTCTACCTCCATACCTCTTTACATGGCTTCATCCTGCTTAGAATCCTTCTCCATTTTTTTTTTTAAAGATTATTTATTTATTTATTCATAGAGACACAGACAGAGAGAGAGAGGCAGAGACACAGGCAGAGGGAGAAGCAGGCACTATGCAGAGAGCCTGACATGGGACTAGATCCAGGGTCTCCAGGATCACACCCTGGGCTGCAGGCGGCGCTAAACTGCTGCGCCACCAGGGCTACCTTCCTTCTCCATTTCTTGACTTAATTAGCTTAAAATGTAAGTTTGTATCGTTCTTCGTTGGTACTTATTTGACTTAAACCATCTTTTTTCCTAACTTCTTCTGGACTAAGATAAAGAAAAACCTTGTTAATGTCAACAAAGCACTTAATAAGTTATAGTGTGTGACAATATCAATAAAATTTTCAAAGCACACTTTATCACAGTTAATGGCAATATGGATAATCTGTCTGAGAATGCCCCGGAGTTGGCAATTATTGTACTCCATAGCTCTTTGAATTGTGATGAAACCGATAGATAGATGCTTGGATAGTTTTCAGAGCTGATAAGTTAAAACAAATTCTAGCATTTTCCCAATAATTTTGTGAATATATTACATGTTAAAATAGTACCCCTTTGGCAGCCTGTGTGGCTCAGCGGTTTAGTGCCGCCTTCAGCCCAGGGCCTGATCCTGGCGACCTGGGATTGAATCCCATGTCAGGTTTCCTGCATGGAACCTGCTTCTCCCTCTGCCTGTGTCTTTGCCTCTCTCTCTCTCTCATGAATAAATAAATAAAATCTTTAAAAAAAAATAGTAGCCCTACCACTTAGGTAAGAAGCTGAATACAAATCTTTTTGTATATCTCATGGCAATAAAATTTGAGATATTTAATTCCATTCACCCATTATATTTTAATCATTTTATTGAGGGCAAGTAGAAGTTAATCAGAAAACCCTAAACAAATACAGAGCCTTGCCTTTAGAAAGCTTATAGTCTCTTTTGTGATACTTCACACTCTGCATCACATTCCATACCCCAGGATGAGGACAAAGCTTCCTGTGACTAAAGTATGTAGATTATTATTGTAGAAAGATAACATACTCTTCTACTAATGGAATGATCATAATGTGATAGAAAAACTTATAGTAATTCAATTTAGTATATATTTATAAATGGTACAACTTATTGGATATTTTAATCACATGCACAAAATTGGTGTTTAAATCTATGCATTTATTTGGCAGCATACACATCATGTAGAGAAAGAGATCATTGAAATGCAAATAAACAAATTGATTGTTTTTAGTTGTTAGAAATCAAAATTTTGTTCCTACCTACCATATTTATTAATAATTGAGAAGAGTCACAGACTTATTTTGAATTTTAAATTTTAATTCTCATGGAAGCTATGTTTAAAACAGATACGGCAGACCATTTTGAAACTTAAAGCTATAATAAACAAACTAAGCAAAGGAAAGAATCTGGATAATGGACTTTGTGATTTTCAATTCAAGGGCACTTGTTTTCTTTCCAGTACATTGTAGTATTGTAGAAAGAATCTAAAATCAAAAGTCATGAGACATGAATTCTAATCTAATCCTTATGACTTATCATTAGCTACATGATCTTGGACAAATCATCTAATCTTTCTAGTTTTTCAGTTTCTTTACCTTTAAAGGACCATATTGAACCATAATATTTTGTATTTTGAAGGTGTTCTCTCTGCTTTAAAATCACATGATTCTTTGTTTTCCATCTCTGGGTTAGATTTTTTTTATTTTTGAAAGCTGATTGATTTTGCTTTCTAACCAGTCATGATCTTAAAGATTTATCTACTTGGAAGTTGAATATACTAATTTTCAAGCTTTTATTATTTGGTAATGAGTTTTGTATTTCTTTAGAGCTTAGGTTTTAGATATTAAGCAAGAGGCCTTTTTCTTTAACGTTTCCTGTGTAGTGCCTTCCAATCAAACTTTATGCAGTATCCTATATTAGTGCTGTCCAATATGGTAACCAGTAGACACATGTGGCTGTTGAACATTTGAACTGTTGCCTAGTGAGAGTGAGCAACTGAATTTTTAACGTTATATAATTGTAATTAAGCTAAACTTAAATTGTGACTAGAGACTCTGTATAGAAGAGCATACCTCCTGGGTGTGTATATGTGTATGTGTGTGTGTGTGTGTGTGTGTGTGTGTATGCATGCATGCAAATGTATGCTGAGTAGGGATTAGGTGATGGAGTGAAAGGAAGTAAAGGAGAGTGAAAGACCATTATTCTTGATGAATGGGATGCTGCTGCCCATACTTAATTGTTCATAAAGTGGAATGTAACACATTCCAGGAACTGTTTTCTACTTTTGCTCTCTCTCTCTTTTTTTTTTTTTTTTGCATTTCATTATGCATTTTGATAACCATTTTACTTTTTTAAAGAGGTATAAATGACATATACAATAACCGTTTTATATACTAGACAATATATTGTTAAAATTATTGTATGGTTTTCTAATTAACTTACAGTTTCATACTAGATATTTCCAGTGTATTAAACATGATGCAATAGTTAAATTTTATTATCTTACCTATCCTTAAAATCTTTTGTTTTGTGAATCTATGAATGGAGTTAATGAAGCATCTGGAATGTACTGGAAATTATCCTATATTTGGAGTAAAATGATATGATTGAGAATCTTGGGTTTTCTCCTTGCTATGTGACCTTGTATAAGTTACGTGCTTTGAGCCTCAGCTTCTATGTTTATGAAATAAGGATAATGGTAACACTTACCTTGTATAGTTTTTATGAGGATGAGATTAGATGGTAAATTATGTAAGGCCTTTAATAGTGTTTGGATAATAATAATGATTATGAAAATATTTTGGGATTCAGTATTTATGAATTCAGAATCTACATAATGGGTATTTAATGTTTAAAATTAAATAAATATATTCTGGCATTGAAACTAATTATATTTTTTAAAATTTAGTTTTGTCCTGGTAAATAGTGACAATTATTTTGGTTTTTGATTGATTTTGTATCTGTCCTCTAAAAAGGACAGTGATTATGTTGTATTATAAAGGAATGGAAATAATTAAGATGATTTTTTGTTCTCTATATTCATATAATATAAATATTTTTATAAAAGAGTATCACTTTAGGAGAAGATGTTGGAAAATGACATGATGGTATGACTATTCTGCTTATGTTATTTGTAATTAGATATCTGTTAGAATTTGATAAACAATAAATAGTACATTGGTAAACCAGTGCCAGTACCTCTTTAAATTACTGGCTTCAACATGTCTGCTAATTATTTTATACTGTAGTCAATGGATGCAATTTTTTAGCATTCAGTTATATATTCATACATCATATGTAAAGTAAGTATTTAATAGCATTGCATTTATCATATTAAATGTAAAGTTATTTTGATGTTGATACATTCATTAATTTTATTGACTTTTACTATTTTTATCATCTCCTGATCTAAATACTTTTATTTCTATAAAGCTACAACTCCAAGACTCATTAACTTGTTTCTTATGGAAATATTCTCTTGTAGGATAATAATACAAGCCATTAAGCTAGAATATCTTCTGGCAAAAACAATCCTAGCAGATGGCAACTTTTCTCTCTATTAATTTTAGATTGGATATGTACTTTGGTTTGTTTCGTCATGTCATAGTTGTAACATTGAACAAGGATCATTCAATCAAATGCAACGATAATATAGCTATGGACATGTACAGTATGCAAACTTATATTCCAGTCTATGGAGACTATATAAAGACTTAAATATTTTCTTATTCTTAATAGCAAGGTTAAATAATCCAGTAGGGTTTAAGTGTCATAGAAACTTACTTGAAATATCTTTTAAGGCAATTCACAGTCTTTGGCAAGTATTTATTCAGTTGTCTAAGTCTTTTATATTGACATTTGAGCAATCATAGGCATTGGACTACATCGTTCAGTTGTCATTTAGATATCTAATAATGTTAGAAACAGTCTTAATCATCCCTTTTAAAGCATCCAATTTTTTTTTTAATTTTTGATGCCTGGATATGAGGTAGATGGAGTAATCTTCCTAAAAGCAGCTTAGATACATAAAATAATGGATATAAAAATAAAAGGAATATACCTCTTAAACTTTTCTTTATACTTGGAAAAATAACTTTTATAATGATAGTTCTGGATAAGTCAAGTCAAACTATATTTGAAATATTTTCTTTTGCTGATGTGTTTTTTTTTATATGAAGTTTTGATTTTTTTGTGTCTCTTTCTATGTATACTTGACATCTTTACTAAATCTGGTATTTTACAGGAGTCCCCTCACAGTCAGCTCTTTGAACACTGTACAGTATACTCATTGCATACTTTAAGAATAATCAATTTAAGTGTGTAGCTCCTGACTTGAACTATTAGCTAGTTGCCTTCAACTTGAGCAGCATTTCCCAAAAATGCTATCGGGAATAATGTGTGGATCACCTGGCAATTATCATTTTGTTGATTCCCTTTTAGCTTGTAATTACTACTAGAAAATAAGTCCCCTTTTATAATAGGAACCTCCATATCAAAAGATAAGAAAAAAAACAAACGTTTTTGAGTGTGAGTATAAATAATGAATCACCTTCACTTGAAAACAAGCTATTCTATTTACTTTGTCATGCATGCACAGTAGCATTGGTGTCACAGTGCCTTCTACTTGATCTTAATTCACTTGCATTCATTTTTATACATAGTAAATTAATTCATCTTAATCATATATTTTAATACTCTGTGTTTTTTTTTTTCAAGTTCATCCCAATAATAGAATGGATACAGTATAAATCATTGTTAATTTCTCTAAGTTATCAGTATTCTCTGTTTAATATCAGGGTACTTTCTTTGGCTTATTTTAGAAAAGTGTTTATAACCATATATAATTGAGGCCAAGTGCACTCTGTGGACAGCTGGATAGGAAAGATACATTTCATGGTATTTTTAAAGGGCTCTGTATGCAGATTTTTGGAACTTTAAGTTTCTCAGAGTTTAATATTCTTCATATTGTTTAGCAAAGCATAGCAATATTTCCCCATCCATCATATCCCCATTAGAATTATTCTGAACATTAGAAATTTAATTGTTAATTTTGTCATTTATGCTATAAAATCATAATCATCCTTATACTTGTGTAAATATTTCCATTTCTCCTAATATTTTATAGTATATGTATGTATGCCTTCATTAATAGAAAAATAATGATCTGAATGTGTTAAGTAAATATTTCCTTAATTAAATAAATTATTTAACAAACTTTGCTTTCTAATTGCAGGTGGCCTGCATGCAGTTTATAAATGCCCTTGTCACTTCACCTTATGAACTTGATTTTAGAATACATTTAAGGAATGAATTCCTACGTTCAGGACTAAAAACAATGTTACCAGTAAGTAGAGCGTACACATTAAGTATGCTGATGAACTTTAACATATTTCTCTCTTTAGACAAAGTACTTGCAACAGAGTAGACAAATGTGCCTTGCTATATTTTCTCTTGTAAGTATTAGAGATTTTGTAAGCTTTTCTATATTACAGTAATACTAGCTTCTCTATACAACTGATGATTCAGAATTCAGCTAATGTGTCCAGAAGTGATATGGGTGTTTTTTTTTCTTGATTTGTTGTTTTCTTGAAGTGGAAAGGGAATTTCTTTGAATTTGAATACTCAGAACATAAAAGAATACAGTTTTTTCTTTTTCTGCAGCTTCGAGTTTCATTTAAAAGTTTTTGCTTTCCTCTTTGATAACTTAGATTGATATTAATTAAATTCAGCATAAGTATCTATAGACTTTTGACCAGTATATTCTAGACATTTAGGAATGGTATTCTTGATATAGTGCTATAGAAAGTTTTGTAAAAAACAGTTTTATTTCTTAAATTGAATGTGAATCTATGCTCAAATTTTGATTAGAGCCACTAAAACATTTTTGAATTAACTTTATAGACTTGATCTGAGATAAAATGAGGACATGTACTCTATAAACACAAATACAGCTAATGTGACTTTATACCTTATTTAGTATGTTAACTGAAGAAGGAGTTTGTTTAAAACCATGACATTAAGAGACATATACAGTCTAATTAGTCTCTTCATCTGAGCTACTAAGAGCACACCTGAGAAAAAAGAAGCAAAGGGAGTAAAAAAAACACAAAACACAACAAAACAAAATAAATGTCAAGTGAGCATGTATATAATACTTAGAGCACTAGAAATACCAAAATCAGGGAAATTTCCTGTTGAGGAATGAGTGTGTAACATGCATCAGTAACTTGTGTTACTGTTTCTGGGAGAGTATCAATGTTTTTGGACACTTGCTGGCTATACGGGCTCTGTAGCATCTTCTGCTCATTTACTAATATGCCACATATTGTGCCTCAGTTGTTGCTATTACATTTCCATCTTTTATTTCCCTGTATCTTTATAATTGAATATTCATTTTCTGCCATACACTACTGAATGGTTGATCCAAAAATTTTACTCTCATTTTAATTTAATTAAGTTGTACTCTTCAGAAAGAAAATGAAAAGATAGCTCTTGTCCTTACCTTTATCCTTTTCTCTGGTGTATTCACCTTTTCTGGGCTCAGTGGTCTCATGGTATATTTGGTTACACTGACAGTCAAGTTTTTTTTATCTGTGATTCTAAGCTACACTTTCCCATTGGATCTGTAACTGTATATTAAAGCTTTTGTGGCACCATGTGCTTCTTAATAAATGTTTTCTTAATATATGAATCCTGTTAGATTTTTCAGTAACTGTCACATCTCTTCAGTAAGCCCTGAGTGTACACATTAAGTATGCTTGTGTACATATATATGTGGCTAAGCCCTGATTCCCAGATGTCAGTGATTTCTCAGCAAGAGAAAAGTAGGAAGTGTCAAATGTGTGCCTCCTAAAAGTTTGGAATAAATCCTATAAGGATTCTCAATTTTTTTTCTCCCTAAGACAGTAGAATAAAATATTAAATACAGCTCTGGTTCTCAACTAAAGATGTTGGACATGTCTCCCTAATGAGAATCTATCAAAATCTTATTGAGGGTAAGGCAGAGATGTCTGATTTGAGAAGAAAACAAATCCTTCCCAGGTACTTCCGATAAAAAAGATGAGAATCAGAATTCAGGCAAATAGTTCCAGAAGATTAGCGATTTTAATTAATACCATAGATTTCATGACTGATGTTATTCTTGTAGTTTATCACAATTTGAAACAAAGGTCAGAATGGTCAGCTTTAATGTATATTAGACTTAAATAACGTCAATTATTATCTAATGAACTCAATTTTAATGAACTATTTAATTTACTAAATATTTAAGCTTAAACCACTAGTATTCAGGTAGCATTAAACATCTGTACATATGCATGGAAGCTTAATAATATATTCATACATGAGTTTTAAAATCCTCACTTTTTTACTGTTCACTCTTATTTTTATACATTGTTCTAACAGGAGGAGATCCCTGATTTTCTAGAATCTATCATATTTAAAGCAGCAAATTAGATGTGGCTAAGGCTAATATAAATTGTTGGTACATGAATAAAAAATCAGACCTATCTTGTTGTATGGAAGCATTGAATCACTGTATTATATACCTGAAACTAATATTACACTGTATGTTAGCCAACTGGAATTTGAATAAAACTTTAGAAAGAATTACACCTATCTGGAATCATTAAGTGTTTTTGGAAAGAATCATTCTTAGGATTTCAATAACTGCTGAGACCATCGTAATAATATAGTAGAGTAAAACTTTTTTCATATAATATTCAGAGTCCTTAAAGAGAGTTATTTTAATTATATCCTATAAAAATTTATTTTCTTTTTCTTTTTTTTAAATTTTTTTATTGGAGTTCAATTTGCCAACATACAGCATAACCCAGTGATCATCCCGCCAAGGGCCCCCCTCAGTGCCCATCACCCAGTTACCCCAACCCCCCTGCCCACCTCCCACTACCCCTTGTTCATTTCCCAGAGTTAGGTGTCTCTCATGTTTTGTCACACTCACTGATATTTTCACTCATTTTCTCTCCTTTCCCTTTATTCCCTTTCACTAATTTTTATATTCCCTAAATGAATGAGACCATATAATGTTTATCCTTCTCCAATTCACTTATTTCACTCAGCATAATACCCTCCAGTTCCATCCTCGCTGAGACAAATGGTGTTTATTTGTCGTTTCTAATGGCTGAGTAATATTCCATTGTATACATAAACCACATCTTCTTTATCCATTGATTTTTCAATGGACAATGAGGCTCCTTCCACAGTTTGGCTATTGTGGACACTGCTGCTATAAACATCGGGGTGCAGGTGTCCCAGCGTTTCACTGCATCTGTATCTTTGAGGTAAATCCCCAGCAGGGCAACTGCTGGGTCGTAGGGCAGGTCTTTTTTAACTCTTTGAGGAACCTCCACACAGTTTTCCAGAGTGGCTGCACCAGTTCACATTCCCACCAACAGTGCAAGATGGTTCCCCTTTCTCTACATCCTCTCCAACATTTGTGGTTTCCTGCCTTGTTAATGTTCCCCATTCTCACTGGTGTGAGGTGGTATCTCATTGTGGTTTTGATTTGTATTTCCCTGATGGCCAGTGATGTGGAGCATTTTCTCATGTGCTTGCTGGCCATGTCTATGTCTTCCTCTATGAAATTTCTGTTCATGTCTTTTGCCCATTTCATGATTAGATTATTTGTTTCTTTGCTGTTGAGTTTAATAAGTTCTTTATAGATCTCAGAAACTAGCCCTTTGTCTGATAGGTCATTTGCAAATATCTTCTCCCATTCTGTAGGTTGTCTTTTAGTTTTGTTGACTGTTTCTTTTGCTGTGCAGAAGCTTTTTATCTTGATGAAGTCCCAATAATTCATTTTTGCTTTTGTTTCTCCTGCCTTCATGGATTTAAAATTTATTTTCAAAATTCCCCTATCTTTATTGATAAATTTTGGTTTTTAAAGGAGCTTATACTTCATTTATATGGAAAATTATTTTCATAAATTTGCATTAGTAATTTGGGATTAGTGAGTCGTTACTATCACTAATCACTATACAGTGATTTTTAAGCTTGTATTTGCTCTGATTTCTTGTGAAGTTATTTCCATCTGTCTTTGATTTAGTTAAATAAATTTAGAAAATACATGTGAAGGAACAAGATAGTAAAAAATCATGTCTGTATGCAGCAAGCATGTTTATTTTAAAATACCAACAAACTTTCTTATTCTGTAGAAAAGTCAATTTTGATTGCTTGACTGGTAATCAGTCATGTACTAGAAATGGAATTTTCTTTGAAGTATGCTATATTATAGAGATTTAATTATATGTTTTAGAGACTCTGCCAAAAATGTTCCATATCCATACAGCAATTCTTTTAAAAAAATAACAAACATTTACAATATTTCATATAATACTATTGTAATTTTGTGATATTATGATATTCTACATTTTTAAATATAAAACTCTAGTGATATATTTCCATTTCCTTTTATAGGATATCATATTTGTGCTATTATATAAAAACTTTTGTTTAAAAAAAACCTTAATGTTTATTTCATCAAGAATATATGGATATATTTTTCAAAGTTTGAAATTTGACTGAAAGGAAATTATACATGTTACTGTGTATGTGTATATGTATATATATTTATTTTAATGGCAACTACTAATAAACAGTATAAGATATTGCATTTTATGTCTGTTTTCATATGTGCTATGTATGTTCACATACTATGTATATTGTATAATTAATGTGTTGTCCTAATTAAAAACAATTAGACACTTAATCAGTTATTTTCACAGAGAATATTTTAATTATGCAGATTAATTCCATGTTTTACAATGTTTTGATGCTAATTAAATGACAGTATTTAAATTAGCTTTTTCTGTTTTTCTAACATTTAAAAGTGTTCAAGTTTTGTAGTGAGTATCTAAGAAAGAGCATATTGTAACAGAAGAATAAAGAAAAGTCCGTATTTTAGAATGTGTTAATAGTTGTTTCTACAATGATCAGAATATTATTTGTGTCTGGCTTCTGCTCCTGTCTTACTGGAGTTCTGAAATCATCTGATAATATGACCATCAATGGTAGATAATTTTTTGATTCACATTGATTTAAATGTGGAAAACTAAATCTAAAGCAAGTTATTACTAATAGGGAACTAAATGTAAATATATTTATTTGTCATATATTTTTTATGAAATCCTATAGAAACATTGTAATAAGTATTATCATATGTTCTGTGTGTAAATTTTTAGTAAATTATTACTTGAGTGTTAGAAGAAATCTAGAAATTACATAAATTTGCATTTGGCTTTAGTAATAGCCATTATATTTTTAATTATTCTATTCAATAAAAATAGAAACAAGAAATGAATCCTATTTTGTTTTATTGATCTAATTTCAAGTACACCCATGCTTGCATTTCCTTTTAGAATTCAAGCTCAGCTCTGAGATCCTAGTCCCACTTTCAGTATCACCCTTGATCATCCACAGTTGGGATTATCGATTTGGGTTTTGAAATCTGCAACTTAATGGACACATATTAAAAGATATTACAGGTGATATATATTAAGCCCAACAATCTCTCGTGTGGCATGCTTCCAAAGATTTTGTTCATACTGTTACTTTAAAAATTATTAGAGGTTTGTAATGCATGTGCTTATAATGTATTACAAAAACAAATCTTTGATGCCCAAGTTGCTATTTTGTGATTCAGCTAAGCAAAAATGAAAAGTGGGGGAGGAGGCTAGTCCTGCAGCTTGATAAAAAAATCCTGATGCTTTTTTGCTTCAAAATCACAAAATATCATTTAAAATAAATTTCTTTATAAAATTTCTTCGCCATACTTGGGACTGTTGTGCTTGAATATATCCTTTAATTTATTCTTCATTAATACAATTGATCTATATTTGCATTTTTTGCCAGAGGCCTATGTGAATGTTCTAACCGCATGAGTTCTTTTGTGATCTTTGATTAGTGTATTTAGTAAAAAGACAACAGTACTTAATTTGGGCTGTTAGCAATTAGTTTTTTCACCCTTAGTAAAAGTGCTTGTTAATTTTTAATTTAAATAGAAATCTGGGGCATGAAAAGAAAATGCAATGACTGCAATGTGTGACCTTTATTTTAAAATAGGAAAATACGTAGTATGTTTACTTTCTCTCAGAAAACTTAAGTGTCTGGCGATATAAAATTCCTTTTGTGTATATAAATGAATAATATTATTACCAAAGTATGGTGTTGTCAAACTGTTACTCATCTGTTAAGTTTTATGTTTATATATTAGGATCTAAAAGAAAAAGAGAATGATGAGCTTGATATTCAGCTGAAAGTATTTGATGAGAACAAAGAAGATGACCTAACTGAATTATCACACCGTCTCAGTGACATTCGAGCAGAAATGGAATATCCTTTTGACACACCACAAAAATAATTTTGCATATATTGTGAGAAAGGGATTCGTGGGTGATTTTGTGGCCCATTATTAGAATTCTTATCTGTCAGCCCAGTTTACATTCATTTATTTATATTAATACCTCACTATGATGCTATCCTTGAGATTCATGTTGAGGAATTGTCAGACTGTCCTCATGTTTTACACAAGCTCTATTGAAATCTCACAATTGCCTACTGCTGTATTATAGATATATTCAGCTCCATAGTTTTGAATAGACAAGCACCTCAGGTGTATACCTCACATATAAGAATTTGAGGGGAAAAGTTCATTGAGTTCATATGTAACTATAGGTAATATAGTTTATTAAAATATACTCAATAGTTTAGAGATACACGTCACTTTAAATAAATGCCTTATTCTCAATCCAACTATTTTGGTTCCTTAGTGAAAAAAAATGTTCGGATGTGATAGTATCTGAGTATAACAAGGCTGTTTGGTAGATGCATTTGAATCAGATACAACTAGTATATAATCTTCCTATGGCAATGATTTTATATGAAATGATTTTATATCTAAAAGATGATTGTCACAGCATTGCTGCCTATTTGTTTCACACTCAGTAAATTTCTTATTTAGGATTGGGGGGAATTGGGAAATAATTCAGAACTAAAATGATCTTTGAGATGGAATTTTTCCTCTATGATGGCTTCCTCCCTTTTCTTCCGTTTACCGCCAAAAAAAAAAAAAAAAAAAAAAAAAAAAAAAAAAGCTGGCATCTTCCTCTCCTTGAAACTGCTACAGTACTTTCTACTTTATATCTTTCTTATTTATGTACACCTCTCTGCCCTATTAAATTGAGGGCAGAAATTTTATGTTTCATCTTTTTCCTCCAATGCTACTATTTTTTTTAAATTTTTATTTATTTATGATAGTCACAGAGAGAGAGAGAAAGAGAGGCAGAGACATAGGCAGAGGGAGAAGCAGGCTCCATGCACCGGGAGCCCAACGTGGGACTCGATCCCGGGTCTCCAGGATTGCGCCCTGGGCCCAAGGCAGGCGCCAAACCGCTGCGCCACCCAGGGATCCCATCCAATGCTACTATTGAAGTATTTTACACCTAAGTATTGGATAAATGTGTGTGCAATGGATAACAATGTCAGTATTAGAAAGGATCAATGCTAGTAATTTCTTATCCATCATTACTGACTCTAGTCTACAGTAATTTCCATAATATTAAATGCTTTTTATATTAATATATATCTTGCTTCCTTACTTTGTATAGATTTCTCTTATAATCAAATTGTACCATAAAGCTATTTTGGATTACATTCTGTAACCACTTAAAAGATCTTATGAGACTTTAACACAACACTTGTATTCAGAGAAAATGTTGACATTTCAGGTTATTTTTAGAATATAGGATTACATTTCCTCTTTTACTTTTCTGTTATATTGATTTTCCAGGTCTTCACTTTTATTATAAAATAAAAGTTTTGAAATCTGTTGTCTAGTTTACTAACAGCATCTACTCTTTTTATATCCGAAGAAAAATGTTTCAAGTTCTATTATCTATACTCTCCATTTTTATTAAATAATGAAATACAAATGAATGGAAAGAGAAAAAAATTTACATTTAGTACTCATTTTATCAGTATAATATAAAACTAGTTTGTGATATTTTAACAGTCCATAGAATGTTCCTTTACCTTCCATATTGTGTGGTAATGAAAATAGAGGAGTAGTGGCTTACATGAATAATATAGGTCCACTATCACAGCCACAGGAAGATTAAGAATAAACCATTTTCTCTAATCGCGTAACTATTCCAATCATACCAGCTATCATCTGTAATTTATAATGAATAACTGATTATTTAAGGTTTTGATGATTAAATGATCCTGGAAATACTCTTTAAGTCTTTTCTCTCATTAAAAAATTAAAGTGATTCCATAGGTTAAATTTATTTCTGTAAATTTTAAAATACTGGATCATGGAGTTGAAGGTGTATAAACAGTAAGGGAAACAAAATGGTACATCATTGTTTTAAAAAATAAAACTGATTTTGTTATGAATGAAACTTTCATCAATTTTTTTCCTTTACTTATTTTTACTGATATGAATGAAGTGTATCATCTTCTATATAACATGTTGAAGGATACTGCTGCTGAAAATTACTTATTATCCATTCTACAACATTTTTTGCTCATCAGAAATGATTATTATATCAGGTAAGAGGCAGTTCTGAAAGTACTAGTATTTGTGTAATTTGAATTCCATATTTAAGAAAAACTAATAATGTACTTCATCCTAGTGTATACGAGTTTGATGACTTCAGGAAACATTTTTTAAAAGGTGTGAATTTATTTTTAATTGGGCCAGAAGGGTCTATTCTTTAAACTGGGCACCCCAGTGACAGGACATTTAGTAGATAATTAACATGGCCACAAAGAAAACACTTGTGTTTTCCTTGTTTACTCAGAAAGCCCCTGACTAGACTGATTATAATCCAGTATTATCTATCCTAAAACTGAAGATGACTTGAAAAAGCCTAAGATGGGTAATATATATTACTATTTATTTTTATTCTTGAGGCTAGCCTTATAACAAAAGCAATTAGACTCTGTTTGGCTTTGTTTGCAAACTTTTAGTAGGTTGGCTAGTTATCAGTACAGAATCTTAAGAATATTTATGTCATTATTTTTCTATACTAGTGTTTCTGATTCTTCTCTGTTGACTTTATTAGCCACTGATAAATACTAAACTTTCCCTAAATTTTATTTTGTTTTATTTTAAGTTTTTATTTATTTATTCATGAGAGACACAGAGAGAGAGGCAGAGACATAGTTAGAGGGAGAATCAGGATCCATGGTGGGACTTGATCCCGGGACTCCAGGATTATGCTCTGGGCTGAAGACAGGTGCTAAACCACTGAGCAACCCAGGTGTCCCTAAACTCTCCCTAAATTTTAATGCAAAAGTGCCTTTAAAATTTTTTTGAAGTATGCAAGTAGTTATTTTTAAGGCCATAATTATCTTGATAGATTACAGAATTAGAGTATGCTTAAAAGCCTTTGACATTTAGAACAAATTCAGGCTATGGCCATGCATATTAAGTGTGTATGCTTCTATGAAATGGATCTTTTAAAAAAGTGCATAAATAGGTCTTTGGAATATTGTGGGTCAGTCTAGTTTTGTAAGCTGTTATAGCTAATCTTGAGTAAAAATGGTATTGTAAATTCAAGGCATTGCCACCTAATGCGAAAATAGGATCATGCTTTACTGAAATTGAGAACTTGTAGGGGCTTAGAACCATTTCTGTATCCATGGATATAGGACTAACAGGTCATTTGTTTTCATTAACTTTAAGAACAATAACTTAAGGAAATAGATAATATTGATAAGCATCTTTGTACACAAGCATGAATCTCTACAAACTAGACTATTAAGTCAGTGTTCACAATTACATTATAATGGGTTTTGTATTATAATGTCCAGACCATCCTTAAGTTTAGGCATATTTCTCCTAGGGGAGTTTAATTGCTAGAAAGATCTCTTCTAATGTGCTAGAAAAAGCATTCTTTTATCATGCTGTACCACTTTTTAAAAAAGATTTTATTTATTTACTTAGAGAAACAGAGAAAGACAGAGAGAGAAGGAGAGATAGCATGAGTTGGAGGAGAGACAGAGGGAGAAGGAGAGCATCTTAAGCCTACTCTGCAACTGAGCATGGAGCCCAACATGGGGTGAGGTGTGGGGGGCTGTGATCAATCTCACAACCGTGAGATCATGACCCTGACTGAGATCATAACCTGAGCTGAAATCAAGAGTTGGATGCTTAACCAACTGAGCCACCCAGGTGTCCTGAACCACTTCTTAAGAAAATTGACTTGTATAGGTAAAACAGATATTCAAGAATACTTTGTCTCTTTCAGGCCACAGTATTACAAAATAATTGAGGAGTGCATTTCACAGATAGTGCTGCACTGCAGTGGTATGGACCCAGATTTCAAGTATAGGCAAAGATTAGACATTGATTTTACACATCTGATAGGTACGTAATATTATCCTCAATGTCCTTTCTTTGTGTTTCACTCTTTTCTGTAAAATATCACATTTTGAAGGTAGTGTTCTCACTGAACTTCGTTTATTAATATCTGGAAAGTCATTGTGTCTGTGAGTATTCAATCATCATAATTGTTAATTAGGTTGATCATGAGAGTTCTGCCTGTATGATTAAAAATATTAACCTGTTAGATATGTTATAATGTTCTTGAATTCAGTTTAAAATCAGTGACCCTCACACACAGGAAAATCATATTAATAATAATAATATTATTATTATAGAATAGAGTGCTTTGCTTTTTAGAAATATGAGTCTGAAATCCTTTGATTCAGTTTATATTGGCACCTCAGTGGTTTTATAGAAATCCTATGTACAGTAGGGTCTAGTGTTCAAATTTGAGAAAGGATGCAGGCTTCAGTAACTTAAGACCTTTTAATTCTATCAAAGTAGATCAATTTATATTTTCATAGGTCTTAAATCTAGGAAAGAATTTGAGGTGATCATGTTCATCTACTTGGATCACTAAGAAAGTGAAGTTATATCATCCTAGGCTACTAGTTACCTGTACTTTCTGGAACAATCTCAGAGTGATGATGTGAAACCTCTCTTGTGAAATATGCTATGTTATATTGATTTTACAGTTAAACAGTTTTTATACCTAATAAAAATCACTTTTGCTAAGATTCATCATGCATAAGATTTGTCTTATCTTTAAAGAAAGAAAACAACAGCTGTGGAATGCCAATTTTATATTATTCTTCACTCCGTAGCACAAGGCAGACTTACAGTAATATTCAAAGATGAATTCCTTATTATTAATTATTATGTATTATTTTCTGATTTTAAAACCAATGCTCATTTATTCTAGGTAATCTAGAGGTTTATGTAAGTGACAGAAAAACCACCAATCTCACTTTTCAGCTCAGTACATTCCACCACCATTACTCACTTTTTGGCTAAGTACATTTTCTTCCCTCTCTTTTTTTTTTAACCTATCTATATGCTGATTTTTCATGGGACTTTATATTATGAGACATTTTTCCGATTGAAATTGAAATGAAGATCATTAACAACCATTGACAGCACAACACAGATCTGCCACCTATGTCTCATCATTTACCAATTTCCTCCTTAGTTCTTTAAACACCGTTCTTTAAAAAAAACAAAAACAAAAAGACCTTTATTGAGATATACTTGATGTGAGAAAAACTATCCATTATTAAGAACATAATTTGATAGATTTTGATATTTGTATGTGTACTTAAAACCATCGTCATAGTCAAGATAATAAACATCTTTATCACTCTCTCAGGTTTCTGTGTTCTCCTTTGTAACCTCTCCTTCTAATGCCTCCACCTCTCCCCATCCTGAGATAATCACTGATCTGTTTTCTCTTTCTATAGGTTAGTTTTAGTTTCTAAAATTTCATATAACTAGGAGCATATAGGATATACTCTGTTTTTGTCTGGTTTCTTTTATGTAGTGTAACTATTTCGAGATTCATTCATGTTGTTATATTAATGTATCAATAGTTTATTTCTTTTTATAGCTGAATAGTATTCTAGTATATGGATATATTGCAGTTTATGTATACATTTACTTGTTGATAGACATTTGGGTTCTTTCTAGTTTTGGCTATTATAATTAAAGCTGCCAGGAATATTCATATACAAGGATATAGACATATGTTATCATTTCTTTTGGGTGAATAAATAGGTACAGAATGGCTAGATATGTAATAGGCTTGTCTATGTAATAATGAGAATATTACCAAAAAGAGGTTCATCAGTTATTAATGATCTGGAATATTTGATCAGACCCGAAAAACTTAATGTTTGTTTCCTTATTTACATAACACATTCTGCTCCAGATCAGAAGTTATCTAAGAAGTTATATATCTTTAAAAAACCTGAATTAGTGAATGGTATTGTGTCTCCCATTATAGTCTTATTTTAAAGGTCATTTTGAGTCTTAATAATCTTAAGAATAGATTCTTTGTCACCTCTCCACCCATAGTAAACTTCAAAAATATTTAAAGAATTATGTTGTTGTAAAAGTTGGGAAATAACTGACTACCTCTAAAATAGTGATGATTTACTGAAATACATTCTTAGATGCTTGGTTTTGTGACTCAGCAATACTATCATTGAATTCAGTTAGTATGCAAAAAAATTGTGGTGATTTACATTTTATATGTAGTGTAGGTCAATTTACCATTAATAGCAATTGACATAAAAATGATTTCCTACATAGTGGAATTATAGGCTGTCATTCATCTTTTGCCTAGATATCTGGTACAATAATTTCTGATTATTTTTTTAATATTAATAGATTCTTGTGTGAACAAGGCAAAAGTTGAAGAAAGTGAACAAAAAGCAGCAGAATTTTCAAAGAAGGTAAGGCTTATATTAACCATAATTATTAAATTAATAATTTATTCACAATACGTATTTTGTCTTATTTCTTTATGGAATGCTTTATAAATGTTATTTCAGTTATATATTACTTTATGTTTCTGGATTAAAACATGACTACAAAATATTGATTTTGTTCCTGATAAGATAAGGTTGCTACTGTTCCCTCCTCATCACCTTTAATGTATTATGGAAGAAAAGCACTAACTATATTCTACCAGAGTGATAAGTGAAATAAAATTAGTTTATTGGAAAGATATCATTTGAAGCAATCAACCAAAATATATTCCTGTCATTGCTTTCTTGCAGTTCTCACTTACAATAGGTAGCTTCCTTGGAGAACTGTGAGACGTTTAGCTAGTGTAACCTATCATGCTGTTTAAAGACAGTGCTATTAAATAGCAACAGGATTACATAAGGTTTTTTCTCTTTCTGTCTCTCTCTGCTTAGACTTTTCTTCTTTGAATTTTATTGTTACCACTTTTAAATGGTTCTGCTACTTCATGTAGGCTTGGTAAATTTGAGGTCCCCCTTTCTTTGTAGGTTAATAACTTATATAAATACAAGTATTATGGGTTATCGTATTTTATTTAGATTTCAGATGGTCTTTTCCTTGTTTTATGAAAACATAACTGCAGTTGTGAGTTTGTACCAAAAGTTCCATTTTCTTGTTCTAGACTGTATCCCTATGAAGCATTAGTATAGTATTTCTCTCCTATTGGTGCAGGGAGAAGGATTGAAGCACAACTCTAAAAACTCTCCAGTTTTCAGCCTTCTGACAGCAAGATAAAGTGCTTACATTCTGCTATCTCTTCAAAGCTATGACTTACCTTTGAGATTAGATTAGATTTTGCTATCACTTTAGAAATTAGAGTGTTATTGAAGTTACTTAAGGGCATCTGAAGAAATGTCTTTGCTCTTTCAGTTACTAGAATAGATTTTCAGAACTTGAGCATAAAATGTTTGTGTGAAGTTTTCATTTTTATTGGTTGAAGAAAATGCATGCTTTTTCATAGACCTTTATATATATAATGTTCTTGTATAAGTAGCAAATTTAGAATTCCCTTTGAAAATCTTAGAGTCTCCTTAATTTTTCACTGCCAGTTTGATTAGTCATCACAAGACTAGAGCAGATTGTGATGATCTATCTGATAAAATTTTCTGTAAGCATATAATATGGGAAATGGAGCCCTGAAAATAATTTTACAAAAAGCTTTTCAGTGTTTAGTGCTTTATTCTCATCACCAGTACTTAGAATGAAAACATATATGGTCTCCCAGTGGTTATCTGCATGCCTTCTCTTATTCTGGGTGATTTTAAGAGGCTATATAAAGTAGTAAAAAATATGTAGGGGAGCTAGAATGAGAAGCAGTAGTTATAAGATCTGATTGTAGCTTTCCACTAATTAGCTGTGACTTTAAGTAAACCACTTACTACTTACTCTCTTTGGATCTTAATTTCATCATCATTAACAGAAGAGGATAAGTTTAGTGGCCCCTTAAGAACTTTTCCAACCTGTATATTTCAGGCTTCTGTGATTCCTACTCTATGGGTTTACAGATTAAGATCACTTTAAATTACAAGCAGAAACATTGCATTCTTCTATTCAGTTTGTATCATGCTTAAAAAACACTAGAAGAAGATAAATTTGGGAGGGAGGGTAGAAATACAGAATGAGATAAAGTATTAACTTGAATAGTAGAGTGAAGTTAAAAAGGCTGCATGTTCTCAGTGACCTAGGAAACATGGTCACTTACTGATTGTGGAAGATCTGGAGTGGGTTTGAAATTTTTAAAGATTAGAAACAATTTGGACTAACCTACGTGGAACATTAATTAATTAGCATTGCATGTTTGACCCAAACACTATTATTATCTAATTCCAACACCCACTGTTTCTTCAGACTTGTGTTTGATATTTTTTAATTTCCAAATGTTGGATTTATGAGGATGAATATTTATTAACAGTAAATATACATTTTTATTGTTCTATATACTCTAAAGACAGTTGTAGACAGTAAGATATATCAATTTTAGAAACAGAAATAATGTTAATTGTATAATATGGCCTTTTAAAATGACTCAAAGTGACACTGATAATAAAAGGCATATATTCTATAGATGAACATAAGCAGTATTTACTCTATGTATGCAGGGTTGTTTGGTTCACCTTGGTGCCCTGAATGAGGTAAGGGATGGGCTGGATCCAGTAAATGGATATTCACCATTCAGATGGTCTTTTCTGCTTAGTGTGCATCTGCTAGTTTCTTTTTTTTTTTTTTTCACTTCTCCAACAGATATTTATTTATGATAGACATAGAGAGAGAGAGAGGCAGAGACATAGGCAGAGGGAGAAGCAGGCTCCATGCACCGGGAGCCCGATGTGGGATTCGATCCTGGGTCTCCAGGATCGCGCCCTGGGCCAAAGGCAGGCGCCAAACCACTGCGCCACCCAGGGATCCCCATCTGCTAGTTTCTTAACATACAGCGTAAAGAGTAGAATTTAGTGACTCATCACTTACATATAACAACCAGTGGTCATCACAGGTGCCCTCCTTAATACCCATCACCCATTTAGCCCATTTCCTCCCACCTCCCCTCCAACAACCCTCAGTTTGTTCTCCATAGCTAAGAGTCTCTCATGATTTGTCTTCCCCTTTTTAAAAATATTTCTTTCCTTCACATTCATCTGTTTTGTTTCTTATATTTTACATATAAATGAAATCATATAGTATTTGTCCTTCTCTGACTGACTTAACTTGCTTAGCATAATATACTCTTGCTCCATCCATGTCCTTGCTTGTGCCAAGATTTCATCCTTTTTGATGACTGAGTAATATCAAACACACACTCACACACACACACACACCCCACATCTTCTTTATCTATTCATCGGTCAATGGACATTTGGGTTATTTCCGTAATTTAGCTATTGTTGATAATGCTATTATAAACAGCTGGGTGCATGTGCCCCTTTGATTCAGTATTTGTGTGTCCTTTGGATAAATACCTACTAGTGCAATTGCTGAGTTGTAGGATAAGTGTGATTTTTAACTTTTGGGGGAATCTCTAAACTGTTTTCCAGAATGACTGTACCAGTTTGCATTCCCACCAACAGTATAAGAGGGTTCCCCTTTTTCTGCATCCTTGCCACCATTGCTATTCTCTGTATTGTTAATTTGAGCTGTTTTGATAGTCGTGAGGTGGTATGTCATTATAGTTTTGATTTGTATTTCCCTCACAAAGGATGATGTATAGCATTTTATATCTGTTAGCCATCTTTATGACTTCTTTGAAAAATGCCTATTCATATTCTGCCCATTTCTTACCTG
This sequence comes from Canis lupus familiaris, assembly GCF_011100685.1. NCBI lineage: Eukaryota > Metazoa > Chordata > Mammalia > Carnivora > Canidae > Canis > Canis lupus. The sequence goes on from NC_049260.1 coordinate 70,584,676, forward strand.
GATTATTTGGTTTTTGGGTGTTGAGTTTGATAAGTTATTTATAGATTTTGGATACTAACCTTTTATTAGATATTTCATTGGCAAATACCTTCACCCATTCCAAAGTTCATCTTTTATGTTTGTTGATTATTTTTGCTATAAAGAAGCTTCTTATCTTGATGAAGTCCCAATAGTTCATTTTTGCTTCTGTTTCTTTTGCTTCTAGTAGACATATTCAGTAACAAGCTGATGTGAAAGAGACTGCTGTCTGTGTTTTCCTCTAGGATTTTGATGGCTGCCTATCTCACAATTAGGTCTTTAATCCATTTTTAATTTAGTTTTTTGTATGGTGTAGGAAAGTGGTCCAGTTTCATTCTTTTACATGATGCTACCTGGTTTCCCCAAGACCATTTGTTGAACAGACTGTCTTTTTTCCATTGTATGATCTTTCTGCCTTAACCAAAGATTATTTGACCATATAGTTGTAGGTCCATTTCTGGGTTTTCTATTCTGTTCCATTGATCAATGTATCTGTTTTTGTGCCAAGTACTAAAGTATCTTGATGACTACAGCTTTGTAGTATGGCTTGAAGTCCAGAATTGTGATGCCTCCATCTTTGCTTTTTCAAGATTGTTTTGTCTATTCAGGTTTTTATGTGGTTCCATACAAATTTTACAATTGCTTATTTTACCTCTGTGAAAAATGCTAGTGGTATTTTGACAGGGATTGCTTTGAATGTGTAGACTGCTTTACATAGTATAGACATTTTAACAATATTTGTTTTTCCAATTTGCTAACATGGAATATTTTTGCATTTCATTGAATTAGCTTCAATTTCTTTCAGAAGTGTTCAATTGTTTTCAGAACACAGATCTTTTACCTGTTTGGCTAGGTTTATTCTCAGGAATCTTATGGCTTTTGGAACAATTGTAAATGGGATCATTTTCTTGATTTCTGTTTCTGCTCCTTCATTATTGGTGTATAGAAATGCAGCAGATTTGTGTATATTGATTTTGTATCCTGTGATTTTACTGAAGTCATGTATCTGTACTGGCATTTTTTTAGGTGGAATCTTTTGGCTTTTTACATAATAAATGTCATCTACAAAGAGTGAAAGTTTGACTTCTTCCTTGCTGATTTGGATACCTTTTATTTCTGTTTTATTATTGCTGAGGCTAGGACTTTCAGCAGTATGTTGAACAAATGGTGAGAAGAGACATTCCTATCGTGTTCCTGACCTTAGGGGGAAAGCTTTCAGTTTTTTTTTGTCATTGGAATGATATTAGCTGTAAGTCCTTCATCTATAGTCTTTATGATAGTGAAGTATATTCTGTCTATCCCTATTTTGTTGAGGGTTTTTATCAAGAATGTATTCTGTACTTTGTCAAATGCTTTTTCTGCAACTAATGAGAGGATCATATGGTTGTTATCCTTTCTTTAATTAATGTGGTGTATTACGTTGATTTATTTGTGAATCTTATGGAACCACCCTTGCATTCCAGGAATAAATCCCACTGGTGTGGTGAATGATTCTTTTAATGTACTTTTGGATTTGATTTCCCAGTATTTTGATAACCATGTTTGCATCCATGTTCATAAGGAATATTGGCTTTTATTCTCTTTTTTAGGGGGGTCTTTGTCTAGTTTTGGAATTAAGATAATTCTGGCCTCATAGAATGAGTTTGGAAGTTTTCCTTTCATTTCTATTTTTTCTAACAGTTTGGGAAGAATAAGTATTAACTCTTCTTTAAATGTCTGTTAGAATTCCCTGGAAAACATTTGGTCCAGGTGTCTTGTTCATTGAGTGCTTTTTGATTTCTGATTCAATTTCTTCATTGCTTATCAGTCTTTTTAAGTTTTCTATTTCTTCCTATTTCAGTTTTGTTAGTTTATATATGTCTACAAATTTATCTATTTCTTCTAGACTGCCCAATTTTTGTCATACAATTTTTATACTATTCCTTTCTAATTTTTGTGTTTCTACAGTGGTGGTTGTGAACTCTCCTATAAATTGTGATTTTATTTATTTCATTTAGACAAGTCTGGCTAGTGGTTTAACCATTTTGTTAATTCTTTCAAGGACCAGTTCCTAGTTTCTTTGATATGTCATACTCGTTTTTTGTTCTTGTTGTTTGTTTCTATATTATTTATTTCTTCTCTATTCTTTATTATTTCCCTTCTTCTGCTGGCTTTAGGCTTTATTTTGTTCCTTTTCTAGCTCCTTTGGGTGTAAGGTTAGGTTGTGTATTTGAGATGTCTTTTGCTTCTTCAAGTAGGCCTCTATTGCTTTCTTATTATGACCACTTTTACTGCATCTTAAAGGTTTTAGAACATCATATTTTTAATCCATTCTTTTACCCTACGTATTTTGTTTGGAGCATTTATTCCTTTGACATTCAGAATAATTATCGATAGATATGATTTTTTTCCCATTGTATTGTAAAGTCATTGTTACTGGAGATTTTCTCTGTTCCTTTCCAGTCTTTGTCATTTTTGGCCTATCTTTGTTATTAAAAGCATCATCTTTAATATTTCTTGCTGAGTTGTATTGGTGGTTACAAACTGTTTGTTTTGTTTTTTTTTCCCCCTGGGAAACTCTTTATCTCCCCTTCTATTCTGAATGTTAGCCTAGAATATTCTTAGATGCATACTTTTTGTACTTTGCATGTTGAATATATCATGCCACTTTCTTCTGGTTTGTCAAGTTTCTGTGGATAAGTCTGTTGTTAACCTTATTTGTCTTTCCTTCTAAGTTATAGATTTATATTTCCTTTCAGCTTTTACAATTTTTTTATCTATCTCTTTATTTTTCAAATTTGACTAGAATTTCTCTTGGTGTTTGCCTGCTTTTGTTGATTTTGATGGCTGTACTCTTGCCTCCTGGATTTGGATATCTGTTTTGTTCCCCAGATTAGTGAATTTTTCAACTAGTATTTCTTTAATTAAATTTTCTACCCCATTTTCTCTATCCTCTTCTTCTGGGACTCCTATAAAACAAATGTTATTATGGTTGATGGAATCTGCTAATTTCCCTAAGTCTACATTCACTATTGAAAATTTTTCTTGGTGGAGGCAGGGCAAGATGACAGAAGAGTAGGGTCCCGAAGTCACCAGTCCCCACCAATTTACCTAGATAACTTTCAAATCATCCTGAAAACCTACGAATTTGGAATGCTACAGTGAGAAGAGTTTGCACTTCTATCAAGGTAGGAAGACGAAAAAAATAAAGAAATAAAAAAGCATCCAAGGGGCAGGCATTCAGATCCAGGAGACAGAGAGATCCCCCCCTCCCCTAAAATCAATAAAAACCGCTCAACACTTCGACATTTAATAGTGAAACTTGCAAATTCCAAAGATAAAGAGAAGATCCTTAAAGCAGAAAGAGACAAGAGATCCCTAACCTTTATGGGGAGAAGTATTAGAGTAACAGCAGATCTCTCCACAGAAACCTGGCAGGCCAGAAAGGGCTGGCAAGACATATTCAGGGTCCTAAATGAGAAGAACATGCAGCCAAGAATACTTTATCCAGAAAGGTTCTCTTTCAGTATTGACTCTGAGCGTGAATGGGCTTAATGACCGCATCAAAAGGCACAGGGTTTCAGACTGGCTAAACATGCAAGACCCAGACAGATTTGCTGTCTAAAAGAGACGCATTTTAGACAGAAGGAAACCTACAGCCTGAAAATAAAAAGTCAGAGAAGCATTTACCATTCAAATGGTCCTTAAAAGAATTCAGGGGTAGCCATCCTTATATTAGATAAATTAAAGTTTATCCCAAAGACTGTAGTAAGAGATAAGGAGGGACACTCTATCATACTTAAAGGATCCATTCAACAAGAGGATCTAACAATCATGAATGTTTATTTACCAAATGTGGGAGCTACCAACTATATCAATCAATTAATAAACAAAGACAAGACATACTTAGATAATAATACAATTGGAGATTTGAATATTGCACTTTCTACAGTTGATAGAACTTCTAAACACAACATCTCCAAAGAAACAAGAGCATTAAATGAAGCACTGAACCAGATGGATTTCACAGATATTTACAGAACTTTACATCCAAAAGCAACTGAATACACATTCTTCTCAAGTGCACATGGAAACTTCTGCACAATAGACCACATACTGAGTCACAAATCAGATCTTAACCAATACGAAAAGATTGGGATCGTCCCCTGCATATTTTCAGACCATAATGCTTTGAAACTAGAACTAAACCACAAGAAGAATTTTGGAAGGATTTTGAACACTTAGAGGTTAAGGACCATCCTGCTAAAAGATGAAAGGGTCAAGCAGGAAATTAAAGAAGAATTAAAGGTTTCATGGAAACTAATGAGAATGAAGATACAACCATTCAAAATCTTTGGGATACAATAAAAGCAGTCCTGAGGGGGAAATACATCGCAATACAAGCATCCATCCAAAAACTGGCACGAACTCAAATGCAAAAGCTAACCTTGCACCTAAAGGAGCTGGAGAAGGAACAGCAAATGAAACCCTCACCCAGCAGAAGATGAGAGTTAATAAAAATTCGAGCAGAACTCAATGAAATAGAGACAGAAGAACGGTAGAACAGATCAACAAAACCAGGAGTTGGTTCTTTGAAAGAATTAATAAGATAGATAAACCATTAGCTAGCCTTATTAAAAAGAAGAGAGAAAGACTCAAATGAATAAATTCATGAATGAGAAAGAAGAGATCACCACCAATACCAAGGAAATACAAACGATCTTAAAAACTTATTACGAGCAGCTTTACACCGATAAATTAGGCAATCTAGAAGAAATGGACGCATTACCACGGAGGAAATTGAAGCAGTCATCCAAAACCTCCCAAGACACAAAAGTCCAGGGCCAGATGGCTTCCCAGGGGAATTCTATCAAACGTTTAAAGAAGAAACCATACCTATTCTACTAAAGCTGTTCGGAAAGACAGACAGAGATGGAATACTTCCAAACTCGTTCTATGAGGCCAGCATCACCTTAATTCCAAAACCAGACACAGACCCCACCAAAAAGGAAAATTATAGTCCATTATCCCTAATGAACATGGATGCAAAAATTCTCAACAAGATACTAGCCAATAGGACCCAACAATACATTAAGAAGATTACTCACCATGATCAAGTGGGATTTATCCCCGAGATACAAGGCTGGTTCAACAGTTGTAAAGAAATCAATGTGATTGATCATATCAACAAGAGAAAAAACAAGAACCATATGATCGTCTCAATAGATGCAGAGAAAGCATTCGATAAAATACAGTATCCATTCCGTATCAGAACTCTTCAGACTGTAGGGATAGAGGAAACATTCCTCAACATCTTAAACACCATCTATGAAAAGCCCACAGCAAATATAATTCTCAATGGGGAAACATTGGGAGCCTTTTCCCTAAGATCAGGAACAAGACAGGGATGTCTACTCTCACCACTGCTATTCAACATAGTAGTTGAAGTCCTCGCCTCAGCAATCAGGCAACACAAAGAAATAAAAGGCATTCAAATTGGCAAAGAGCAGTCAAACTCTCCTTCTTCACAGATGGCATGATACTGTACATAGAAAACCCAAAAGGCTCCACCCCAAAATTCCTAGAACTCACACAGCAATTTGGCAGTGTGGCAGGATATAAAATCAATGGCCAGAACTCAGTGGCATTTCTATACACTAACAATGAGACTGAAGAAAGAGCAATTAAGGAGTCAATCCCATTTACAATGGCACCCAAAAGCAGAAGATACCTGGGAATAAACTTAACCAAAGAGGTAAAATATCTATACCCTAAAAACTACAGAACACTTCTGAAAGAAATGGAGGAAGACACAAAGAGATGGAAAAATATTCCATGCTCATGGATTGGGAGAATTAATATTGTGAAAATGTCAATGTTACCCAGGGCAATTCACACGTTTAATACGATTCCTATCAAAATACCCTGGACTTTCTTCAGAGAGTTAGAACAAATTATTTTAAGATTTGTGTGGAATCAGAAAAGACCCGAATAGCAAGAGGAATTTTAAAAAAGAAAACCATAGCTGGGGTCATCACAATGCCAGATTTCAGGTTGTACTACAAAGCTGTGGTCATCAAGACAGTAGGGTACTGGGGCAAAAACAGACATATAGATCAATGGAACAGAATAGAGAATGCAGAAGTGGACCCTCAACTTTATGGTCAACTAATATTCAACAAAGGAGGAAAGACTATCCACTGAAAAAAAAATACAGTCTCTTCAATAAATGGTGCTGGGAAAATTGGACATCCACATGCAGAAGAATGATACTAGACCACTCTCTTATAGCATACACAAAGATAAACTCAAAATGGATGAAAGATCTAAAAGTCAGACAAGATTCCATCAAAATCCTAGAGGAGAACCCAGGAAACACCCTTTTTGAACTCGGCCACAGTAACTTCTTGCAAGATACATCCATGAAGGCAAGAGGAACAAAAGCAAAAATGAACTCTTGGGACTTCATCAAGATAAGAATCTTTTTGCACAGCAAAAGACACAGTCAACCAAACTAAAAGACAACCTACAGAATGGGAGAAGATATTTGCAAATGACCTATCAGATAAAGGGCTAATATCCAAGATCTATAAAGAACTTTTAAACTCAACAGCAAAGAAACAAACAGTCCCATCATGAAACGGGCAAAAGACATGAAGAGAAATCTCACAGAGGAAGACCTAGACATGGCCAACAAGCACATGAGAAAATGCTCCGCATCACTTGCCATCAGGGAAATACAAATCAAAACCACAATGAGATACCACCTCACACCAGTGAGAATGGGGAACATTAACAAGGCAGGAAACCACAAATGTCGGAGAGGATGTGGAGAAAGGGAAACCCTCCTGCTGTGTTTTTGGGAATGTGAACTGGTGAAGCCCCTCTGGGTAACTGTGTGGAGGTTCCTCAAAGAGTTAAAAATAGATCTGCCCTATGACCCAGCAATTGCACTGCTGGGGATTTTTCCCAAAGATACAGATGCAATGAAATGCTGGGACACCTGCACCCCAATGTTTATAGCAGCAATGTCCACAATAGCCAAACTGTGGAAGGAGCCTCGGTGTCCATCGAAAGATGAATGGATAAAGAAGATGTGGTTTATGTATACAATGGAATATTACTCAGCCATTAGAAATGATAAATATCCACCATTTGCTTTGCCGTGGATGGAACTGGAGGGTATTATTCTGAGTGAAATAGGTCAATCGGAGAAGGACAAACATTATATAGTGTCATTCATTTGAGGAACATAAAAAATAGTGAAAGGGAATAAAGGGGAAAGGAGAAAAATGCGTGGGAAATATCAGAAAGGGATACAGAACATGAGAGACTCATAATTCTGGGAAATGAACTAGTGAGGGTCGAAGGGGAGGTGGTTGGGCATGGGTGACTGGGTGATGGGCACTGGGGGGGATACTTGATGGGATGAGCACTGGGCGTTATGCTATATGTTGGCAAATTGAACTCCAATAAAAAATTGAAAAAAATTTTCTTTCCTTCTTAACACTATTATTTTCCCTAGTTTTATCTTATATATTATTTATTTGTTCCCATAGTTCTTTTGTTTTTCTGTGTCATTACGTCCAATCAGTTTCACATTCGGTTATAGTAGTTTTTATTGTGGCCTGACTAGTGTTTTAGTCTGAGGGACCACCTGGTATCCTTTGTGTTTTTCTCAAGCCGAGATAGACTCCTTATGTTAGTTCTCTTAAGTTCTTTATCAGGAATATTACTTATATCTGTTTATAGTAGATCTCGGACCATGACCTTTTCTTGGTCTTTCGTTTTGGATAAATTTTCCTTTTTGGTATTTTATCTATGTCTCTGTCTTCTTCTGTATGTTAGGAAAGCGTGTTATATTTCCTGTTCGTTAGAGTAATAGATTTATTAAGAAGAGGTTGTATAATTTTCGGGGCCTAGTACTTTAGGAGTTCTGGTCTGCTTGTCAAGAGTCCTCATTCTCTTTCCAGTAGAGCTGAAGCTTTGTAGCACTCTATGGTCAGTAGAATTAGTGCATGTTGGGGTTTGTTCTGCTCCTCTGGAGGTGAGCCTCACTGCACTGATTCTCAGGCATACTTGCCCTAGTGAAGAAGCACTTGCAGAGCACAGTAGAATAGGGCTTGATGTAGGTGCCTCTGGCCTCCACTGTGAGCACTATGCTGCTCTCTGAAGTCAGTCCTTGCTGATAAGGGAGTAGAGAAAAATGGTACCTGTCCTCTTTCTTGTCCCTGACATAGACAGTTTGTACTTGCTAGTGTCTGGGATTCCCTCACAAAGGAGCGAAATGTCTCCTTTTATGTGTTCCAAACTTCTCTCAGATCCTTGCATTCACCCTGTATATGTCCAGGCCACCTACCTGCCCAGCAGTGCAGTGCACCTGTGGTTTATCTCAGGCACATCAACTACATTGCAAAACTCCTCTAACTTTGGGTTTCCAGTGAGTGTGGAGCCATTCTGATCCTCTGAGGGAGTGTTGTGCCATACTAGTCCTGGTACCACTTTGTCCCATATATGCAGTTGCACCAACATGGAGTTTACAGTAAAGTGCAGCAAAAAGCCAACATCCAGGTAAGCTGCTCTAACCAGCTGAGACCCCTCCCTTTATGCTAAGGAATTGGGCAGCACAGTGCCACCCACTGGTCCTTTTGTTCCCACATATCCACTGCCTCTTCTAGCAGATGCACTCCAAGCAGGGAGAACTTTCTCTTCAAGTGCATTCCAGAGGATATTCAGATTGTTCGATCTGCCGCCTCTACTGGTGTACCACTACATCCCCCGGGCTCCATATTGGCCATGGTGCAGACTTCTAAAACTTAAGTCTTGTATCTCTGCTAGTTGTATAAACTCCTGATAAGATGCCTGTCTCATATTTCCAGTGAATGGTTTTGGGCAAGTGTTTTTGTTGTGCAATCCCCTGTATACTGCAATTCTTTGTCTCTTTCATTCTCTCGCTCTCTTTCCTCCCCGCCCCCCCACCAGCATCTGCAATTTTCTTCGTCCCTAAATCACATCTCTCCATCTCCTACCTTCCATGACCTGGCTCATCTCTCCTCTAGTTGTGGAGTTTGGTCTCTCAGTCCTCATAATAATTTCTTGACTTCAGAATGATTTTATATTTATGTAGTATTTGAAGGATGAGGCAAGCATTGGTTCCCCCTAATCCTCTGCCATCCTAACTTCTCCCCAAAACACATTATGATTTAACCTTTCATTTTCTTTCTTTTAGTATATTATGCAAGTGTTTTGGTTAACTATCTGAAGGAGCATTCCATTAGCCTCAATGTATCGTTTTGTCAGATTTTGTGGAATACCACTTTTTGGATCCTAGGCAATTAAAATTGTAATAGAAATATAATTTGTATTAATGTAGAATCATTTGATCATTCTAAAAGTACAACCTCTTTTCAAGTTTAAATGAGGTTACAGAGTTGAACTGCTTTATATTGAAGTTTTAAGTTTCATTTTTCCAATTCAGTAAAGTTAAATGTATGGGATGAAACATTAAAGAAAATAATTCTGAAACCTATTTTTCAATAACATAACAATGTAAATGTCCATTATATGTGATGAGAAACTTTTCCTTCCACCCTTTTAAAATTTTGTTTGGGGGCGGGCACCTGGGCAAATTCTGTGTCCCAATTTGTTAAGTTTCCCACTCGTGGTTTCAGCTCAGGTTATGATCGTATGTGTGGTGAGATGGAGTCCCAAGTCTGGCTCCATATGCAGTGGGAAGTATGCTTAAAGATTCTTTCCCTCTGCCCCTCCCCACACTCACTCTGTCTGTCTGTCTCTCTCTTTTCTTGCTCACTAAAATAAATAAATCTTTGGGCAGCCCCGTTGGCTCAGTGGTTTAGTGCTGCCTTCAGCCAAGGGGGTGATCCTGGATACCTGAGATCGAGTCCTAATTCGGGCTCCCTGCATGGAGCCTGTTTCTCCCTCTACCTGTGTCTCTGCCTCTCTCTGTGTCTCTCATGAATAAATAAATAAATTCTTAAAAAAAGAAAAAATGAATAAATCTTTAAAAATAAAATTTTATTCCTTTCTGTGTGCGTGTGTGTGTGTGTGTGTAAATGTTTTTTTAACTTGAGTTGTGGCCATATTTCTTCCTTTTTAAAATTAATTTATTTTTTATTGGAGTTCTTTTTTTAAAAATTTTTTGTTTATTTACTTTTTATTGGAGTTCAATTTGCAAACATATAGCATAACACCCAGCGCTCATCCCATCAAGTGCCAACCTCAGTGCCCATCACCCATTCATCCAGCACCCCACCCACCTCCCTTTCTACCAACGCTTGTTCGTTTACCAGAGTTATGAGTCTCTCATTTTCTGTCTCCCTTTCTGATATTTCCCACTAATTTGTTCTCCTTTCCCCTTTATTCCCTCTCACTATTTTTTATATTCCCCAAATTAATGAGACCATATAATGTTTCTCCTTCTCCAATTCCCTTATTTCACTCAGCATAATACCCTCCACTTCCATCCACGCTGAGACAAATGGTGGGTATTTATCGTTTCTAATGGCTGAGTACTATTTCATTGTATACAAGACTACATCTTCTTTATCCATTCATCTTTCGATGGACACCGAGGCTCCTTCCACAGTGTGGCTATTGTGGACATTGCTGCTATAAACATCGGGGTGCAGGTGTCCTGGTGTTTCACTGCATCTGTATCTTTGGGGTAAATCCCCAGCAATGCAATTGCTGGGTCGTAGGGCAGATTTATTTTTAACTCTTTGAGGAACCTCCACACAGTTTGATGCCTTTTTTCTTTTTTGTTGTCTGATTGCTGAGGCTAGGACTTCTAGTACTACGTTGAATAGCAGTGATGAGAGTGGACATCCCTGTCTTGTTCCTGATCTTAGGGGAAAGGCTCCCAGTGTTTCTCCATTGAGAATTATATTTGCTGTGGGCTTTCCGTAGATGGCTTTTAAAATGCTGAGGAATGTTCCCTCTATCCCTACACTCTGAAGTGTTTTGATCAGGAATGGATGCTGTATTTTGTCCAATGGTTTCTTTCTATCTATTGAGAGGATCATATGGTTCTTGTTTTTTCTCTTGCTGATATGATGAATCACATTGATTGCTCTAGGACTGTTGAATCAGCCTTGCATCACGGGGATAAATCCCACTTGATCATGGTGAATAATATTCTTAATGTATTGTTTAATCCTATTGGCTAGTATCTTGTTGAGAATTTTTGCATCCATGTTCATCAGGGATATTGGTCTATAATTCACCATTTTGGTGGGGTCTTTGTGTGGTTTTGGAATTAAGGTGATACTGACCTCATAGAACGGGTTTGGAATTATTCCATCTCTTTCCGTCTTTCTGAAGAGCTTCAGTAGAATAGGTATGGTTTCTTCTTTAAATGTTTGATAGAATTCCCCTGGGAAGCCATCTGGCCCTGGACTTTTGTGTCTTTGGAGGTTTTCGATGACTGCTTCATTTTCCTCCCTGGTCATCAGCCTGTTCAGGTTTTCTATTTCTTCCTGATCCAGTTTTGGTAGTTTGTGGTTTTCCAGAAATGAGTTGATTTTTTCTAGATTGCCTAATTTATTGGTGTAAAGCTACTCATAATGTTTTTAAAATCGTTTGTATTTCCTTGGTATTGGTGGTGATCTCTACTTTCTTATTCATGATTTTATTAATTCGAGTCTTTTCTCTCTTCTTTATAATAAGGCTGGCTAATGGTTTATCTATCTTATTCATTCTTTCAAAGAACCAACCCCTGGTTTTGTTGATCTGTTCCACAGTGCTTCTGGTCTCTATTTCATTGAGTTCTGCTCGAATCTTTATTAACTCATTTTTTTGCTGGGTGTAGGTTCTACGTGCTGGTTTTTCTCCAGTCCTTTAGGTGCAAGGTTAGCTTTTGTATTTGAGTTCTTTCCAGTTCTTTGATGGATGCTTGTATTGCGATGTATTTCCCCCTCAGGACTGCTTTTGCTGTATCCCAAAGATTTTGAATGGTTGTATCTTCATTCTCATTAGTTTCCATGAATCATTTTTAATACTTCTCTAATTTCCTGGTTGATCCTTTCATCTTTAGCAGGATGGTCCTTAACCTCTACGTGTTTGAAATATTTCCAAACTTCTTGTGATTTAGTTCTAATTTCAATGCATTATGGTCTGAATATATGCAATGGACGACCCCAATCGTTTGTTATCAGTTTAGACCTGATTTTTGACCCAGTATGTGGTCTCTTCTGGAGAAAGTTCCATGTGCACTTCAGAAGAATGTGTATTCAGTTGCGTTTCGATGTAAAGTTCTGCAAATATTTGTGAAATATATCTGATCCAGTGTATCGTTTAAAGCTCTTGTTTCTTTGGAGATGTTGTGCTTATAAAACCTGTCGATTGTAGAAAGCACCATATTTAATTCTACAAGTATAAGTGTATTATTTTCTGTGTATGGCTTAACTTTGGTTATTAGTTGATTGATATACTCGGTAGCTCCCACATTCGTGTCATAAATATTGATGATTGTTAAGTCCTCTTGTTGGATAGATCCTTTAAGTATGATATAGTGTCCCTCTTCATCTCTCACTCCATTCTTAGGGATAATCTTTAGTTTATCTGATATAAGATGGCTCCCTCTGCTTTCTTTTGAGGACCATTTGAATGGTACATGGTTCTCCAACCTTTTATTTTCAGGCTGTAGGTGTCCTTAGGTCTAAAATGAGTCTCTTGTAGACAGCAAACAGATGGGTCTTCTTTTTTTATTCAGTCTGAAACCCTAGTATGCCTTTTGATGGGGTCATTAAGTCCATTCACTTTCAGAGTTACTATTGAAAGATATGAAGGTAGTGTCATCATGATACCTATTCAGTCCCTGTTTTTGTGGATTTTTCCCTTGCACTTTCTCTATTACAGAATCTCCCTTAATATTTCTTGCAGAGGTGGTTTGGTGGCCATGTTTTCTTTCAGTTTCTGCCTATCTTGGAAGCTCTTTATCTCTCCTTCTCTTCTGAATGAGAGCCTTGCTGGATAAAGTATTTTTGGCTGCATGTTCTTCTCATTTAGGACCCTGAATATATCCTACAAGCCCTTTCTGGCCTGCCGGGTCTCTGTGGAGAGGTCTCCGGTTAACCTAATAGTTCTTCCCATAAAAGTTAGAGATTTCTTGTCTATTGCTGCTTTAAAGATCTTCTCTTTATCTTTGTAATTTGCAAGTTTTAGTATTAAATGTCGGGGTGATGAGTGTTTTTTATTTAGAGGGGCAATCTCTCTATTTTCTGAATCTGAATGCTGGTTTCCCTTCCCAGATTAGGAAAGTTTTCAGCTATGATTTGTTCAAATACATATTCTGGACCTCTGTCCCTTTTGTCGCCCTGGGTAACCCCAATTAAATGTAGATTTTTCCTTCTGAGGCTTTTATTTCCCTTACCCTATGCTCATGATCTTTTTATTGTTTGTCTGTTTTTTCCTCAGTTTCCCTCCTTGCCATCAACTTGTCTTCTATGTCACTCACTTGTTCTTCTACCTCTTTAACCTCGTCATTAAGACCTCCAGTTTGGATTACATCTCATTTAATTGATTTTTAATTTCTGCCTGATTAGATCTAAATTCTGCAATCATGAAGTCTCTTGAGTACTTTATGCTTTTTTCTAGAGCCACCAGTAGCTTTATAATTGTGCTTCTGACTTGGCTTTCTGACACTGAATTGTAATCCAAATTTTGTATATCTGTGCGAGAGAGGGGTGTTTCTCATTCTTTCTTTTGAGGTGAGTTTTTCCTTCTAGTCATTTTGCTTAGTGTAGGGTGGTCAGAAACAAGTTGTGTTGGGAGAAGGAGAAACAGAGAGAAGAGACAAAGGAAAAGAAAAATGAAAAAAAAGAAAAGAAGGAGAAAAAAGAGAAGAAAAGAAAAAAGGGGGGGAAGCAAACAAAAGAAAAAACAATGGGGAGTATCCTCTGATTGTATATACTGTAACTTTCTCAACTTCCCCTGGAACTTTCCAGTGCTGCTTGTTCAATAATTTGTTTTTCCCCTGTCCCTCTAGCTGGTGTTCTCGGGGAGGGGTATTCTGTGCTGATTCTCATGTGTGTGCACCTGGGGGGAGCTGCTCAGCCCCCTGCCTCTGCACTGCTCAGTGGAAGTTGTTTATCCTGTTTCTCCTGTGAGGCCACTGTGAGGCTCAGTGGGAGTTGTTTATCCTGTGAGGCCCCAGGGGGAACAACAGCAGTGGTGGTGGCCAGTTCTCCAGCCTTGGAGTCAGCTCCCGCAGTACCTACCGGACCTCTCAGTCTGCAGGGGTTCGGATGCTCCAGGGGCGGGGCCACTGATCTGCACAGCTCAGCTGCCCAGCAGCAGTAGCGTCCTCACTGTCCTGTGTCCTTCTGGCCTCTGCCTGTCCTGGGGGGAGCACCGGATCCTTTGCTGTGTCCCCCGGCCCCCTGCGCTCCAGGGCCTGTGCTGCTTGAATCACAGTCCTGGGCGGTGCAGTCCCCTCCCCGTAGAGCTGCTGCCCTAGCCTCCACCAAGCTGCTCCTGGGACCCACCGGACGCCCGCTGCAGCCCTTTTGGGAACTCGGCTCTGGGGTGTGGTGCATTCTCCCCAGTGGCGCAGGTCCTCTGTTAGTGTCCCGGGAGCCTGAGGGCATCCCCTCCCCTCTGAGATCCTGCCTCAACTCATTGCAAGCACCTTTTTGTATGGGATATTGGTGAAGCTCCTGCTTTTCCCAGACGGGCTTTCCTGTCTTAGGGGCATTTGCGGCGTTGCCTTAGCTCACTCCTCATGGGGGCCCTTCCCCTTGGATGCCTTTATTTTCTTTAATTTTTTTTTCCATCTTCCTACCTTGATAGAAGCACGAACTCTTCTCACTGTAGCATTACAGCTATTGTCTCTAAATCTTAAGCCGAATTTGTAGGTTTTCAGGATGATTTGAAAATTGTCTAAGTAATTTGGTGGGTACAGGTGACTTGGGGACCCTACTTCTCCACCATCTTGCCCCCTCCGACCATATTTCTTCCTACATCATAATCCTGACCCTAGTGTTATGACAATAATCTGGAGCTTTTGATTTCCTGAATGACCTGGGAAGTCAAAGAAGCAAATGACATTCCACTTATTTAATACATGAATTTGTTTAAAACTTTCTCATAGCTATGTTATTAAATGTATATTTATGATGGTAATCATTGCAGTTTGATGAAGAATTCACAGCTCGACAGGAAGCTCAAGCTGAGCTTCAAAAAAGAGAAGAAAAAATTAAAGAGCTTGAATCAGAAATCCAGCAACTTCGAACCCAGGTAATGATAGAAGATATAGACTTTATGTCATGTAACAGTGAGTTTCCTGGTAGAAAATTGTCTTGTTAGATGGACGGAAAAATTTCCCCAGAAGCAGACTTTTTGGGAGTTTTGCATTTTAGATGAAATAACTCTACAGATTTGATTTTCTAGGACAATAAATAATTTTACTGTTTTTGGATAAAAATAAGGCATTAGTTACCTAAACTTCCTTGAATATTTTAATGTAATATATTACACAAAGAAGACTGTTCAGGAAATGAAGGTTTCATGATGATTTGAAATATTGAATGCATAATTTCAAAACCTAGAAACTTTGTATTTCCAGCTGCATCACCTGTGATGGAAAGCACTCATATACTCTCAAGGTCCTAGTTATGGTGTCTAAACTTTACAACCAATTTAATCCTCTCAGTACTTTTTAATTTATTTTTATTTCTTTAAAATACCCTCAGCAGTTTTTATGTTTTAAGTGGTTATTAATAAATGGAAGATTACTATTGTTGGTGAGAAAAAATGTCCTTTCTCTATGTATGCATTTCCTTTTTAATTTTTACTGCACATTGTAACATATAAAGCCCATTAGTGGAAACAATGATTGAGAGAAAAATGGAAGATAAAAATGTTCATTAAACCAGAAAATTAAACCACATAAATTTTGAAGGTCTAATTGGGTTTATTAAATGATTTATGAATTTGCATCATTCCACTTAGTCAGCATTCGGGAACTATACGGAATTGTACAAAATGAAAGATTTTTATGGAAAGGAGGTGGGGCAACAATATTATTAGGAAAGGAAAGGATCAACTAGCACAGTTATCATGGTTGCCATCCTGAAGATATCTTCTGCTACAGGGAAGAAAAAAGCCTTATCCATGTGATCCTCCCACCTGACAGCCATCATCATTTTCTATGCAGTCCTTTCATACATGTACTTACAGCCTCAGGCTAATAATTCCCAAGAGGATATGAAAGTGTCTTCTGTATTTTACGGCATTGTGATTTCTCTTTTGAACCCTCTGATCTATAGTTTGAGAAAAAAGGAGGTAAAAGAAGCTCTAAAAACGATGAGGAAGAAGTTCTTCTAGGTTGGACCCAAGTTTTTAAAATTCAGCACATTCAAGCATCAAGTAGGGATGTTTGACCAACGTGTAATGTTTCTGAAGCTGGGAACATGTTCACGTCTTAAGCCAATGCTATCTCTTTTTTAATGGATGAGTTCTTAAAATGCAAGAAATATAGTAACATCTCATGGGCCTAATTTTGCCCTGCATATAGTTTGAAATATATGTCTCATACTGTCTTTACTTTATTGAGATTATTTAAATATTAGAAATCATGTACAGACTTCACAAAGTATTAGTTGCTTCTAAAATGTTTCAGACATGTTCTTAAAGAATAGAAAACCTCAATTTTGTATATAATCAATGTTAAAATTGAAGTTCATTATTATCTCTTCACTTATACGATATCCCTAAATTGTCTACAAAGAAACTCTTCATATGTTCTGTTCCAATTATTGCACAAGCCTGAATGTAAAATAATGTACTGACTTGAGAAAAAAAAAAAAAAAAAAAAAAAGGAAAGGATCTTTTCAGACCCTGCCACTTTCCTTCGGGGGAAAAGCAGGAGGTCTTATGAAGTTTACCTTATTTTCCTTTAGGGATGGAGAGAACTTTTGTGGCAGACTTTTTGGCTGCTGATATAAGTTCCCAACTCACCTATCAAGATAGCATTTCTTGGGGATGTTAAAATAATTAGATTATATATTAAGCTATGGTTTGGGGACTCAGTCTAACATGCCTTTGGGGGGCCTCTGGTTTTCTTTCTAACACCTCTTGACATAGCGGATGCTCAGTAGATGTTTATTGATTGTGTAGATATGTATCTGAAAAATGATTTAAAAGGTCACTGATAAAAAAAAGTCATGGATGAACTCAAAATTATTCAGTGCAGGGCCTTCTCCTGCCCTTTCACTTATCTATAATATTTGATAATTTCTTTCATTAAATCTTTCACTTTTTTGGTATCATCTGACTTCTCTTTTCACATCTCTGAGAACTCAGTTTCTTTTTGTTTTTGCCCCCCACCCAAGATTGTGACATTCCTCAATTTCACCCCGGCACAAGGCATTTCTATTTAGTGAGCAGTTGTTTATGTATTATTAAATTAACTGATGTGTAAAAATGCAGAGTCACACAGTCCTTTCTAGTGTACCTCAAATTGTGCCAAATACTAAATCATTCATTAGCTATTTTCAATTCTCAATACTCTATTGTAGTCTAATTTAATTGTTGCATTCTTAATTGTTCATGAAAGGGAAGAGAAAGGCCGATATGATTTGATTTTTAAAGACTGGTGGCATTTATTTGAGATTCTTTATTAAATTTGTGAAGCATGTGTTTAGCTTGAGGAAAATCGTCTGTTAAAAGTGATAACATTTTTATGGCTCCACAAGTCTCATATCATAGATATGATCCAATAGAGTAAAAAAATAAATTTGATGCTAACAAATATAATTGGATAAAAATTAATTTTTACTAAAAAAACTGGATATATATTTTTATTTTTCAAAGTATTCAACAAATCCATTTATATATAAAACTTATAGGGTAAATTACTAATTTCTTAAAACTTTTCAGAAAAAAATTTATTTTCTCCATAATTTCTTTGATCTCAATCAAAATTGTAAAAATTTCACTGTTTTCTAAGATTTTGTTGCATTAAAAGTAAAATGAAAATAATTTTGTATATTTTAATTCTTACTAATTCATGAGAGGATTGCATTACAGGGGAGAATTGTCATTTGTTGAGTGTATAGATAGTTTATTTGCATGTATGTGTATACACACATAAACATCATATATATGAATAAAATATTTAGACTGCATATTAAATATTATGAAAACATTTCTATGATTTTATTATTATTAATTTTAATATTCTTACAAATAGGGCAGTTTTTAAAATTGTTCTTAAAATATGCTTCAACTTATTTGTTTTGTTAAAGTATTTTAAAGTTTAGTTGGTACAATTAAGTACTCCATCTTGGAAATTCATATTAATAAAGTTAAGAAGACTTTCTTTTGAAATAAAAATAACACTATGCCAAGAATTTTTATTAATTTTAAACTTTTCATTCAATTCATCTAATGTCATATCTTCGTTACAAATACATCTGTTCATTGGTAAGCTTATCTTGGGAATGTTTATAATAACCAACTTTACTTTCATATTCATTTATTTTAGAAGTGAACCATTGCGATCAACAATGGTTTAAATAAACAGGTACAGATTAATTTAAAAAGTAGACAATTTGGAATGAGGTACTGTCCTTCATTTGTTATCCATTATCATTAGAGAATGAGGTTGAAGCTACTTTCTGGTGGTAAAAGTAAGTTATACTATCCTCATAATCCAGTCTGTGTGAATTAAATCTTTTCATGGCAGGTGATTCCATGAGGAAATAGTCTGGTATAGTGGAAAGAGGACTACATTAGGTATAAGAACAACCACATTTAAATCTTAAGAACATTTCAGACTATGACCTTTGATTAATAATTTAACCTTGTTGTAGTTACTATTTTCTCATCTATTAGCAGTGAGATAAAATTGAGTTAAAAATACCCTACCTATATTACAGGCTTGTAAAGACAATGAAGAGAAATAATAGATATAAAAACATTGACAAACATATTACCATGCAAATGGATGTTACTTGGTATTAATTATTGATATTCGAAAACTGCTAAGTTACTGGTACCATGAGATAGACTCTGTGTAAAGCTAATTGGCTGTAAGGGAATCAGATCTTTGATTGTATTAATTATCGCATATTCAAAACAACTAGTCTAATAGGCTAAAGCCATTCCAGTACTTTGCATATATTTATAATGAAAGGTAACTTTTTCATTATTTTTCAGAAGTGTTTCACAAAATCTTGAGGATGCCAACTTTTATTGTGTGTTAGTAGAAGTAGTCATTATCCAGAGTTTATAATGCTTATCAAAAATCTATGGGACACTGGGTGTTATGCTATATGTGGCAAATTGAACTCCAATAAAAAAAATTTAAAAAAATCTATGGGAATCTTTTTCATTTGCTTTTAAGCCCTATGATATTACTAAACTAAATAAAGTGTATATAATATTAAACAAACCACAAATGTCTACTGATAAGTTTTCTTTGTTGTTATATTTTACTGTAAGCATTTAAACCTTGTATTACATTATGTTTCAGGGACATGGATTCTTAGGTTCATCAGGAATTCCAGGCCCTCCTCCACCACCTCCATTGCCAGGTGGTGGGACATCCCCACCCCCACCACCTCCACCAGCACCACCTTTACCTGGCGGACCTCTCCCTCCTCCTCCACCTCCTTTACCTGGAATAATTGGTATACCACCACCACCACCACCACCTTTGTTTGGGGGACCTCCTCCACCACTTCCCCCTGGAGGAGGAATTCCTCCTTTTCCAGGAGAACCACTTGATCTGCCTTATGGGATGAAGCAGAAAAAAATATATAAACCTGAGGTGCCCATGAAGAGAATCAATTGGTTAAAGGTGATTATGACTATGACTAGACTAGATTATTTGACCAGCTATTTTTATGACTAGATTATTTTTGGCTTTGTCCAGCCATAGTTGATATAATTAATATATGATTAACTATTGCTGCATATAAGTATTGTATAATGCTTGAGTCTGTGACTGCTGATGCTTGCTTTCCTTTGTGAGTTTACCATCTTATGTTTATCTTTCAGTCTAGTACCCTGAGAATTGGAAACTCCACAGATAATTTGAAATTAATGTAGAAGTCAAAAGGAAAGCTGAAGTGAAAATTGTGCTAGAAAATAATATATAAAATATATATCACCAAATGAAACATTTTAATTCTGGTACTGTTGTTAAGTACTACAACATTCTTAAATATAATCTTTATTATTATTAAGCCTTTCTCTATTAGTTATTTTTGTTCTTAGGGAATGGTTTTTTTGTTTTTGTTTTTTATTTATCAGAGAGAGAGAGAGAGAGCACACAAGCAAAGGAAGGTTCAGAGGGAGAGGGAGAAGCAGACTCCCACTGAGCATGACCTGAGAGAAAGTCAGATACTTAACCAACTGAGCAACCTAGGTGCCCCTTTTTTGTTTTAGCTTTAAATATTTAGATTGTATGGAATAGGTGACAGCATTCAGTAGTGACGTAACCTAATTACTTTCTTATGTAATGTATGAAATGTTCTTGTTTCTTTTGAATATTATTTCCTTTTTTTTGGAGAGGGAGAGAAAGGGTGAGAGAAAGAGTACAAGGTGGGAGAGAGGCAGAGGGAAAAGAAGGAAAGAGAGAGAATCTTAATCAGGTTCCATGCCTGAGCCCAACACGGGGCTTGATCTCAAGACCCTGAGATCATAACCTGAGCTGAAATAAAGAGATAGACACTTTACTGACTGAGCCACACAGGCACTCCTATTTTGCTTTACTTTTATTAGAATATATCTCGTGAAAAGCTTATTAACAAGATTGACACAGTCATTATTAGGAACTAATCTTCTAATGAACATACAATTACCCAGACCACCATTTGAGGAAATGACTCATCCGAGAACATACCTGGAGTGAAATATGACAGTATCTACATAGTAAATTAGTTTGACCAGAATCATGATTAAACCAGTTTTTACATTGAGAATATAGTTCTGCTTTGTTCATAAGAATAAATGACGTACAAATGTTTTTAAAATGTAGTTATTTTTTATAAGGTATAATTCACCAAACTATAGGATCCATATGTTGTTGGTCTAGTTATCTCTGTGTGGTAAATGTAATGATATGTTCATTTAGCATTTAAGCATATAGTAAAAGGGTATTATAACACAAAGCATCATGATGTACTGGAAAATGTACAGTTCTAATATTAGGTTTCAGTGTACTGGTTATGAGCACAATTTTCTAGAGGAACACTGGCTGGGTTTAATTCCTATCTTTGCCATTTACTAGTTTGGACACCCAAAGATGGTTCCTCATTTTAGCATGGAGATAATAATATGTCCTGCTTCAAGGGATTTTTATAAGGATTAGATTAGGTAATATATGCAAATCACTTAAAACAGCACCTGACACATTATAGGAGGTATGTATGGTTTCAGCTATTATAATTACTTCCTTCACCCTGGTCAGTAAACATGGAGAATTAATTCACTTTTATGAATTTAGTTTCCTAATTTTTAAAAATCTAGGAGCAGAAAAAAAAATGTATGTGAGTTGGGAGATTTATTAAAATGTTTTTAAGATTACTTTCATTAGATTCATTAGAATATTTAAAATCTAATTTGCTATATGGCTAATTGCTGTTGTGTATCTTTTATATACATTAATAAAATTTCCTGACTTCCTCAATGAATATTTGCTTAAAAATTATTTTCATAGACCCTAAAATTGATTTAGTAGGTAGATAAATAAAGGAACTATCATTCAACCTTGGTAAAATTGAATTCTTTGAAGAATTAAATATGAAATAATAATTTAGAAGCTTGTCTTTGTTATTTTTGTTTCAGATTGAACCCAAAGAATTATCTGAGAACTGTTTCTGGTTAAAAGTTAAGGAGGACAAGTTTGAAAATCCAGATCTCTTTGCAAAATTGGCACTGAATTTTGCTACCCAGAAAAAAGGTACTTTTTCTTTTTAAAAATATAAATTTCTTTTTCTGATTTATTGAATTCAGTGCTTAGCTAAAAATTTCTATTGTATACATGTATAAATTTTTCATAGTGGACAGAGTCAAACATAAATAGATTAACTTATTTCTTAAATTTTACCCATCAAGTAAAGGAGAATTGCTCATTTTCTTTTTCAAAAAATTTGTATGTATTTAAGAAAGAGTGAGAGATTGCATGAACAAACAAATTGGGGGAGGGGCAGAGGGAGAAGGAAAGGGACAAGCAGACTCCTCGCTGAGAGAGAGCTGGACATGGGGCTTAATCCCAAGACCTCAGATCCTGACCTGAGCTAAAGTCATATACTTAACCAACTGAGCCACCCCAGCACCCTTATTTTAATCTTATTTTTCATAAATGTTATTAATCATTTGAAAATGTTGGATTGTGTTTATTGTTTAATATGTGAGTTATACCCTTCTACTATAGGTATTTTTACTTAGAAGCAGAGGGAATAAATTTGTTGATTTACTATGTAAGAGAAAACAATGTAGTAGAATAGTAATGGCCCAGAAGTTTTCATGAAATTGGAATAAGATTTGGCTCATAGTGCATAAATAGCCTTTCCTCTTATATTTGTACTACTTATCAATTTATTTTCATAGGAGATTTTACAGCTTTTTCCTATAAGTGAATTTTCTGGAATAATATCAAAGTCTGGTACCTAATAAGTATATTTTACTTATGTGATAATAGAACGCGTTATGATTAGATACTTAATCTCTTGTGAATTTCACACATAATTTTGATACTATATAAGTAGGTAACTTCTCAGTCTCTCATAATCATTGGGGCTTTTAAGGTTTTGGCATTTTAACTACTGTTTTACTAATTGTTACAAAATTAATAGTTTAGATAAACATAGGATCTTTTCAGTCTGGATGAGTCTTCATAACTAAGAAATTGATAAATTCCATATGCTCATGCCCTTGGAATTGGCAGCTTTACCATTTATTTGTATGATTTGTCTCAATATGCCATAGAATGTGAGAATCTGAATTTTCTAAGATTGAGAGACAGAGGGAGACCAAGGGAGAGAGAGATGAAAAATACTCCTTTTCAGAACTTCTATCATATCTTGGACATTGGAGGTGCTTTTGTTGTATTTGTTGTTGCTTGTAGATTGAAGTTCACACACACATATACACATATAAATCAGAGGTAATTAGAAGAAATTTGAAATTTTAAAAATTCCTGGCATTAGTTCTCTTTTTTTCTTATAAGTAACCTTCAAAGTTTTTTTCAGTGACTCCAGCAACTACTATTTGTTATAAACTCTTTTTTAAATTCAAAAAGATAAAAATGTTTGTATCATGGTATTTATATAGTAAAAAAATGTAAAAAAGGATGCATGATAAGCTTATCCCTTCCATCTCAAACTTACAGCTTCTTCCTCAGAGAAAACCACTGTTAGTAATTTCTCACACAGCCTCCTAGAAATAGTACATGCTTCTAGATGCATATGTATATTTGTCATTTTTTGCTTCTTACTTCTTGCTGTTTTCACTTATATACTTGGATGTTATTCCATAATAGCTTGTTTTCATCTACTATGTTTCTTTTGCATACTCCATAGAGTTTGATGTTATGGACTTATCCTAATTTATTTAATTGGTCCCCAGTGAGTGGATATTTAATTCCAGTCTCTTTTGATATTTCAGGTAATGTTGTGATGAATATGTATCTACATATACCTTTGTGCATGTAGGATCTATTGGTAGGACAAATTCTAGAAATGCAATTCCTGGATAAAATGCTGGGTACATTAATAATTTTGATATATATTACCAAACTGCCTTCCAAATGTTTCTGTCTATACTGGCACCTAAAATATATATGATATCTGTTTCTCTGAAACCTTTGTCCATCTCAGAGGTAAAAATGGTAAACCATTCGTGTTATAATTTTGACTCCTTAAATTCAGAGTGAAGTTGAACAGCTTTTCTTACATTCAGAGGCAATTTTTATTTACTTTTCTATAAATGTTTCCCTCCAATTCTTTACACATTTAATATTGAGCAGTTGCTCTTTTACTTATCCATGTATTTGTATTGAGTCCTGGAAGAATCCGAGATTTCATGAAATTTTAGATTTAGTCTGGACCTTAGAAGTGATTTAGTCCAGACTATGTTTTACAAATGAATAAAATGGTGTTCGAGACATAGAGGTAAATATAAAATCCATTAGAGAGTTTCTAAAGATAGTGTGATATACTGGAAAGATCCAGAGGAAATGGAGTCACACTTATTTGCATTCCAGCTGTAATATTTGTAACCTCTGAGAGTGAATTTTCTCATCTATAAAATGAGTAGACTAATGTTTATCTAGTAGTGTTGTGAGAATTAAATAAGGTTATATATTTAAAGCACCGAGCACAGTGTTTAGTATAGTAGGCACTTAACAAATATTAATTCCCTTTTCCCTTTCACTTAACATGATATTGTGTGTGTGGTGTTTTTCTTTAGTTGTATACACTTAATACAGCTATTAATTCAGCAAGAGAATTCCCTGCTCTTCTGAGCAGCCCTTGGTAGAGCCAATCAGTTACCAGTCAAGGTAGCCAATCAAGGTAGAAGCACTATTATTGCAGCTGCTAAAACCTAATGAAAATTATATAAAGGCTCTCATCTACTCACTGCTAAGAACACTGCATTCCAGTTCTTAGCTCTGATTCTCTGAATTTTATGTGTGATACTATTACTACTTCTACTGTCCTAATTTTGAATATTTGAATACAGATCAGGTCAGGAGCACCTTTCAGTACTATTACTTTTACTAAGATATATTTTTCAAAGGGACATTTAAAGGAACAATTAAACATCATAGCATATTCCCGACATAAATAATATAGCCAAAACAAATTTTAATGATACAAAACTCCCATTTATTTTAATGACACTTAGTAACTATTGATTGATCTTACTATAACAGCTTTAAGTTCCTTGTCACTTACAGTGTCTTAATTCATAATTTGGCCAATAGGTGGCAGGATCCGTAAGAAATCTGGAGGCTCTGGTTCCAGTGAACTCTGAACACACTTCCCTGCCATCCCTAGCTCCAGAAACCACTTTCTTTTCCCATTTTGCTTTTTTTTTTTTTTTAAAGATTTTATTTACTCAGGTGAGACAGAAAGACAGCAGGAGCAAGTACAGAGGAAGAGGGAGAAGCAGACTCCCTGCTGAGCATAGAGCCTGATTCAGGACTTGATCCCTGGACCCTGAGATCATGCTGTAGACAGATGCCTGACTCAGCCACTCAGGCACCCCTCTCATTTTGCTTTTGTTTGCCATTCAGTCAGTTGCATTCTGGAAGGAGGAACACACTTATTGTTTCTAAGATGTATTTCCAAAGCTCTTAGATCCAGCGTTCCAAAACATCTGAGAATTTTCTTCTATTGCAAAGGGTTTGGAGAACTCAGGTCCTGTTCTCCCTAAATGCTCTGAAAGCATTACTAGTCTATGTTAAGACAATGTTTAACATAGGAGTTCAAAGTGCTTCAGATTGAGGAATAGAAAGTGCTTCAGATTGTTGAATAGAAATGTTTTAAGATTTTATTTTTTTCATTTGAGATAGAGCACATGAGCAAGGGGCAGAAGGAGAGGGAGAAGCAGGCTCCTTACTTAGCATGGAGCCCAAGGAGGAGCTCCATCCCAGGACACCAGGATCATGACTCAGGCCGAAAGCAGATATTCAATGGACTGAGCCACGCAGACACTCCAAGAAGTTTTTTGTTGTTTTTCTTTAAGATTTATTTATTTGAAAGAGAGAGAGAGAGAGAGAGCGCACTCAAGTGGGAAGGAAAGAGAGAGAGAGAGAAAGAGAATCTGCAAGCAGATTCCCTACTGAGCTGGAGCCCCACATGGGGTTCAATCTCAGGACCCTGAGATCATGACCTGAGCTGAAATCAAGAGCCAGTGCTTAACCTACTGAGATAACTAGGCACCCTGAAAAAAGTTTTAAAATCCCTCCAATTCCTGTAATATTTAAGTGTATAAATATTTAACATGTGAAATTACTATCAAATTCTACTTTTGATTGAATTACTTACAGTTAAAGAAAGCATTTTTAACTTTTCTATTAATAAACCAAATTATTTCTAATTTAAGAGAAAATGGAGTTCTCATTTAATTTAATTTATATTTGTAAAGTGCTGAGTATATGCAAGGTAATATACTCGGTGGGAGAGAGAGGATTGAATAAGATCTTGTTCTTCCTACACCAGGGAACTTACCATCTAGAGAGGGAGAGAGGAAGGTGTATGCTACATTTAGTCAAGTTGTATTAAATGTTAGCATAGATATATTTTTTTTAATTAAGGATTTTTAAAAATATTTTATTTATTTATTCATGATAGACATAGAGAGAGGCAGAGACACAGGCAGAGGGACAAGCAGGCTCCATGCCGGGAGCCCGACACGGGACTCAATCCCGGGACTCCAGGATCATGCCCTAGTCCAAAGACGGGTGCTAGACCGCTGAGCCATCCAGGGATCCCCTAGCATAGATATTTTTTTAAAGATTTTATTTATTTATTCAAGAGAGACACAGAGAGAGAGAGAGGCAGAGACATAGGCAGAGGGAGAAGCAGTTTCCATGCAGGGGAACCTGATGTGGGACTCAATCCTGGGACCCTGGGATCATGCCCTGAACCAAAGGCAGACACTCAACCACTGAGCCACCCAGGCGTCCCTAGCATGGATAATTTTTATTTTTAGTTTCTTTTTAAATTTTTATTCATTTATGATAGTCACACAGAGAGAGAGAGAGAGAGAGGCAGAGACACAGGGAGAGGGATAAGCAGGCTCCATGCACCGGGAGCCCAACGTGGGATTCAATCCTGGGTCTCCAGGATCGCGCCCTGGGCCAAAGGCAGACGCTAAACCACTGAGCCACCCTGGGATCCCCCTAGCATAGATAATTTTTAAATGGGAATGCAGAATGGAAATATAGTTAATTTTGAGGAGGAGGGCAAATGTTGATCCCAGATGTGATATAATTTGAGCTGGGCCTTGAAATTTAAGTAGGATTTTAATAGGGAAAAAAGGAAAGAAGACATTCTAGGCAGAGAACACCATTAGAAAAGTATCGAGGTGACATGAGGTACATACTGGGTGAGGTGCAGCTGTTGAAACCATAGCCTATTGAGTTGGTACTTGGAGGTGAAACTGGTAAGGTGAACTTCATACTGAGGTAATTGGGTTTTGTTCTTTAAGCATTAGGGGCACAATAATTTGATTATAATCTATTGAGGGCCTTGGCAGACAGATAAGTGATGGGAATTCAGAGATATGTGATAGAACTTTGGTTGTGAATAAACTACATGTAGTTTAGACAAGGTATGATGATATACTGATTAGTACGAATTCTTAATCTCTAAGGTCTTATAGTTCCCAAAACCTGTGTTCCCAGGTTCTTTTTTTAAAGATTTTATTTGTTCATGAGAGACACAGAGGGAGAGAGAAAGAGAGGCAGAGACATAGACAGAGGGAGAAGCAGGCTCCGTGCAGGGAGCCCAATGTGGGACTCAATGCTGGGACTCCAGGATCACACCCTAGTCGGAAGGCAGGCGCCAAACTACTGAGCCACCCAGGGATCCCTTAATACGTAGGTTCTTACAGACTCTAATGTTGCTGTGAAACAAAATATATCTCACAAAAAAAAAAAAAAAAAAAAAAAAACCAAAGTATATCTCACAATGTTCTGGAATAATGAATGAATATATGTATATTAGATGCAGATTCAAAAGACCTTATTAGTACTTTTGAATATATATTAATATATGTAACTGTTAGAATTTGTATATGTGTTCTAGTTTAGTATTCAATTGATGATATTTGGGGCCATGTAAACATCAAGGCTAGGGGAGCAAGATGGAGGGAGAGTAGGGTCCTCAAGTCACCTGTCCCCACCAAATTACCTAGATAACTTTCAAATCATCCTGAAAACCTATGAATTCGGTCTGAGATTTAAAGAGCGAACAGCTGGAATGCTACAGTGAGAAGAGTTTGCGCTTCTATCAAGGTAAGGAGCCGGAAAAAAAAAAATAAATAAAAAATAAAAAAGCATCCAAGGGGGAGGAGCCCCAGCGAGGAGCCGGACTAAGGCCACCCAGCGAGTGCCCCCAGAACAGGAAAGCCCCATCCCACAGAAGCAGGAGCTTCACCAATCTTCCCAGACGGAAAGGAGAGAAAGGCCCTCACAGGGAGTTGGAGCAGGATCCCAGGAGGGGTGGGGAAGCCCTCAGGCTCCCAGGGGCACTAACAGAGGACCTGCACCCCTGGGGAGAGCTCCCTAAAAGGCTGCAGCACACGCCAGGCAGGCCAGGAGCACCTCCCACGGCTGCTCAGGCAGCGGCTCTGTGCGGAGGGGGCTGCACAGCAGGAGCTCGATTCCAGTAGTGCAGGCCCTGGAGCGCAGGGCACTGGGGGACACAGCCCAAGATCCGGCGCTTCCCCAGGGACAGGCAGAGGCCGGGAGGACACAGGACAGCAAGCACGCTCCTGCCCCTGTGGGCTGGGGGGCAGGGCTGAGCTGTGCAGATTGGCGGCCCAGCCCCTGGAGCATCCAGGCCCCTGCAGACTGGGAGCTGTGACAGTTACTACAGGAGCTGACTCCAGGGCTGGAGAGGTGGCTGCTGCCACTGTTGTTGTTCCTCTTGGGGCCTCACAGGATAAACAACTCCCACTGTGCCTCACAGTGGCCTCACAGGATAAACAGAATAAACAACTCCCACTGAGCCGTGCACCAGGCAGGGGGCTGAGCAGCTCCCCCAAGTGCTCACCCTGAGAATCAGCACAACAGGCCCGACCCCAGAAGATCAGCTACAAGAACAGGGGAAAAGCAAGTTATTGACCAAGCAGCACTGAAAAGTTCCAGAGGAAGTCGAGGGATTTACACTTTATAGAATCAGAGGATACTCCACCTTGTATTCTGTTTTCTGTTTGCTTCCCCCCCCATTTTTGTATCTGTTTTTGTTCTTTTTTTTTTTTCTTCTTTTTTCTCTTTTGTCTTTTTCTCCTTTTTCCGTACAACTTGTTTTAGGCAACTCTGCACCGAGCAAACTGACTAGAAAGAAAAACTCACCACAAAAGAAAGAAACAGACCTCTCTCCCACAGAGTCACAAAATTTGGATTACAACTCAATGTCAGAAAGCCAGTTCAGAAGCACAATTATAAAGCTACTGGTGGCTCTAGAAAAAAGCATAAAGGTTTCAAGAGACTTCATGACTACAGAATTTAGATCTAATCAGGCAGAAATTAAAAATCAATTAAATGAGATGTAATCCAAACTGGAGGTCCTAATGACGAGGGATAACGAGGTAGAAAAATGAGTGAGTGACATAGAAGATGAGTTGATGGCAAGGACAGAACTGAGGAAAAAAGAGACAAACAATGAATAGATCATGAGGAGGGATCCCTGGGTGGCGCAGCTGTTTGGGGCCTGCCTTTGGCCCAGGGCGCGATCCTGGAGACCCGGGATCGAATCCCACATCGGGCTCCCGGTGCATGGAGCCTGCTTCTCCCTCTTCCTGTGTCTCTGCCTCTCTCTCTGTGTGTGACTATCATAAATAAATAAAAATTAAAAAAAAAATAAAAATAAAACATCATGAGGATAGGTTAAGGGAAATAAATTACAGCCTCAGAAAGAAAAATCTACATTTAATTGGGGTGCCCGAGGGCGCTGAAAGGGACAGAGGTCCAGAATATGTATTTGAACAAATCATAGCTGAGAACTTTCCTAAGTTGGGAAGGGAAACACGCATTCAGATCCAGGAAATAGAGAGATCCCCCTCCCCTAAAATCAATAAAAACCACTCAACACCTCGACATTTAATAGTGAAGGTTGCAAATTCCAAAGATAAAGAGAAGATCCTTAAAGCAGCAAGAGACAAGAAATCTCTAACTTTTATGGGGAGAAGTATTAGGTTAACCGCAGACCTCTCCACAGAGACCTGGCAAGCAAGAAGGGGGTGCCAGGATATATTCAGGGTCCTAAATGAGAAGAACCTGCACCCAAGAATACTTTATCCAGCAAGACTCTCATTCAGAATAGAAGGAGAGATAAAGAGTTTATAAGATAGGCAGAAACTGAAAGACTATGTGACCACCAAGCTGGCTCTGCAAGGAATACTAAGGGGGACTCTGTAATAGAAAGACAAAGGCGAAGGGAACAATCTACAAAAATAGGGACTGAATAGGTATTATGATGACACTAAATTCATATCTTTTAATAGTAACTCTGAACGTGAATGGGCTTAATGACCCCATCAAAAGGCCCAGGGTTTCAGACTAGATAAAAATGCAAGACCCATTATTTACGGTATACAAGAGACTCATTATAGACATAAGGACACCTACAGCCTGAAAATAAAAGGTTGGAGAACCATTTACCATTCAAACGGTCCCAAAAGAAAGCAGGGCTAGCCATCCTTATATCAGATAAATTAAAGTTTATCCCAAAAACTGTAGTAAGAGATGAAGAGGGACACTATATCATACTTAAAGAATCTATCCAACAAGAGGACCTAACAATCATCAATATTTATACCCTAAATGAGGGACTGCCAACTATATCAATCAATTAATAACCAAAGTGAAGACATACTTAGATAATATAAAACTAATTTTGCACCTTAAGGAGCTGGAGAAAAAACAGTAAATAGATCCTGCACCCAGCAGAAGAAGAGAGTTAATAAAGATTTGAGCAGAACTCAATGAAATAGAGACCAGAAGCACTGTGGAACAGATCAACAAAACCAGGAGTTGGTTCTTTGAAAGAATTAATAAGATAGATAAACCATTAGCCAGCCTTAATAAAATGAAGAGAGAGAAGACTCAAATTAATAAAATCATGAATGAGAAAGGAGAGATCACTACCAACACCAAGGAAATACAAACGATTTTAAAAACACATTATGAACAGCTATATGCCAATAAATTAGTCAATCTAGAAGAAATGGACGTATTTCTGGTAAACGACAAACTACCAAAACTGGAACAGGAAGAAATAGAAAACCTGAACAGGTCAATAAGCAGGGAGGAAATTGAAGCAGTCATCAAAAACCTCCCAAGACACAAAAGTCCAGGGCCAGATGGCTTCTTTGGGGAATTATATCAAACGTTTAAAGAAGAAACCTCATACCTATTCTACTAAAGCTGTTCAGAAAGACAGACAGAGATGGAGTACTTCCAGACTCGTTCTACGAGGCCTGCATCACCTTAATTCCAAAACCAAAGACCCCACCAAAAAGGAGAATTATAGACCAGTATCCCTGATGAACACCGATGCAAAAATTCTCAACATCATAGTAGCTAATGTGATCTAACAATATTTTAAGAGATTACACACCATGATCAACTGGTTTTATCCCCGGGATTCAAGGCTGGCTCAACACTCATAAAGCAATCAATATGATTGATCATATCAGCAAGGGAAAAATCAAGAACTATATAATTATCTGAATAGATGCAGAGAAGGCATTTCACAAAGCACAGCATCCATTCCCAATCAAACCTCTTCAGAGTTTAGGGATAGAGGGAACATTCCTCAGCATCTTCAAAGCCATCTACTGAAAGCCCACAGCAAATATCATTCTCAATGGGGAGCCTTTCCCCTAGGATCAGGAGCAAGACAGGGATGTCCAGTCTCACCAATGCTATTCAACATAGTAGTTGAAGTCCTCGCCTCAGCAATCAGACAAAAAAAAGAAATAAAAGGCATTCAAATGGGCAAAGAAGAAGTCAAACTCTCCCTCTTCACAAATGGCGTGATACTGTCCATAGAAAACCCAAAGGACTCCACCCCAGGATCCCTAGAACTCATACAGCAATTCGGCTTTGTGGCAGGATACAAAATCAATGCCCAGAAATCACTGGAATTTCTATACACTCACAATGAGACTCAAGAAAGAGAAATTAAGGAGTCAATCCCATTTACAATTGCATCGAAAAGCATAAGTTACCTAGGAATAAACCTAACCAAAGAGGTAAAGGATCTATACCCTAAAAACTACAGAACACTTCTGAAAGAAATGGAGGAAGACACAAAGAGATGGAAAAATATTCCATGCTCATGAATTGGAAGAATTAATATTGTAAAAATATCTATGCTACCTAGGGTAATATACACATTTAATGCAATCCCTATCAAAATACCATGGACTTTCTTCAGAGCGTTGGAAGAAATCATCTTAAGATTTGTGTGTAATCAGAAAAGACCTCGAATAGCCCGGGGAATATTAAAAAAAGAAAACCATAGCTGGGGACATCACAATGCCAGATTTCAGGTTGTACTACAAAGCTGTGGTCATCAAGACAGTGTGGTACTGGCACAAAAACAGACACATAGATCAATGGAACAGAGTAGAGAATCCAGAAGTGGACCCTCAACTTTATGGGCAACTAATATTCGACAAAGTAGGAAAGACTATCCACTGGAAAAAAGACAGTCTCTTCAATAAATATTGCTGGGAAAATTGGACATCCCCATGCAGAGGAGTGAAATTAGACTATTCTCTTACACCATCCACAAAGATAAACTGAAAATGGATGAAAGATCTAACTGTGAGCCAATATTCCATCAAAATCCTAAGAACACAGGCAATACCCTGTTTGAACATGGCCACAGCAACTTCTTGCAAGATACATTTATGAAGGCAAGAGAAACAAGCAATAATGAATTATTGGGACTTCTTCAAGATAAGAAGCCTTTTGCAAAGGAAAGGAAAGAGTCAACAAAGCTAAAAGACAACCTACACAATGGGGAAGATATTTGCAAATGACCTCTCAGAGAAAGGGCTAGTATCCAAGATCTATAAACAACTTATTAAACTCCACACCCAAGAAGCAAACAATCCAATCATGAAATGGGCAAAAGTCATGAACAGAAATCTCACAGAGGAAGACACAGACATGGCTAACATGCACATGAGAAAATGTTCTGCATCACTTGCCATCAGGAAAATACAAATCAAAAGCACAATGAGATACCCCCTCACACCAGTGAGAATGGGGAAAATTAATAAGACAGGAAACAACAAATGTTGGAGAGGATGTGGAGAAAGGGGAACCATCTTGCACTGTTGGTGGGAATGTGAACTGGTAAACCACTCTGGAAAACTGTGTACAGGTTCCTCAAAGAGTTAAAAAGAGATCTGCCCTACGACCCAGCAATTGCACTGCTGGGGAGTTACCCCAAAGATACAGATGCAATGAAATGCCGGGACACCTGCACCCCGATGTTTATAGCAGCAATGTGCACAAAAGCGTAAGTATGGAAAGACCCTCGGTGTCCATCGAAAGATGAATGGATAAAGAAGATGTGGTTTATGTATACAATGGAATACTACTTAGCCATCAGAAACGACAAATGCCCACCATTCGTCTCAGCGTGGATGGAACTTGAGGGTATTATGCTGAGTGAAATAAGTCAATCAGAGAAGGACAAACAACATATGGTCTCATTCATTTGGGGAATATAAAAAATAGTGAAAGCGAATAAGGAGAGAATGATTGGGAAACAGCAGAGAGGGAGACAGAACATGAGAGACTCCTAACTCTGGAAATGGAGGTCGGCAGGTTTGGGCGTGACTGGGTGACGGGCACTGAGGTGGGCACTTGATGGGATTAGGACTGGGTATTATGCTATTGTTGGCAAATTGAACTCCAATATAAATAAATAAATAAATAAATAAATAAATAAATAAATAAATAAATTTTAAAAAATTAAAAAATGCAAGGCTATAAAAATAGTATCATTTTCCTTAAAAATCTAGAGTAATCATAGTTACAGTGATACTAAATTAGAATTAATGTAATGATGGTTAACATTAACTAAAGTTAAAATAATACTAAGATATGTAGGTTATAACTGCTAATTCTAATTAGAATTTCTAGGGTTCTCTAGAGGCTTCAGGAAGAACAAGGACTGCGTGGAAGTTGTAAGCAATTTCTTTGGTTTTAATGTTGCTTGGAGGAAATACAAGAAATAAACATTAAAAGGTTAATAAAATTTAGCTTCTTCAATAATATATATCTGTAGTGTAATTTAGCTTTTATAAAAATAGAAAATTAAGTTGTTATAAATATTTCAGATGCATATAAATGCCATTTTGCAGTACTTGAGATATTGGGCATAGCTTCAAAATTATAGTGGAACTGAGTTTGAAGATATATTTATGTAACAGCACTTTTCAGTAGGATCATATTTTAAATTGTGTTTCTTAGTCATTGTATCAGCTAGCTGCTTTTTATGATACCCTCTCTTTTTTCGTTGCTTAATAGAGTCTTCTATATTTAGTGAAGCAATGAAAAAACAGAAGTGTGGTAAAATCTAATTCATCTCTGTTTTCATAACACAGAAATTCTTGGCATTGATTTGAAAATAATGAGATGTCCATCTCAGTGTGCACACCCTCTATAAAATAGTGCTCAAGTGTCCTGAGAGACGTGGTTCCTAACAAATAATTTGTCATCTTAATGACACAGTGTGTATGTTCTTTACTCTAAGCATTCATATATATGGAAACAAACCAAAAAAGTTTCAGTCTTTCAGTCAACTAAACACCATATATACCTGTATATAATTTAACTTATGATAATACATGCATTCATTTCCAATTGGCATGTTCTAGCATCAAACAATTACCTCCTTTATGTTGAAGAGGGAACAAGGAGTTTGTGAGCTAGAGATGCATACCATTGTTTAATTATAAGAGTCACTAATTCTAGAGGGAAATTGAGACACTATATCTTCAGTTTCTAGATGACTAGGCATCAAATTGGGCCTGTCTTTACATATTGGTGGTAATGTGGTGATTATGCTACTTCTACCACTAATACCATCACTACTAATAACAGTAACAGCACATTTGTTAAGCATTTACTATATCTCGAAAGCTTCATGAGCGTTTTAAATTCATATCTCATTTAATCCTCACACCAATCCTAGATAGTATTATTGATTTATAAATGGAGAAACTGAAGCTATGGGTAATTAAACAGTATGTCTTTTTACATAGCTAGTTAAGTGGCAAAGCTGTGGTTGAAGCCAGGTTTGTTTTTAATCTCTTCCTTATGTTGTAACACTAGCTTAAAAATTTATTTCTATTTCTATTCAATATTTTAATTCTAGTATAGTCAACATTCAGTGTTATCTTAGTTTCAGGTGTACAATATAGTGTTTCTACAATTCTAGATATTACTCAGTGCTCATCATAAGTGTACTCTTAATCCCTATCACCTGCTTGACTCATCCCTCCTCCTACCTCCCCTCTGTTAAGCATCAGTTCTCTAGGTAAGAGTCATAACAATGGCTTTTAATGGCTGTTAAGCCCTTAGGAATTCGTGCGTTTTGATGCATAGTTCCCTGATCCTTTCTTAATGCTTTAGTTTTTCATATATTATATTATATTATCTTGTGATGTATGTAATCCTATTATCCTGACACTGAAGATAATTCTTTAGAGCTTAAATCAAAACCAGGAGGTTGTATGTTCATGGAAAGGAATAAAGTTATTTTTTTTAAGATTTTTCGCGTGCTTTCTGCATAGATTCTATCAGTTGTAAAGCATTGCTAGGACTTGAGGTCTGTCTCTTATCCTAATGAATGAAGGAATGTGGTCTTCATGTCTTTATGCATTGGTAATGATGTATTAATATATGTTGTAAGATAGATAAAGTAATAAAATCAGTTTTTCATGGGGCTTCTTTGAGGATAGCTTCATAGCATTATAGATACTTTGTGTTATTTTAATATGATACATTTTATCTATGAGCTAGTGAGACTGTCTCTCCCTATTTCAGTAATTTTTGCTGATAAATATTGTATTGATTAGACACAATAGCAGGTGTTCGGTTGATAGCATTTACTATTCTCACAGATACTCATTTACATTTAGAATTATTTTTCTGGCTAAATTCGTTTTATTTTGAAAAAGACATTTTTATTTTGGCAAACAATATATTTATAACAAAATCAGTGGAATTTCAACTCAGCTATATAAAACTGCATGCAAAGAGTTATGTTTTGTTCCATTCATAATTATGGCAGTGAATGCAGTTCCAGACTATATTTTGTATGATATAAGAGGTAAGAAAAAGAGGTTTTTCCAATTTAAGAAATATATTTATATTAGAGAAATTCAAATATGGCATCTTTTTCTGAGACATTATATATAAGTAATTCCTTTAGTCAATTATTCCTTGTCACTGAGAGTAAATTTAATTCTTTCTTTTTGATAGGTTGTTCAGTAATATATAGTTATTATTAAGTTTTCTCTAATTTTAAACTATGCTTTTTGGTATTATTATCGTTATTTTAGTTTTCATTTATATCATTATTTTTGTTTTTCTTTTTATTATTTTTCCAGTTTTATTGTGATATAGTTGATATAATATTGTTTAAGTTTAGTGTATACAGTGTATTTACTTTATATATGTATATATTGTAAATGATTACCACAATAATTTTAGTTAACATCCATACATCACCTTACATCGTTACAACCTATATTTTCCTATGTTGGGAATTTTGAAGATTTACTCTCTTAGCAACTTTGTAATACACAATACACTATTGTTAACTGTAGTCATCATACTAGTCATTACATCACCAGAAATTCTTTATCTTATAACTGTAAGTTTGTAACTTTTTAAAAAGTTTATTATTATTATTATTTTTTATAGATGAGGAGGGAAGGGGGGCAAGGAACAGAGGGAGGGAGAGGGAGAGAGAATGGAGGCTCCTAGCATGGAGCCTGACATGGGCTGGATCTCACAACCCTGAGGTCCTGACCTGAGCTGAAATCAAGAGTCTGTTGCTTAACTGACTTAGCCACCCAGGTGCCCTGTAAATTTATACCGTTTGATTACCTTCACCCAGTTTCCTTACCTCTTACCTCTTGCCTTTGGCAACCACAAATCTCATCCATGTTTCTATGAGCATATCATTATTTTAAAACACTTTTTAACATCTTGTAAGGTAGGTGTCTTGATTGAGTGAACTAAATTTTTTTATTAGGTGCTCTCCAGATACTGCTGCTATAGGGGAGATGACCCAAATATCCAAGATTATAGTATAAAAATATCACTTCCATTTTAACACATACTTCTAGGAAGACAACTGCCCTTGAAGAATAGGTTCATATTTTGGGGTATGACTATCATGTTGAAAGAATGTTAACATATTTTATTTTTTGTGAATTATGTTAGTTATCTATAGCTATGTAACAAATTACCCCAAGATTTAGCGGCTTGAAAGAACACACATTTATTTTCACGTTTTTTTGTTTTGTTTGTTTTGTTTTGTTTTTCAGGAATGTTGGCAGAACATAGTTGAGTCCTCTGCACTAAGGTCCCTCCTAAGGCAGCACATAAAATGTTGTCAGCATTGAGGGCTACTATGAAAGCTTGAATGGGGAATAATCATTCTTAAGCCCACCCATAAAATTTTGGGCAGCATTCAGTTTCTTTGGGGTACTGGACTAAGGGCTTCCATTTTTCTTTGCTGTCTATTGTCCAGAGACCGCCTCCAGTCCCTTGCCTTAGAGGCCTCTCCGTAGTGCTACTCAAAAAAGGCAGTTTTCTTCATCAAAGACCACACACCAGGAAGGAGTGAAGAGAAAGTGAAAGCAAATAGGAACTCAGTCTTTTGCAGCCTAATTTTAGCAATTAACTAGGTCCAGCCCACATACACACATGGAGAGGGGATTACTCAAGGGTTTGAAGACCAGGAAGCAGGGAGCATTTGCAAACCATTGAAGAAGCAGCCCACCAAATGAATATATACAATTTTATTTCTCAGCAATTGCAAATGCTGTAACATCCTGATGACTTCAACAGAATCCTGACTGGTTTGTGCATTCAGTCTTGTTTCCTTGTGATCAGTTTCATACAACTTAGTCAGAACAGTCTTTCTCAAATATAAAATTATTATGGCGCTCCCATGCTTGGAATATTTCACTACTTATTATCTTCAAGGGGACATCTAAATTCTTCCTCATATGTTTCAAGATCATTTGCATCTTCACTCCTCCTAAATTGTCTTTAGACTGAACTCTTTTGTTCTTAGAACAGAGACACTTAGAAGACTTTGCAACTTCTTTCTGAATATACATTCATCAGCTCTTCATTTGGCCTCTATTTAGATGACACTTCTATAAGAATGTAGTCATCACAATATGTTATAATTGTCTTTAATCATCTGTGTCCCCCATCAGACACTGAACTTGCAGGCAGGCAGGAAGTATTTCCATTTTGTTACCTATTATTTCCCAGTGTGTACCACAGCTTCTGGCAATATAAGTGTGTTCAGTGAACACACAAATGAATTACAGTTAAGTGTACATAATAGTTTCATATTATCAAGGTGAGTAAAGTATGGGTGCTGAATCAGAATGTAGGCATATAGTAGGAAATGTGCATATATATTTTTAAAGATTCATTTATTTATTTTAGAGAGAGAACACAAGTGGGAGAGGGAGAGAGAATCTCAAGCAGACTCTGCGCTCAGTGCAGAGCTCCATGCCTGGCTTGATCTTATGACCCCAAGATCACAACCTGAGCCAAAACCAAGAGTCAGATGCTCAACCCACTATGCCACCCAGGCACCATGGAAATGTGTATATTTAATAATTCATTTGGTGATATATATAAGAGAACCTGTCTTTTGAAAATCTTGTAACTAATTAAATATCACAAATCTACAGAAGTCAGTATGGCTGTGGTAGTTTGTTAATTTGCTTATTTGAGTTCTGATGATTTAGTAATTCACTTTATTTAGGTATTTACATATTTATAGTTATATATACATACACATATATCAATTCTACTTTACATACTTTATAAATATATATTCACCTCATTTAGGTGTTTATATAAATTCTACCTTAGAGATTAATATTTAAAACTTTTATATTTATATATAAATTCTACAGATGTTTGTTAATATTTTCAAATGTTAAAGGCAGTTTTTTTTTTTCAGTAGTGGCCTATTATTGATTTAGTCAATACAGTTTTACAATTTATGGATGGTCCACTTTTTTTTTCCTTAAGATGTTTGTTTATTCATGAGAGACACAGAGAGAGAGGCAAAGACACAGGCAGAGGGAGAAACAGGCTCCCCTTAGGGCGCTTGATGTGGGACTAGATCCCAGGACCCTGGGATCAAGACCTGAGCCAAAGGCAGAAGCTCAACTGCTGAGCCACCCAGGCGTCCCTGGATGATCCACTTAAATTGAATTTCAGGGTGCTTAAGTAAATGTCTATTTCCTGATTTGTTGTTTGACCTTAAGGAAACCATTTAGTCCCTTATTGTCTATGTTTTAACAACTTTAAGATAGGATAATTATCATTAAATAGAAGGAACATCAATAGGAATTTTTTGAGACTGAAGATAAATACACATAAGAGACTCAAAACTAACAATTTTAACAATTGTAAGTGTTAATATTTGTTTTACACTTACTATATGCCAGGTACTTTGCTAAATGTTTTAAATGAATTATTTAATTTTTTTATCCTATGATGTAGATACCATTTCTTTAGCCATTTTGCAGATAACTAAAGTAGAGCTGGAAACCAAGCTTAAGCAGGATGATTCCACAGCCTACATGCTTCACCACTTTGCTATACTTACTGTCTGAGCAAAAAAGATATGGAGATAAGGTCCTTTAAAACAGAACTGAATCCATAGCCCTTCCTTTTTCTTTTTTTCTTCTGTAGTCTGATCATGCCTAGTTAAGCTCTGTGATAAAAAATCTCCATTCGAGATCTACTTACGTGTCCCATGAGATGATAGGCTATTTATATATGATCAAACCTTTTGAAGCACTTTATTCTTATCTACTCAATCCTAATTAGCTTAATGTAGAATGTTAATATATTTCTATTAATTGGGCCCAGTAAAATATAATCATAAAGTGATAGAACTGAATGAATCAATTTCTACTAAAAAAGTTATTTACAGTGTATTGCAAAGCATATCTCCCAATATAAAGCCAATCTAGAAAGAGCGAAAATATATTGAAGTTGGCTAAGTTCTCCATATACATGTGATCTGCCTTTGGTTTAATCTGAGGCCAAATAGTAATACTAATTTGAGTTTTCCCCATCTCTCCAGCACCATTTCCTCATGCTCTTTGTCATCTCTTAATGCTGGCTTTAGGGTAATATTTTTAATTTAAATTAATTTTATAGGAACCTAAACAAACTATGTGTTGCATTCAAATGGCAAGTGTAACTATTGTCGTTTATCAATATTCCTTCCATTTGAATGGTTTACTGAGATTTGACTGTGTCTGGCTTCATGTGATAAGAATAGACTGACAATATACTCCTGGCAGTATGTGAGAAATGTGTTGTTTTTTAGCATGTAATTGCCTTTAATAGAACGCAATAAAAGTAAGTACTCTGTGATACATGGTGCTATTAGGATATTTGTAGTTTTCTTTGAAAGGAGGAGCTGATATGATTTAAGTGCCTTTTCTTCCAATACTACTACTAATAAAGATGATATCACTTCCTTCCTAGGTTATTGTAGTGTCAATCAAATCAAATTCTTGTTAATTATTGGCATTTTTATTCTATTTCACATGCTTTTTTTTAATGATGACAATTGAAGTATTTTAGTAATTTTTATATTATCAAATGTTAGTATATCTGCATAATGTATCAGAATATGGTCCTAAAATTTTTATAGTTTATAGACATTTGACTTATTAATATTATTGCTTGGCATTACACATTTTTGGTACAGAAGAACAAAGCTGACATGGTAAGCATTTGAGACATTACCTTAGTGTTATGTTGTAACCAATGTAAACAATTGGCCACAGGTAGATCTCTATGATGACAAAGTTACCTGTCAGCTATTTTATTATTTTTTTTATTTTGTTAAAGATTTATTTATTTATTTGAGTGAGAGAGCACACATGGAGGATGGGGCAGAGTCTTAAGCAGACTCTGTGATGAGCATCGAGCCCCACCAGGGCTGATCCCATGACCCTGAGAGCTCCACCTGAGCCAAGAGTTAAACACTCAACCAGATGCACCATCCAGGCACCCCTAATTATCAGCTATTTGAAATAGCCTTTTCTATAATACATATGAACTTGGTAATATTTTCTTCCTGCAGTACCAGTGCCTGAGAACAGTTCCATACTATAGGGCTCTTAAATTGACTTTTGGAAGTGCTTTTATTTATTTTTTCAATTTTAAAAAGATTTCATTTTTTCATTTGAGAGAGAGAGAGAGCATAGTGAGAACAGAATGAGCAGGGGGGCAAGGGAGAGGGAGAAAGAAGACTCCCCACTGAGCAGGGAGCCCATTGTAGGGCTTGATCCCAGGACCCTAGGATCATGACCTGAGCCAGAGGCACACCCTTACCCAACTGAGCCACCCAGGCACCCTGAAAGTGCTTTTAAAATTTAGTACTTTACCAGATCAGGATGTAATAATACATCTTTATATATATATGAAAGTAAGTCAATAAATTCTTAATTGCTATTTTTTAGGAACATAACTGAATATATTTTAACTAAGCTTTATTGAGAGAGTTAGTCATCTGTACAAAGCCTTTTCCTCATTATCCTAGTATTACAGTATCTTTTTAAATTTGTTACAGTGATAAGTCTATATTTCTTTATACCTTCAGAAACATTTAAGCAATTACTTATTATTATCAGCTCTCTTAGATTTATTACTATTTTCTAAAATAGCATTAT
Source organism: Canis lupus familiaris (assembly GCF_011100685.1). Taxonomy (NCBI): domain Eukaryota; kingdom Metazoa; phylum Chordata; class Mammalia; order Carnivora; family Canidae; genus Canis; species Canis lupus. The sequence goes on from NC_049260.1 coordinate 70,626,367, forward strand.
CAGTTTTCTTGGTGGGTAAATTATGTTTGTGCCTCAACATATATGTATTGTATTATATTTGCTTAAGAGTTATTGCCAATAAATAAGTTCAATTAGATTAGACTCTAGTTAGAACCTAATAAATTAGTAGTCTTAAGAGTTTGTTCTGATTTTTATGTATAAATGGCTATAAATGATAATCCTTTTTCAATAATTTAGTATGTATGTGATAAATGTAGTAGCTTTCAGTTGTCTGCTTTAATAGAATGGAACAGAGGTATAAAACTTCTAGTCTAGGGCAGCCTGGGTGACTCTGGTTTAGCGCCGCCTTCGGCCGAGGCTGTAATCCTAGAGACCTGGGATCGAGTCCCACGTCAGGCTCCCTGCATGGAGCCTGCTTCTTCCTCTGCCTGTGTCTCTGCCTCTCTCTCTCTCTCTCTCTTTCTGTGTCTCTCATGAATAAATAAATAAAATCTTAAAAAAAAAAAAAACTTCTAGTCTATGTGGGAAGTAGAGACAATTAAATGTTTTTATAGTAGTTTTTTTCTTGTATGTCAGTAACCTTAGCTCAGGCCTATTTGTGTCCTCTTAGACTAGGGGTAAGAAGTAAAAGAAGCAATGAGAACAACTTTCATATCACCAGATCTAGGGCTTATTAATGATTTCTTTCAAAGATAATCTTAAAGCTTGGAGGGCCAAGAGAAAATAGGATCTTGGTCTTTGGGAAACAGGCTATATAGGTCCTTTCTCAGGCCTTAAGATTCTCCTGTGCTATACATTTCAGAAATCCTGTATCTGCTATTGAATTTCTTCATAGTCTTAAGAAATACAATGGATTTACAGTGTTTTTGTTGTTAAGTTGTAAGACTCTCTTTTTGTAGATTGTATTAATTCCCTCATCTCCAATTTTTGTCTCTGGCAGCAACAGCAGTAGTGTTGGTAAGAATCCAAGAAACAGCTCAGGATTAATGTGGTTAGAGTTGCAATATATATATGTAAATTACGTATTCATTAACTGTTGCTAGATTCATTTTGGGCTGTGAGCATTCTGTTCATTGGTTACTAACAGTAGTTTGCATTTTAGCCACTAGGCAGTTGACAACAAGGAACATATATATGAACTTTACATTCAGATTTATCTAATAGAAGGGATATAGAGAATTTCCATACTGCCTACATTTCTGTCTGACTTGCTTCTGAATCTGAACAATATTAGTCCTTTGTCATTTAATATACTTAATTTAGAATCAAATCTTGAAAGTGACATTTGCAATTTGTAGTTCCATGGTTATTTCCAAACATCTGCTAGGAAGTGACTGTGTATAACAGTTGGCAGGCATGAAAGCATGCTTCTTAGAAAAGAATCAATATGTCCAACTTACCAACATACATTTTTTATACTATTTCAAATAGATTACTTTATTTTTTTTTAATAATTTTTTTAAGATTTTATTTATTTATTCAGATAGAGAGATAGAGGCCGAGACACAGGCAGAGGGAGAAGCAGGCTCCATGCCGGGAGCCCGACGCGGGACTCGATCCCGGGACCCCAGGATCGTGCCCTGAGCCAAAAGGCAGGCGCCAAACCGCTGAGCCACCCAGGGATCCCCAAATAGATTGCTTTAAAAACCGTTATTAAAAATGCATAAACCATTTAAAAGGTTGGGATAAACTTAATTTTGTAACAATTTAATCAAGTTGAAATCCTGCTATGTCATTTTTAGTTTTTAATATGAAAAGTACTTGCACATTTTTAAGAATCATTCTATTTAATGCTCATCATTATTGGCTCACTGAGTGTTCATAGGCATTCCCTTCAAATTTTCTACACTTTATTTTATTTTTTTAAAGTTTTTTTATTTATTTATGATAGTCACACAGAGAGAGAGAGAAAGGGAGGCAGAGACATAGGCAGAGGGAGAAGCAGGCTCCATGCACCGGGAGCCCGATGTGGGATTCGATCCCAGGTCTCCAGGATCACGCTCTGGGCCAAAGGCAGGTGCTAAACCGCTGCGCCACCCAGGGATCCCCACTTTATTTTTTTTTTTAAGATTTTATTTATTTATTCACGAGAGAGAGAGGAAGAGGCAGAGACATAGGCAAAGGGAGAAGCAGGCTCCCTGCATGGAGCCTGATGGGGGACTCAGTCCCAGGACCCCAGGATCACTACCTGAGCCAAAGGCAGACACTCAACCACTGAACCACTCAGGTGCCCCTTTTCTGCACTTTCCAATTTTGAATTAAGGTCAGATTAGAGGGCTCACATAAAATAATTTAAATTTGAATCATCAAAAGAAGTTATATACATTGAAAGAGTTTAGATACAGGACTTTAATACCTGGCGATATTAATAATATGTGCATTTGCAACATAAAAGCACACTATGAATAATCAATCCTATCAGTACTTACCTAGAGTCAGGCTGCTTTCAGTATTTTTTAACAAATTTTAGGCTGAAGACTGCCATTAAGGAAATTAACCTGAAAGTAAGCAACTTTCTATATAGAAAATAAGAATTGCCAGGACATTGGAATTTGTAGAATGATTGTTTTTAAAACATCAGTGTTTTACTTGTCACATTAAAATTTATCATTGTGACTTTGGATTAGAAATGAAAATATACCCTGCTTTATTATTTATATTCTGTGTATCCATATAATAGAAATGTGAAACTTAATGAATTGATGTATTAATAATGCCCTAGCTCTTAAGGATACATACCCTGAAATTTATGGAATTATAGCAACCTTATTCTGGTACTATTTAGAGGTGGGCAACTGAGGCATGTGTAATATTAGATAGCTCTTTGCCAGTTAAAATAGACAATATATTGAAGGTGCCAGTTATGAGCTAAATGAACCATCTAATAAGCTTAATATGTCAATATACTAACCACTGTACAGAGTTTGCTGCTTGTAAACAATACATTTCCCAAGAAATATTCAATACTAATCTCGATTACTAAACAGTGATTGAAGAAACTTCTGAGACTAAATTATAATGAAAGGTGAAATAATTTTTTTTATAAATCTTGTAGATAATGTAAGTCTAAATTCAGGGAAACTAAACTATAAAATAGTCCTCCTCCTGCCTATTTCCCTTAGACATGCACATCTCCCTTCTCTCTGTGGTCTCAGATACCTGCATAATCAAAATAGAGATAAATTTACATTTCACAAATCTTATATCAACTGATGCTTGGGAGCTGCATTTCCATTTATAGGTATTAATAAGTAGTGATGGCCTACATAGAGACTAATTTAGTATAGAAATAAGTAAAAGCATTATTCTAGCAGTTCCTCCAAGCTGCCATTGAAGCTTCTCCTTGTCTTATTTGCCCATTCAACTAATATGTATTGAATTTCTATCATATGCTATACACTACTGGTTTTCACAGAATGCTTATTGCTCCCTTAAGCCTGTGACCCACAGAATGAGTAGCTGAATTATCTGTGGTGGAAAGGGATTTTGTTTATATTGTTTTGCCATGACAGTATCTCTGTATTTCTGCACTTTCAAGCCTGCTTGCTTATGTAAATCAAGTGAACTATTTCTATACTACCTTCAAGAATTTCCTAGGATCCAAATTTTTTGCTGTTGTTTAGATATTCATGAACTGTTCTGTGGCAACTGAACCACTTTTTGCAATGAAGGGAAGGACAGTATTTTCCAGAGATCTACTTATTCTCTTAGTTATTCTCTTATCTCTGCCCTATTTGTATCTGAGTCTTCTCATAGCTTCTGTAAACTCAATATAATCAAAAAGGTCCAGTGAACTTTGGATTGGCCTGTATTTTAAAGTTTGGAAATGGGAGTGAAGAAGATAGAAATTAGAGTACCCAAAGAAAAATTAAGAAAAAGAAATGAAAATTAAGTTTATGATAAAAATTTTTTTTGGGGTGGTATAATATGCTTGCCACTTAACTAGGCATTTGATTTATGGGGTTAGTAATTAATTTTTTGAGGGAACTGCTTATATTTTTTTTCAGAAATGTATTCTTTTATTCCCAAGAAGTATATAGTAAACAATCTTTACAGAAACTGAAAATCTCCTAATAGTAATCAGCAAGTTTATTTTTCAATGCAGTCGTTTATTAATAAATATATTAATCACCTATTCTATGCCAGATGCTAGTTTTAGTCTTGTGAGGATTTAGCTGTAATTAAGGTAGACGTGATCCTGACCCTCTTAAAACTTACAGCCCAACAGAAAAGACATAATCATAAACCTGATATTAATATGAATTTCAGATAGTGTGAAGTATTCCAAAGGAGATAAAATACAGTTACATAATATGGTTGAAGATTAAATGTGATGGCTAAGGAAAGTAATTTTAAAAACGTATGAATTTAGGTAATATAAAATCTGTATCAGCAGAAGGCAAAAGTACTTGTTGATGAGTTAAATGCAGAGGTTAAGAAAAACACAAAGAATCAGCAATCACTTGTAGGTTTGAGGCTTTGTCAAATACAGTACTGTCCGGTAAATATCCTATTCTAGCCATCAAATCCGAAAAGGCTAAGGGCAATAGTAATGACAGAGAAAGGTAAGAGCATCAAAACAAAGTGATAATCAAGATAAAACTGTCTTTGGTTGTACTGTGCTAATTCCAAAGATAGGAGATATAGTACAGCTTGAATTATTAGTTCAGTGTTGATGCATAGAAATAAAATGTATTGCTTTAGCATTAACCTTTGCTTCAGTTTTAGGGGTTTGTGCCTCTTTTGATATTGCCATAAAAAAAATCTTACTTTTTTCTCTGTGTTTAATAGTTTGGTCAAATGAATTTTGTACCTCTAAATGTTTCCTTTAATTTACTCTAGGCTGAGGTCATACTGTGTGCTAGGTATGAATTAATTACAAAGTGAACAATTTGGTTGTGGTGCAGAGAAAATTTTATTCTCATTCTAAATAAATATGTGATCTGAGAGAGATCTTTACATTCTCTGTATGCTTGAGGGGCACCAAAAGTATACTGATAAGAAACCCCCTTGAGCTCAGAAAAAAACACAGGTTATTTCTTTTCGATCTTTTACTAAATGTCTTGAAGTATCATATTCCAAAGCTCTTCCCAATTAGAGATAATCCTCTATCCAGGAAAATTTTAAAGGTTATGCATTATTTTGTTCTAGGAGTTGAGAGTACATTTAGCACTTATTAATTATTGGGAAATTACCAAAATGGATTATACATATGTGAAAAAAGGTTCTTATAAATTTCAAACTATTCTTACTATGACTGTATTATTATTTATGATAGATCCCAGAGGGCCGTCTCACTCATTTCTAGGTGCTCCATGCTTATGTAGCCATTTCTCTGATAATTTAGTCTTATGGAATGAGTGCAATTAGTAAAGCAACCAGGGTTGTTGATAATTTCCTCATCTTTTATTTTATTTTATATATATTTTTAAGGATTTTATTTATTTGAGGGGGAAAGAGAGAGAGAGAGCACATGCACGGGTGGGGTGAGGGGCTGAAGGAGAAGCAGACTTTCTGCTCAGGTCCAGGACCATGACTGGAGCCGAAGGCAGACACTTTACTGACTGAGCCACACAGGTGCCCCTTCTGCATCTTTTATAGCCTAGAAAACGTAACACCAAATCTGAATCCTCAGTGGATTGATTGAGCTCTCCAGCTTTACCCATGACCATTGCTATATATATATATTTTTTTTATATTTAATTGCAATATTTTACTTCAGTTTCGCAGAGAGGTATTTTAGTACCACTATAACAATTTCATTTGTGAAAGCATTGGAGAATTGTATTCTTTTTTTGGAGAATTGTATTCAAGAACTTACTGTGACTTCTTTGTAGGATAATCTTTTCAAACAACATTCTAGTGCATGTCGAAAATATATTGCAATTGAGATATGCTAACCTGCATCTAAGATGGCTTAGTTTATTTGATGGCTAAATTCCAAAGAAAGTATTTTGGAGGCTCTCTGGAATGTATATAATAAGAAAGTTTCAAACCAACTCTTTTAGGTAACTGGTCTGTGGTATGTTTCCAATATTTTTGATTCACTTGATATTTTGAAGTAGTAATCTATAAAAGGAATCACAATTCTATTAGGTTTTTTTTTTTTTTGTCTTCTCAAAATGATATTGTAAAAGGGATTTTAAAACATGTATTGTCATGTATATGCATATATATGTGGAAGGGTAACCAACATTTTAATGTCTTATGTAAGTTGTACACACAAACACATCCTTAACTTTATGTAACTTGTCTATATTTCCACATAAAATCTCAATCACTTATGCATGCCCTAAAGTATAGTGGATTCTCATCAGCTTAGTAATTCTCCCCTCTTGCTGGGACTTGAACAAAAAGCAAAGTCAAGCTAGAGAAAGGAGAAAGCTAAGCAGTAGAAAAAATGATTTGTGCCAGGTTTGAAAGATCCCAGTCTTTCCATTTTTATATTACAAATCAGCTCTTTCTTAGGGGCATGGTACCGAAGGGCCAGGGTTTCCATTATGATTGTTCATTGCACAGTGGTGCCCTGCTGAAAGACTGGGGGTTGTAGTTTGGCACTGGTTCTATTTACTAAGCTGTGTGTGTACCCACAAGTCTACATCCAACCAGAGAGACTGCCCTTTTGTAATTTGCACAGTAGTGTCCTAGCCTCTAGAGACAGTCCAGGCAGGTCATGTGATAGGCAGCTACTAAGTGTATATGACAGTATACAGTGACCTTCACTCAGATTCCCCTCAAAGTATTTTCTGCAGTACTTCCTGCTCTGCATTATTTCATTCTTCTCCTTTCTCCACCTTTATTTTTCTAGTAGGAAGCTAATTCTACTAAGGGTGTTTAATTATTTCTCTTTGTTAGGAATAAGGCAAATGTTACCCTGCAGAATCATATTTGCTATAATCATTATATCACTATCAGTGGAATCTTGAATATATCTCAGCATTTTCTCTCGGCACCCACTTGCTTCAAAATACAGCATCTTTAATTGAAATTTACATACCTCCTTACCTCTGGGTGAATGATTATAGGCTTGTACATTAAAAAGAAAATCCAACTTAAGTAAACCAACTCACAAATGGAGGCTGGGAAAGAAATGATGATAATTGTTCACACTTACATAGTGTTTATTCTGTGGTGAGCATTGTCATAATTGTCTTACACACATTAACTCATTATTATTTTTTCAATAACTTTTGAGGTTACAATTATCAGTCCCATTTTATCTATGAAGAAAGTAAGGCACAGAGAAGTTATATAACTTGCCCAGGATAACACAGATAATATATTGGGGAATGTTGATTCAAACCAGGGCATTCCAGTCCATGATCTTTTTTATTATGCTATATTTATTAATTTGCTAATTGCCTTGATAATGTTTTCCCTTTAATGTTTCACTAAGCTCTATAATAAATCACCACTTACTTTTTCTTGCTATTCACTAGGGATAAAGTGGTATCCCATCAGTAACTGTAAGAGGTTTTCAATTTTATCAATTTTATCAACTTTTAGAAGTTAGTACATTATAAAAAGCTTCATATCTATAATGTACCACTGGAAGAACCAGGTTATTGTATAGATGTGAACACATATATAACCAAGAGTTTGTTTTCTTTGTCTCTAAGCTAGTAAGTGGTATAAACTTGAGTGTAATTAAAGTGCAGTTACTGTGTCTTAACTTTTAAGTATACTTGAGAAAGAAGAAATATTCCAAAATACTAGAATATAGCAAGGAAGTAATGAAAATTCTGGTCTGTAATATCTTTTCAGAGGTGCCTTCACTATCTTTTCCCCCTAGAATATATATTTTCATCTTCACCTGTCTAAGTACATTAAGATCTAAACTCTAACTACAATTTCTTGATTCCTGAAGTTTATAATAATAATTGAAAGTTCATAGATATATTTCACAAGTATAGGGGAATATTCTTGAGGTGCATGCTGTTAGCATGTTAACATGTGCATGCTGCTGTTAGTTGCTGTTAGCAACTGTTTAGCTTGAAATATTAGTATGACTATAGTGAGGTTGGATCCATTTGGACCTATTAAACAAGAAAGACTATGGATGATGTTATTTCTACTGATTAGTTGGCATTAAACCTCAGTAGAACTATGAGAAGGTGATTAGATAAACAGCAGTGATAACCAAGCTAAAAAAGCATATAGTAGACAAGGATCTATACTTTCTTATTTTAACACAAGCCATATTATCTGCTATATTCCTTTTGATACTTTGGTACTTGCTCCTGATGAAAGTATTCTGGGAAAGAGATTTAGAGCAAAATCTGCCTGACAAAATTCAGATAATGAATGACATTTTTAACAGTAAGCATATTATATCTCAGACCACCATGTATATTTTCCTTTTAGGATATGGGCATGGTACAGAACAATCTTTCTGCCACTTCTCCAAGTAATAGTTTTCTTTTCTCTTTTACTTAAGGTTTTGTTACCAGGCAATGTGATTTTGCTTTGCATTTTCTATATTCATTGTAATCTATATGTGATGGTCATTTGGTTACAGTTTAGGGAATGGGTTTGAGTGGTCATATGACCAATGCATGCAAACAGAATTAATGAGGGAGATTATGTGGAAGGTAGTACAGGGACAGAATACTGGGACTTTCACTAAGTGGGGAACCAAAAAGAAGGTCTAGAAATTTACCCCTAGCTGAGAAGACATTGGCAAAAAAGATCTAGAGCGCAACTTTGGTTAACAAAATTCAGTTAATGAATAATATTCATGCCATGACTGCTTCCATAGTTGAGTACTAGGTGATGTGTAGTTATTTCTGTGTTAGTGCAACTCTGTTATGTTCTTTCTCTCTTAAGACACATTGGAATGCAAGCAAGTTAGAATGACTTTATTGTAGAAAAACATGGAATCTCTTTTTTTAAAGTGACTAATTTATATATTTCTATAAAGTTTTTATAAAAATAAAAACTGTTTGCATTTACTTAGGCATTAATGATATCACACCAATGTGTGACAAGACTCAAGATATGTGAGACTGTATGCCATGCTAATACAGAAGGAAAATCACCTCCTATTATATAGGTTTATTGGTGAAGAAGGGCAGTGGGCCTTCTCTGGAAGAGAGTATTGTATCTCAGGCCACCATGTTCTTAGCAGTTAGGTATACCAAGAAGAGTAAGATGTTTTATTTCCTCAAGGAGCTCATTATTTTCAAAAGAGAGACAGATACATGAAGTGGCTACTATACATAAAACAATTGTTATACCATAATGGAGTATCTTCTATTAAGAGCCATGAAAGAATAGTATTCTTATTATTGAAGAATAATTAAAAATGAATCCAGAAGTTTCCAGAGGGGAGGAAAATTTGATTTGAGACTTAAGTTATATGTAGATTTTTTCCAAAAAGAGAAGGACATTCAGGGCAGTTGAAGCTGCATGAATAATTGTAGATATGATAAAGCATCACATATTTTGGGGAAAGGCATAAAATATTTGGTTGGAGAATGTGTTATGAAGGGTAGGAGGGAGATGACAGGTTGGAGTTAAATAGTAAAGGACCTTTTTAGTATGACCTATGGTTAAACTTTAATGGATTTTTTTAATTAGGGGTTTGCAATGATAGTTGATTGCATTTTAGAATGATCACTTTGTGTAAGAAAGTGAAAGATTGATGGGAAAGCATTTAGGAGGCTTTTTAATAATAGCCTAATTTAGAGATTTTTATGACTTGAAATAGGATAGTGGCAGTGGAGATATAAAGCAGTGACCCTAAATATTTAGTAAGTTAAATTAACAATGACATTTAACTTGGGGGAGGTGAAAGAGAAGAAGGAAAGAGAAGTCTAATGTGATTCTCACCTGATGGATGCTGATGCTACTTACTGAGATGTAGAAGAATGGGAAAATCAAAAGTTAGGTTTCAGACATACTAAGATTGAGATTTAAGATAGTTTAGTGGTTATGTCCTGTGGGTAGTTATATGTACAATTGGAGCTCAGAAGAATATCTGGGTTTGAGATAGAGATTGGGAGTTCATCTGCATGTGTATGGGATTCGATAACATGAAAATGGGTAAGATTTCCTTTTTTTAAAAGATTTTATTTATTTATTCATGAGACACATACACACACACACACACACACACACAGAGGCAGACAGAGACACAGGCAGAGGGAGAAGCAGGCTTCATGCACAGAGCCTGATGTGGGACTGGATCCTGGAACTCCAAGATCACGCCCTGGGCCGAAGGCAGGCTCTAAACCACTGAGCCGCCCAGGGCTCCCCACAATAAGATTTCCTAAAGAATAATTTTAGAGACAGAAAAAAAAGAGCCAAGGATTTTATCCCTGAGGAATACCAACATTTCAAGGGCCCATGGAAGAGAAGAATCCACCAATGAAATGCCAACAAAAGAAGTAGGAAAGTGAAGAAAATGTGCCATCATAAAAGCCAAGAGAGGGAAATATTTCAGGAAGTTGTGGTTGATTTAATCATATAGAATAATGCTAAGAAGTTAAGTCAGATGAGGACAGCCAAAAATCTTTTAGATTGGGCAGCATGATCTTGGGGCAGCCTGGGTGTCTCAGCGGTTTAGTGCCACCTTCAGCCCAGGTTGTGATCCTGGAGACTGGGGATCGAGTCCCACGTCAGGCTCCCTGCATGGAGCCTGCTTCTCCCTCTGCCTGTATCTTTGCCTTTCTCTCTCTTGCTTTGTGTCTCTCATGAATAAATAAATAAAATCTTAAAAAAAAAAAAAGATTTGGCAGCATGGAGAACATTAGTGATCTTAACATAGGCATTTTCTAAAGCTTGGTATGGATGGAAGCCAGATTGGAATTCTTTGGAGTTTAGGGTTATTGGAGGTATCTGGGGTGCAAGTCACTGAGATAATACAGAAGGAGTATAAGCTTTGATAGGAGAAAGAATGAATTGTGGACCCTATTGTATATAATACTCAACTGATGATGTTCAATAACTAGAAAAGCATATGGTCTGAGACCCACAAGAACAATCTGGCCTGGAGGTAGGGAAATGGGAGGTTATTCTATAGTTGAAGCAGCCTTACTGGGAATTTTCAGTCACATTTTGAGATGAAATTGGTACCAATTAATTATGGAAAATTGGTAATTTTTATTAATGTATAGTTTATTATAGCTATACACACATACCTCATAGTTTGCAAAGGAGGTAGTTGACAAATCAATGAAATATGCTAGCTTAGTCTTCTGTAAACATTATTTGAGGGGCACTTGGGTGGCTCAGTTACTTAAGCATCTGCCTAGAGCTCAGTTCATGATCCCAAGATCTTGGGATTAAGCTCCACATCAGACTCCCTGCTCCATGGAGAGCCTGCTTCTCCCTCTCCCAACATTTGCCACTCCCCTTGCTTGTGCTTTCTCTCTCTCTCTCTCTCTCTCTGTCAAATAAATGAAATCTTTTTTTTTTTTTTTTTAATTTTTATTTATTTATGAGTCATAGAGAGAGAGAGAGAGGCAGAGACATAGGCAGAGGGAGAAGCAGGCTCCATGCACCGGGAGCCTGACGTGGGATTCGATCCCGGGTCTCCAGGATCGCGCCCTGGGCCAAAGGCAGGCGCCAAACCGCTGCGCCACCCAGGGATCCCAAATAAATGAAATCTTAAAAAAAAAATATTTGAATACGTTCTTATATTGGTTAAGACAGTTAATAACTGAAGAGTATATTTTCTGAGCCTAGAATTTTAGTGAAAAAAAATTATAAAAATTGGGCATCCTTATTAAATCCAAACTTAAAGCAGATAGTCCAATTTAAGTAACCTTGGGAAAATAGAAAGGCTTAAAACACAAATTATTAATTTGTTTCTATTATATTTAGATTTCTGTGAAGTGCCCATCTTAAGTTATATGCTTATTATGACTTCATTCACAATGGAGTATGATGGTCAGAAATGTAAAAATGACCGTTTTTGATTTAAATTATTTTTGTCACATAGTTTTTTAGGCTAGTAAAGAAAACATGAAATATGATTGACCTTATTAATTTTAATTTAATGCAATTTAATAAAAGTTATTTTAGTGATTTTGCAGAATGAAACCTTTATCCATTTATGCTTCTGAAAAATGACCTTGTAAAATGTCAAAATTGCTAACATATGCTTTTAAAAATAATGATTTGTGCTTGATTCATTTAAACCCTATTGAAGGTCAAGGATTCTATTAGGGCATTTTTGTCAGTAAAATGTTGACAGAAATTAACGAGATGTTTGAATTATCCATGACAATACTGTCACATTTTTAAATAAATTGTCTAATGATAAGGCCAGATTTTGCTCACTGTTTTTCTTAGTAACAACCAGTAGTTCATTAAATATTGCCTTAGAGTGTATGTTGTGTCAAAACTTAATTGTCATAGTCACAATTCTTATTTAGTAGATCCTTAGTTTAAGTTGCTATAGTTATGTCATCCTCAATAACTATGTATATATGGTGTGCATTTGGAGGAGATGTAATTGTGTGGATAGTCCAAGAGTATTGGTAATTATGTTTGCCTTAATGTATTTTTGATAATTAATATTGAATTTAGACATCCACAATTTGATTTACAAAAGTCTTTCTCCAGACTTTAAAGTCACAAAACAAAGGCAATAAAGAAAAGCTAGAATACCATCTTATGTTCTTGTTCAAAACTAGCCTATCATGTAGTCCTATAGTATATTTGCTGAACAATCTGATTTGTTACCTGCCACCTAAACCAGAGTTTCTGTTGTTATCTGGCAGATTTTTTTTTTTCATCTTAGCCCTCTTTAAGGAGATGATTATTAACAAAATAGTTCTAAATGCCTTAGTATTGACATGTAGTGAGTATATGTTATAGGAGAGGAAAAATAAAATTTCCTCTACCCTTTTAGGTTTTTGGCTGAAAATCCTATAATAAAGGATTAATAGGACAAATCCAAACAAGTTTATTAATATGTATACATCACTTTACCTGGGGAGATATACCCTTATGGCCCAAGCCACCACCTTAAATACCATTTTCAGCTAAAATCAAAAGAAAAATCTTGGAGTGTGGTAGAGGAGGCCAGCTATGGAAAGTTACCTGGAAAAGCACAGTAAACTATGGTAAGGTTTATTATGCAGATTGAAGTGCTATCTCTATTGACAAGATTATCTTTTGATTTAGAGTCATCCTTCCCTTTCTGGTACTGAGAGGGAGATAGTCTTACAAATGGAGATTTCTTACATAAATGTAAATTTAAAAAAAAAAGTAAATTTCCCTTACAGAAGGGCAACTTCTACTCTGTTTTCAGATCTTTTACTGTGTCTGCTGTTTCTCAAAAATGTTCAATTTAAAACAATCTCTATGTCAAAAAAATATAATCTGCCTGGCATATTTTAGCTTTCAGTGGACATGTGAATGCAGTGTTAACAAATCTCAGGATTACCTCTTTTACTGTGTCAGTAATTACTTGAACAGAAAATTCTTAGATTTAGAGATCACTTTCTCTTTTTCTGTGGTTGCTTATATGTAGGTGCATCCACATATATGTTCTGTATCCTGTTGATATCGTATAGTTTACCCTTGAACAACACAGGTTTGACCTGTGTGGGTCCACTTATATGCAAATTTCTTACAGAATACTACTGTAAATGTATGTTCTTCTCCTTATGATTTTCTTAATATTTCCTTTTCTATAGCTCACTTTATGGTAAAAATACAGTATGTAATACTTAGAGCAATAGGCTCTTAGTAGTTTGAAATTTGGGGAGTCAAAGGTTATACATAGATTTTGACTATGCAGGGCGGAGAGTGGGCACCCCTAATCCCTACACTATTCAAGTGTCAACTGTATATGGAGAAATATTTTTGGCTTCTGCTTTTTGGCCTTCCAAGGTCCTTCTAGCTACACTAAGAATCAAATTGACATGATACAGATAAGTAAGAAAAAAGCAAATATAATTCCATACATACATGGAATCTAAGCAGACACAAAATTCCAAAGATAGGCAACTAGAGGCTTATTTGACATCCTGAGCTAAAGAGAGGGTTAAGGGTCTGGGGTAAAAAGGGGAGGAGGACAATTAGCAGGTAGGTGAAAGGAGATAATTAGAAAACAAAGGCTCCCCTGCTATGCAGATACATTTCTTAGGTAAAGAGGAATTTGTTAAAAGCTCACTTCCTGTAGTCAGCCAGCTGAAGGGATGATAGAGTTTTTCCTGAATCTACTGAGGTTTGATTACTTTTAACTCAAAATAATCTTCATACCAAAGTGCCCCATTTTGGGGCCATCTGTCCTTGACCCCTACAACATCCTCAGAGATCCTATGGTTGTGGTACCTAAGAGTTATGTAAAGATTGTGAGATTATCTCTGCAGAATTCTTTGGCCTCAGTGTATGAGAAAAACCTAGGTGATATTTTTGCTTTCATATTTCTCTATCCCTGTTGTCTCAAGGTATAAATGTCCTTTTAACTTAAGTTTTTGAATCGCATTCAGCAAGTGGATGCATATCCTACATCTTTCCAGTACCTTGTTTTTAGTTTGCCCCAAGATCTCCACTGAAATATTTAGTCTTATTAAACTTTACATGACATATAACAATCATGAGACTCTTGGTTACTAGTAATTATAGATATGTCTCAGGGTCGCAAAGCTCTGAACACATCACATCTATTCTTCATTTTGTGAGTTTGTGAGTTTCTTGGGTCTTCAGAAGACCTTGAGATGCCATTGCCCTTCCTCTAGGGAAGGCTATATTCATATTCCCACCTTGTATCATCTATATTTTCTTAACAGTCTTCAATGTCTTATATACTTTGATGGATTTTCTCGTTTCATCTGATGATTGTGATCATTTTAATTATATTAAATATCATGCTTTAATATTTCTGCTTTGAAAAGACATTTCAATAGATAACATAAACATTGAAGGTAAGTTGATGAAATTAGTGCTAAAATGTTCATGGTAGGCAGTCAGCTATCATTGGTGTAATTCATACTTTTTTTTATAGATGTCATGGTCCTGTAAGTCTAATTTGGTTTTTATCAGAATAAATTGTGGGATGCTATATACAGGTAAATGACAGCATTTACACAGGAAGCACATGCTTTTTCCTTAAAGGACACCCATAGCCTCTAGAATCTGTGATTTATGTTGGGTGTTCTGCCAGTCAGTAAAGATTCTCTGAAGAAGTATTTATGCTATACCTCAATAAAGGTACATATATACATATGTATATATGCCTTTAACCTCTGTGACATGTCTGTTTAGAATATGTAAATAGACTGTTATTTATCACAAGAGGAAAGGAAAAAACCCAAAGTCTATTTTGCTCATATTATCTGCCATAGTATACTGAGTAGATAAATGATTTGGGGAATAAATGGCAGTTGTATTAGGAAGAACCACCCCATTTTAATAATCCCCCGGGAAGAAAGAAATTCTAATCACTAATGCTCAGTGTATAGAAGGCACAATCATTCTCAATTTGAAAAATTTAGAGATCACTTTCTCTTTTTCTGTGGTTGCTTATATGTAGGTGCATCCACATATATGTTCCATTAATATTAGTAATAGATGTTATTGTTGAGGGAAGCCAAACTTATCATTGGCTTTGATGATAAAAATGAAACATTGATTAACATGCATTTCTCTGCTAAACTATCCCTTTATGTTGTAATAAAAGTTAGTGAATTTCACTTGCTTTATTTGTACCTTATGCTCCTTAGCGGGAGGTCATTGTAAAAAGTTAAAGAAAGGCCCACTAACAAATAGGGCCTGGTTTGGTTACAGAAGTGGAATTAAGAAAGTAGGCTCTGGAGCCAAACTCCTCAGGTTTAAAACCCACTTCTACCAATTTATAACTGGTATGATTTTTGCGTGACATAATATTTCTATCTCTCTGTCTATAAAATGGAGATAATTATAGTATCTACTCCTTACATTTATTGTGACACTTGAGTTAATATATTTAAGTGTTTGAAATAGTACTTACCAAATACTAGAAATGCCAGTTCTTGTGATCATTTTTGTCAGTATCAATAATGTCTGTGTATTACAGCAGCAGACCTTTTTAGTTTAGGGTTTTTGTCAATTATTTGTCATCTGTTTGCAGACAATGGGGGGGTCAATACTTTTGGCACCATTACTACCTGTTCAACTTCCCTATAGAGTCTATGATCTGGCTAACAGTATAGCAGTCTTATTTTACAGAAAAGGAACTGTGGCCAGAAATGTATCTACTTAAGATTACATATTAGGAATTAGGAGTCTGATTTTGAATATGCCTTTTCTGATGGCTTGTTTGTACTGTTCATACTTTATGGCTTGAAGTTTAGCCTGTGTTTTCCATTATTTTTGAATACTGAATTCCTTAAGTCTAAGCACTATGTACTAAACATATGAAATGTTATTGTAAGTATCAGTTGTTTTAGTTTTCTCAGGAAAAAAGTAAACCTTGAAATGCAATTTATAGTATATATTATCTTTCTATCAATGTCTATTATAAAACTAAATATATATATACACACACATATATACATATATGATGTTACATATATATGTAATACATATATATTATCACATATATACACATGCATACATATATATAATGTTACCTATATACGTATTACATATATATATGTTTAAGGCCATACGTATGTATGTAATACGTATATATGTAACATGATAAAAGTTATACTTGAGAATGGAGAGGGATAAGGTTAATGACAAAAGAAGAAAAAGACTCAGAGATTGGCTTTTCTTACTGTTAGTAGAAAACATAGAGTAATAAATCAATGATAGGAATATAATATTTCCAAATTGGTCATTTTTAAAGTAAAGGTCTGAAATGGAATGGGGAATTCCTCCATCTTCAGTAAAAAGAGATTACTAAAAGTTTCAAGACTCATTCATTCTTGCAACTTTTAACTAAATATTATTGATCCTTCTTGTTTAACTCTTAATTTAGAGGTTCAGGTTTTCATAAATATTAGTTTCTGTAGAACATTTAATTGCATGTCCATATTATGAATTTTATAAAATTATATTTGTTTTAAATGAAAAATACCAATAGCACTATTAACACAATAAAAATTAACAATTCCTCATATGTCCCTATTTTATCTATCATTGTTATCTCCCACTAAGCCTCATTATTTTCAAAATCAGAGTTTAGTATATTTGCACTATGCTCTTGCTCAGCCATGCCAGTCTAGTTGTATTCAGTTGTGTATATGAGTTACCTTGGGGATGAAGAATTTCCTTTGCCCTTCAATGACCTTCTAGCTGCACTAAGAATAATTGACATGAGACAAATTAACAGGAGAAAATCAAATGCAGTTTCATACATACAGGGATTCCATGCAGACATGAAATTCCAAAGACAGGCAACATGAGGCTTATAAAATATCCTGATCCAAGGAGAGAGGTGGTTGCCTGGGATACAAAGGGGAGGAAGCCCAATGGCAGGAAGATGTGAGGAGATGTTTGGAAAAAATAGGTTGCTCTGTTATGTAGAGAAGATTTTAGGTAAAGAGGAATGTCTGTTAATAGTTCTCTTCTTGGTAAAGGCTCTACTTTCCAATTAAATTTAGGCAGTTAAGGAAGAGGTAGGGAGCTTTTTCTGAATTTGCTGAGTTTTGATTGCTTTTAATTCAAAATCTTCATGCCAAATTGGTTATCTTTGGGTGGCTTGCCCTTGGCCCCTATAGTTATATGGTCTGCTCATGTCCCCATCACATATGATTTCCCCAAATGAAATACCTGCTATCTCTGACTCAACTAATCATAGCACTTACTTCCTTAACAATCTTATTTATTTCTAATTATTTTGATACTAATTTTGATAATACTGAGGAGAAGTAACTATGCCTGATTGGAGCCTGTCATTTCTTTTTAATATGCCTTCTATTAAGGTGTGCATTTTGGTTCTAAATGTTCTTGGGTTACATTTAAATGTTATCTTTGGTGTCCTCAACCTCTTTCTATACACCTAAGGGTAGGTAACAAGTTATCTGTTTGTTTTGTTCCCTTCACAACACCATTGGGTGCTTACCTCAAGTTATTTTCTGATTAACTTCCTCAGTGGGAAAATGTTCAGGGTATTGTATTTGTTTTAAATTAGCTTACATAATTCAAAACTAGACAAATACAGGAATTGGGAGGATTTATGATCCCTTAAAACCCCAAGCCAATATTCTTTGTTAGCATAGAGTATATCAATGTTGAACTCTTTACCTTTGCTTAGCCCTTATTTTTAGCACTGAAAATGGGAGCAGGTCCTTGAAATTTTGGCAAGGAAGATTGTACCTGTAGCCATGCTTTTTTTTTTTTTTTTTCTATCTTATTTGGCAAAAGTAGACCTATTTGGCTTTGCGTTTAAGTACCTCTGCATTTGGAAAGACTTTAATTTTCCAAATTGGGTATAATTTTATGCAGGTTTAGTTTTTTTCCTTGAAATCAGAATGAACATTTCAAGATCAGAGAAATACTTTATAGATATAATTAACTTTCCTCTATCAAGAAAGGCTGATGAAAAAATACTATCTTGATAATTCAAGGCATTAATCCATGAATGTATGTTAGTCTCCTGGATTAGAGTCTGTTGTCACTCAGTAGGTCAAATCTAATCCGTGTATCTATATTCTTAACTACTCATTTGCACATTGGCTTAACTCTGTGTATTTAAGCATTACATGTTTTTATATATCTAAGCTTGAGTACTTTATTAAAAGTTTTATCCATTATCTTTACTTTCCAATGAAAAGAAGTGATGACTTGTAATGAATCCATGTACATTTGCATTAGTGTCATGCGACCCACCCCTGTGTAGACTGTAGCAAGGACAATCAAAATCTGTGTGCAAAGCTGCAGTTTCATTTACACTTGTTGCAAATCCTAATATGAATAAAGCCAACAGATAAAATTGACATTTTCCTAAAGCATTACTATTTTGATTCCGTTCAAGATTTTAATTGTTAATTATTAGTTCAAGATCGAAATATCCTCCATCTTATTGTATCAGACTGATCACTTTTCAATATATAATTAATTGTCAGATGGGACTAAAATAAATTATGTTTTAATGTTTTCTTAACATTTCTAATCCTTATTTTACTTGTTTCAAAATCACCATGAAACAGAAGAAAGAAATAGCACAGAGTGATTTTCTCAAAGGAAGATAATATAGGAAGTTATCATCATTGTTATAAATTTAGTACTTATGAAAACTGTCAGGCAGAATAGTCTTAAAGCAAAGCCAGAAAATTTTGTTGTTCAAATTTAAGATGACATATAGATCTTTCCCATTCTAGCTTTTAAATGCAAACCACACCCTTTTCCTGTTTTTATCTTTGTTTCTGCAGTTTCTTTTCTCTTTTGTTTCCCATTTTCAGCCTTCTTTCTATCCTCTATAACTTGGACTCAAGGAGGAAATGATCTAAATCTTCATCTCTTTTTTAAAATATACTCCCATGGAATATTATTTATGATTATACTGAAATATTTTAAAAGATTTTATTTATTTATTTATTGATGAGAGACACAGAAAGAGAGAGAGGCAGAGACACAGGCAGAGGGAGAAGCAGGCTCCATGCAGGGAGCTCAGTGTGGGATTTGATCCCGGGACTGCAGGATCACACCCTGAGCTGAAGGCAGACGCTTAACCACTGAGCCACCCAGGGATCCCTATACTGAAATTTTTAAATGGTTCTGCTTTCTTTTTTTTTTTTTTTTGAAGATTTTTATTTATTTATTCATAAGACACACACACACACACACACACACACACACACACACACACACACACACAGAAAGAGAGGCAGAGACACCGGCAGAGGGAGAAGCAGGCTTCATGCAGGGAGCCCCACACTGGACTCAATCCTGGGTCTCCAGGATCAGGCCCGGGCCTAAGGTGGCACTAAACCGCTGAGCCACCCAGGCTGCCCTCAAACTCCATTTAACAAGTTCATTATATATTTTTGCATTATTCATTCAACAATAAGACATTCAAAGAAATAATTCTTGAGTATCTGCCATATATTATGACCTGCTTGGGCTGGCCCTAAAACGATAAAATAGGATTTCTGACATGGAAGAGTTCACAAGCCTAGTGAGACAGGCATATAGATGGATGAATAAGTTATACTGTTGTTTGTTAAGTACTACAGTTAAGGTATGAAAATACTGATCTGAGAATAATAACTCTAAGGCATTACCAAGGCTTCACCACTGGAAGTATTAATTTTGTTTCCAAAGAATGAATAGGGATATTCCAGATAGAGTAGTAAAGGATATTCCATGCAAAAGGATTTATAAAAGTATGTAAGGCACTTCTAGATCATGATGGTTACCAAATTGAAAAAGATAGTTCCTGCCCAGAGGAAGGCTGCTTGCAGCATGAGAGATATACCTTAAACGAGATAATCAACAGTTATTTTGTGTAGTAGTAGTAGTAGTAGTATAGTAGTAGTACTAGATACAGCAGCAGTAGTAGTAGTAGTTGTAGTCAATGGTAGTGTAGATTAAGATGCAAGAGGAGCATGGGGGAGATAGTCTCAAATGTGCCTCACCTGGGAAAGCTTTATAGGATAGATAGCTGTAGTGCTGAAAGTAGTTGCTGACATGAATGACTTTAATGATAACAAAATTAATAGCCACAAACATTTATTGAAAGGTTTTTCTGCTACACACCTTTAAGCACGTCACTTGCATTTATTTTCTCATTTAAACTTCCCAACCCTTTAAAGTAGATGCTGTTACTGAACCCTAATTTTTTAAAATTTATTTTTATTTCTTTTTCAAAGTCAAGCTTATTTTTTTATAAATTTAATTTTTATTGTTGTTCAATTTGCCAACATAAAGAATAACACCCAGTGCTCATCCCATCAAGTGCCCCACTCAGTGCCCATCACCCAGTCACTCCCACCCCCCACTCACCTCCCTTTCTACCACCCCTAGTTTGTTTCCCAGAGTTAGGAGTCTCTCATGTTCTGTCTCCCTCTCTCCTTTCCCCTTTATTCCCTTTCATTATTTTTTATATTCCCCAAATGAATGAGACCATATAATGTTTGTCCTTCTCCGATTGACTTATTTCACTCAGCATAATACCCTCCAGTTCCATCCACGTTGAAGCAAATGGTGGGTATTTGTCATTTCTAATGGCTGAGTAATATTCCATTATATACATAAACCGCATCTTCTTTATCCATTCATCTTTCGATAGACATCAAGACTCCTTCTACAGTTTGACTATTGTGGACATTGCTGCTAGAAACATCGGGGTGCAGGTGTCCCGGCGTTTCATTGCATCTGTATCTTTGGGGTAAATCCCTACGAGTGCAATTGCTGGATCATAGGGCGGATCTATTTTTAACTCTTTGAGGAACCTCCACACAGTTTTCCAGAGTAGCTGCCCCAGTTCACATTCCCACCAACAGTGTAAGAGGGTTCCCCTTTCTTCACATCTTCTCCAACATTGGTTGTTTCCTGCCTTGTTAATGTTCCCCATTCTCACTGGTGTGAGGTGGTATCTCATTGTGGTTTTGATTTGTATTTCCCTGATGGCCAGGGATGTGGAGCATTTTCTCATGTGCTTGTTGGCCATGTCTATGTCTTCCTCTGTGAGATGTCTCTTCATGTCTTTTGCCCATTTCATGATTGGATTGTGTGTTTATTTGCCGTTGAGTTTCATAAGTTCTTAATAGATCTTGGAAACTAGCCCTTTATCTGATACGTCATTTGCAAATATCTACTCCCATTCTGTAGGTTGTCTTTTAGTTTTGGTGACTGTATCTTTTGCTATGCAAAAGCTTCTTATCTTGATGAAGTCCCAATAGTTCATTTTTGCTTTTGTTTCCTTTGCCTTCGTGGATGTATTTTGCAAGAAGTTGATGTGGCCAAGTTCAAAAAGGGTGTTGCCTGTGTTCTCCTCTAGGATTTTGATGGAATCTTGTCTCACATTTAGATCTTTCATCCATTTTGAGTTTATCTTTGTGTATGGTGCAAGAGAGTGGTCTAGTTTCATTCTTCTGCATGTGGATGTCCAATTTTCCCAGCACCATTTATTGAAGAGACTATCTTTTTCCAGTGGATAGTCTTTCCTCCTTTATCGAATATTAGTTGACCATAAAGTTGAGGGTCCACTTCTGGATTCTCTATTCTGTTCCATTGATCTATCTGTCTGTTTTTGTGCCAGAACCACACTGTCTGGATGACCACAGCTTTGTAGCACAACCTGAAGTCTGGCATTGTGATGTCCCCAGCTATGGTTTTCTTTTTTAATATTCCCCCAGCTATTTGGGTTATTTTCTAATTCCACAAAAATCTTAAAATAATTTGTTCCAACTTTCTGAGGAAAGTCCATGGTATTTTGATAGAGATTGCATTAAACGTGTAAATTGCCCTGGGTAACATGGCCATTTTCACAATATTAATTCTTCCAATCCATGAACATGGAATATTTTTCCATCTCTTTGTGTCTTCCTCAATTTCTTTCAAAAGTGTTCTGTACTTTTTAGGGTAGAGATCCTTTACCTTTAGGTTAGGTTTATTCCTAAGTATCTTATGATTTTGGGTTCAATTGTAAATGGGGTTGACTCCTTAATTTGTCTTTCTTCAATTTCATTGTTAGTGTACAGAAATGCCACTGATTTGGGGGCATTAATTTTGTATCCTGCCACACTGCCAAATTGCTGTTTGAGTTTTAGCAATCTTGTCATGGAATCTTTTCTATGTACAGTATCATGTCTTCTGCAAAGAGCGAGAGTATGACTTCTTCTTTGCCAATTTGAATGCCTTTTATTTCTTTTTGTTGTCTGATTGCTGAGGCTAGGACTTCTAGTACTATGTTGAATAGCAGTGGTGAGAGTGGACATCCCTGTCTTGTTCCTGATCTTTGGGGAAAGGCTCCCAGTGTTTCCACTTTGAGAATGATATTTGCTGTGGGTTTTTCGTAGATGGCTTTTAACATGCTGTGGAATGTTGCCTCTATCCCTACGCTCTCAAGTGTATTGATCAGGAATGGAATCTGTATTTTGTCAAATGCTTTCTCTGCATCTATTGAGAGGATCCTATGGTTCTTGTTTTTTCTCCTCTAATATGATCAATCACATTGATTGCTTTATGAGTGTTGAACCAGCCTTGCATCCCAGGGACACATCCCACTTAGTCATGGTGAATAATCTTCTAATGTATTGTTGTGTCCTATTGGCTAGTATCTTGTTGAGAATTTTTGCATCCATGTTCATCAGGGATATCGGTCTATAATTCTCCTTTTTGGTGGGGTCTTTGTCTGGTTTTGGAATAAGGTGATGCTGGCCTCATAGAAAGAGTTTGGAAGTATTCACTCTCTTTCTATCTTTCCAAACAGCTTAGTAGAATAGGTATGGTTTCTTCTTTAAACGTTTGATAGAATTCCCCAGGGAAGCCATCTGGCCCTGAACTTTTGTGTCTTGGGAGGTTTTTGATGACTGCTTCAATTTCTTTCCTGGTTATTGGCCTGTTCAAGTTTTCTATTTCTTCCTGTTCCAGTTTTGTCAGTTTCTGGTTTTCCAGAAATGTGTCCATTTTTTCTAGATTGCCTAATTTTTTGGCATAAAGATGCTTATAATAAATTTTTAAGATCGTTTGTATTTCCTTGGTATTGGTGGTGACCTCTCCTTTCTCATTCATGATTTTATTAATTCGAGTCTTTTCTCTCTTCTTTTCAATTAGGCTCGTTAATGGTTTATCTATCTTATTAATTCTTTCAAAGAACCAACTCCTAGTTTTGTTAAACTGTTCCACAGTTCTTCTGGTCTCGATTTATTTGAGTTCTGCTCGAATCATTATTAACTCTCTTTTTCTGCTTGGTTAGGTTTCATTTGTTGTTCCTTCTCCAGCTCCTTTAGGTTCAAGGTTAGCTTTTGTATTTGAGTTCTTTCCAGTTTTTGGATGGATGCTTCTATTGTGATGTATTTCCCCCTCAGGACTGCTTTTGTTGTATCCCACAGATTTTGAATGATTGTATCTTCATTCTCAGTAGTTTCCATGAATCTTTTTAATTCTTCCCTAATTTCCTGGTTGACCCTTTCATCTTTTAGCAGGATGGTCCTTAACCTCCACGTGTTTGAAATCCTTCCAAACTTCTTCTTGTGATTTAGTTCTAATTTC
Source organism: Canis lupus familiaris (assembly GCF_011100685.1). Lineage (NCBI taxonomy): Eukaryota > Metazoa > Chordata > Mammalia > Carnivora > Canidae > Canis > Canis lupus. The sequence goes on from NC_049260.1 coordinate 70,650,430, forward strand.
AAAGCATTATGGTCTCAAAATACACAGGGGACGATCCCAATCTTTTTATCAGTTAAGAGCTGATTTGTGACCCAGTATGTGGTCTATTCTGGAGAAAGTTCCATGTGCACTTGAGAAGAATGTGTATTCATTTGCGTTTGGATGTAAAGTTCTGTAAATATCTGTGAAATCCATCTTGTCCATTGTATCATTTTAAGCTCTTGTTTCTTTGGAGATGTTGTGCTTAGAAGACCTATCGATTGTAGAAAGTGCTACATTGAAGTCACCAAGTATAAGTGTATTATTATCTAAGTATGTCTTCACTTTGGTTATTAAGTGATTGATATACTTGTCTGCTCCCACATTCGGGGCATATATATTGATGATTGTTAAGTCCTCTTGTTGGATAGATCCTTTAAGTATGATATAGCGTCCCTCTTCATCTCTCACTATAGTCTTCGGGGTAAACTTTAGTTTATCTGATATAAGGATGGCTACCCCTGCTTTCTTTTGATGACCATTTGAATGGTAAATGATTCTCCAACCTTTTATTTTCAGGCTGTAGGTGTCCTTCTGTCTCAAATGAGTCTCTTGTAGACAGCAAATAGATGGGTCCTGCTTTTTTATCGAGTCTGAAACCCTGTGCCTTTGATGGGGTCAATAAGCCCATTCACTTTCAGAGTTACTATTGAAAAATATGAGTTTAGTGTCATCATGATACCTATTCAGTCCCTGTTTTTGCGGATTGTTTCCTTGGACTTCCTCTTTAATAGGAAGGGTCCCCTTTAATATTTCTTGCAGAGCCAGTTTGGTGCTCACATCATCTTTCAGTTTCTGCCTATCTTGGGGGCTCTTTATCTCTCCTATTCTAAATGAGAGCCTTGTTGGATAAAGTATTCTTTTTTTTTTTTTAATTTTTTATTTATTTATGATAGTCACACACACAGAGAGAGAGAGAGGCAGAGACATAGGCAGAGGGAGAAGCAGGCTCCATGCACCAGGAGCCTGACGTGGGATTCGATCCCGGGTCTCCAGGATCATGCCCTGGGCCAAAGGTAGGCGCCAAACCACTGCACCACTCAGGGATCCCCGGATAAAGTATTCTTGGCTGCATGTTTTTCTCATTTAGGACCCGGAATATATCCTGCCACCCCTTTCTTGCCTGCCAGGTCTCTGTGGAGAGGTCTGCTGTTAATCTAATATTTCTCCCCATAAATGTTAGAGATTTCTTGTCTCTTGCTGCTTTAAGGATCCTCTCTTTATCTTTGGAATTTTCAAGCTTCAGTATTAAATGTCAAGGTGTTGACCGTTTTTTATTGACTTTAGGGGGGGATCTCTCTATTTCCTGGATCTGAATGCCTGTTTCCCTTCCCAGATTAGGAATGTTTTCAGCTATGATTTGTTCAAATACATATTCCGGACCTCTGCCCCTTGCAGTGCCTTTGGGAACCCCAAATAAATATAGATTTTTCTTCCTGAGGCTGTCATTTATTTCCCTTAATCTATCCTCATGATCTTTTAATTGTTTTTCTCTTTTTTCCTCAGACTCTCTCTTTGCCATCAACTTATTGTCTTCTGTGTCACTCGTTCTTCTACCTCATTCACTCTTGTCTTTAGGACCCCTAGTTTGGATTGCATCTCATTTAATTGCTTTTTAATTTCTACCTGATTAGTTCTAAATTTTGCCGTCATGAAGTCTCTTGAGTCATTTATGGTTTTTTTCTAGAGCCACCAGTAGCTTTATAATAGTACTTTATGAATTGGCTTTCTGTCATTGAATTGTAATCCAAATTTTGTAACTCTGTTGGAAAGAGGACTGTTTCTGATTCTTTCTTTTGAGGTGAGTTTTTCCTTTTAGGCATTTTGCTCAGTGCAGAGTGGCCAAAACAAGTTGTTTTGGGAAAAGGAGAAAGAGAGAGAAGAGAAAGAAGAAAAGAAAAAGAAAAAACGAAAAAGAAAAGGAAGGAAAAAGGGGGGGAAGCAAACAGAAAACAAAAAACAAGGGGGAGTATCCTCTGATTCTATATACTGTAAATCCCTCGACTTCCGGTAGAACTTTCCAGTGCAGCTTGGTCAATAATTTGTTTTTCCCCTGTCAGTCCTAGCTGGTCTTCCGGGGGAGGGGCCTGCTGTGATGATTCTCAGGTGTGAGCACTTGGGGGGAGCTGCTCAGCCCCCTGCCTGGTGCAGGGCTCAGTGAAAGTTGTTCAACCTGTTTATCCTGTGAGGCCAGTGTGAAGCTCCATGGGGTTTTTTTTACCCTATGAGGCCCCAGGTGGAACAACAACAGTGGTGAGGCCAGCTCTACAGCTCTGGAGTGAGCTCCCACAGTTAATACAGAGCTCTCAGTCTCCTGGGGCCTGGATGGTCTGGGGGTGGTGGCTGCCTGGCGACAGGAGTGTCCTTGCTGTCGTTTGCCCTCCCGGCCTCTGCCTGTCCCAGAGGGAGTGCCGGATTCTGGGCTGTGTCCCCAGCGCCCTGTGTTGCCGGGCCTGCGCTGTTGGAATCGTGCTCCCGGCCGCGCAGCCCTCTTGGAGTGCAACCTCTGCCCCAGCCGCCTCTGAGTTGCTCCTGGGTCCAGCCGGCCCCCGCTGCAGCCCTTTAGGGAGCTCGGCCATGGGGTGTGGCGGCTCTCCATGGGGCACAGGTGTCTGTTAGTGTCCCAGGGAGCCTAAGGGCATCCCCGCCCCTCCTGGGATCCTGCTCTGACTCCCTGGGAGCACCTTTCCATCAGGGAAGATTGGTGAAGCTCCTGCTTCTCCAAGGTGCTTTCCTGTCCTGGGGGCACTTGCTGCTCTGCCTTAGCCCAGCTGCTCGCGGTGCCCTCCCTCTTGGATGCCTTTTGTTTCTTTATCCCCCCTCCCCTCCCCCCATCTCCCTACCTTGATAGAAGGGTGAATTCTTCTCAGTGTAGCATTCCAACTGTTCTCTTTTAAAATCTCAAGCTGAATTAGTAGGTTTTCAGGATGATTTCAGAGTTGTCTAGGTAATTTGGTGGGGACAGGTGACTTGGCGACCCTACTCTTCCACCATCTTGCCTTGACCCCCCCACCCCCTGTAATTTTTTTTTTTACATTGAAGCTCCAGTTGTTAAATAACTCCCCTAATCTCTCATGGAAGTAACAGAATTGGATTTTGAGGTCAGTCAGTCTGACTCCAGGTCTTTTGTTTACATATAAGTTTCTTGCAATGAGCCATCTCATATATTAAAGTGGAAATGAAAAATAGAAATATTAGATACAATACAATCTTTCCACTTGACTATTTCTCACTCTATGATTTGTGCAAGATAACTTATAAAAAACTATAGAGTAAGATGATATATGCTATGCTGGGGATATTTTTAAGGTTCTGTGGGCAGCATTATAATTGTGAGGACACCACCAGATGTAGTAGAGAAGATATGGGTTTAAACCCTGTTTCTGTTACTACTTGTGTAACTTTTAACAAATTATCATTCTTATTTGATGCTTAGAATTGTATAAATTGAGTTTATCTTTTTTTTTTACGATATTGTTTGTTTGTTTGAGAGAATTCATGAGCCAGGGGAGGAGCAGAGGGTGAGGGACAAGCAGACTCACTCTAAGTGCAGAGCTTGCTCTCAGGATCCTGAGATCATGGCCAGAGCAGCATTACGAGTCAGATGCTTAACTGACTGAGCCACACAGGTGCCCCTGTAAGTTGAATTTAGTAATAACTGCCTCATAGGACTGTAGGAATAGTAAATAAGTTAAACAAAATGGGCTATAGAATGCACTGAGTTACTATGGAATCTAATATATTCAAATAGTAGCAAATAGAAGTTTTTTGAGAAAGCATTATAGTTTTGGAACGAATATGGAGTTAGACAAAAGTTACTGTACCTTGGAAAGCCGGAGTCTTAGTTGCCTCAGTTTTAAAACAGGGATAATGCTATCTGCTTCTAGGGTTGCTGTGCATTTCCTTACCAGCATTTCTTGGGTGTTTAGGGAGAGTATCAGAGAAGAAACCTTGGGCATTGAAGAATGGATAAGAATTCTCTGCCAAAAAGAAGTTTGAAAGAACAGGATGATGTCTTAAGAAGACTTTAGGAACCACGTGAAATTTAGCAGTTGCTGAGAGCCAAGCATTGCCTTGGTCTGTTATATGGCCATCTTGAGAAAGAAAAGTAGGTGATCATGGAGTAAACAGAGAAAGTCAAAGGGACTGGAGAGATACTTGCCCTTTTCCTTCAGGTGTTTATTGAGGAGAAAATAGTCACAGAGAAAGACTGGACAGTTGCTCTGTTCTTGCTTGTCAGTGTTTAGTTGGAGAGCAGTGCATGGAGAGAATACCAGGGGAGGCTCATGGTCTCAGTCTGCTGTCACTTAATAGTTTCTATGTCTGCTTTTTATGAGTATTTTGTCTTTTCCCTTGCTGTCTGCTGTTACTTTGTACACTTGTCAGTGCGCCTGCCCTGCCTTAGTAATTGGGGCCCAAGTGCTGGCCTTAAATAAATCAATGGCTGAAACAGCTTTGTTTCTAAGTGTCCAAATTAGCCTGGATATCTGAAGCTTCCAGCATCAGCAGGCAAACAGCAGCAATGGCAAGAAAGAGACTTGGCAGAGTTCAGAAGTGTGGCAAGATTGTCTGTGGCTTCCAGCTGAGAGATGTAATATGCAAAGAAGAATAGGAAATATAGTCAGCATAAACTTTGGACTTTGATTCTGATGTGTGTACTTGGACAAAGTTTAACCTTACTGTTTCTTAGATATAGAATTAGTAAATAATACCTACTTTGCACAACTGTGATGAAGATTTGCCTAACGTAGTTCTTTTGCTAGGGTAGACTTTCAATAAATGTGAAGTTATTTATAGTCTCACACCCTGGCGATTAGAGGTTAGACTGTATCTGACCAGCATTAGGCAACCTTAATGGATCTTGCAGGTTGATATTTGAGATAAGCTTATCTGGCAGCTAGACATGGACACTGGAGAGGAAGAAGCTTTGGGCAGAGGCATGAGCTGTGTGACTGTTTTAGCAACCAAAGGGATAAGGTAATGAAACCTTATAAATTATGGTAATTACAGTGTACATAGAAAGGAAGCATATCTTAAAGGGTCTGTGAGTGTTGACTGTGGAGCCAAAGGATCAACTGGCTTGAGCCTAAAGAAATAGAGAACGACTCTGATGATGGAGACATAGGAAAGAGCCCTTTTGTGATAGTATACTATTTCCATTTTTACTGTGCTTACTTTTAGTATGCAACAGGATATATAATTAGAAATGAGTTTTAGGCAACTAAAAATATAGTTTTGGAAAGGTGGGCTTTCTAAAATTGTCACTGAGAAGAGGAACCATGGGAAGCAACTATGGTTAATGCTAAAGGAAGAAAAAGAGGTAGAAAAGTAGGGATAATGATAGTGGTTAAGGTTAGATAATAGTTCAGGAAGAAAGAAAATAGAAAAGAAGTTAGAGAAAATTTATGGACAAAATTAGCAGTTTTAGTCAAGTGTTGTGTTCTGAGAAACTTAGTTGTAGGGTTTAAAGATGGAGTCCAATTTGTTTCTTGACTTTGTTTCTTAGAGTAATTTTCTTTTTATAAATTCTACCGTTATTTTCGTTTTAGTTTTCCAGAGTTGTTATTTTTATTGAGTACTTTTCTTTGCCTCTATTATACGTTACATTTATTTCTTATTCTCCTTCATGAAACATCATATATCTTATCTTCTTTTTTCTAATCTTGTTATAAATCCTGAGCATCCACCTTTTCAACAGCTTGAATTCCACAGCTTTTTACTTCATTGAGAACCAGTTACCAACATTTGTCCATTTAAAAACTACTTATTTTTACATGAGATACCGTCAGCTTTTTCACAATGGTAGAAGATTCTGCAACTCCAGTGTAGCATTTAAAGGAAATCAACTCTGGAGTCAGAACACTTGGTTGGAACCTGGCATTGCCCCTTGCTAGGTAAGTGACCTTCTATAGGTTACCTAACTTCTTACATCTCAGTTTCCTAATCTGTAAAACAAGAGGGACAATAATATTACCACATTCATGAGGGTTAAAAGGATTAGTGGTCTAGTACATAATAAGTGTTGAGTATTGGGTACCGTTATTTACTTATTTTGATTTATTATATAAACTTCAAGCATGGGTATGAATTAGGTATATACTCTTTTGTATTGGACTTAATCTAATTGTTTTGTATATTGGAGAAATTTATAATAAAAGTAATTGATTTTATTTTTAAAATAAGATGTTTAATTCATTCTCTTTATAGAGATGAGATAGTGATCACATTAAATAACTTAGTTCAAGAAGAATGAGGATAACTAGCAATTTTAATTATTAAATTATATAAATAACATGAAAGTGCTGTTGAAAACCAACCTCTCTGCTCTGGAACTTTAATATGTAATGTGAAAACAGAATGTGGGTATAGAGAAGGAATATAGTTTATTACTTTCCCAGGCAAAGGAGACTGCAGCAGGCTAATGCCTCCAAGACTGCAAGCTTGCTTGGGGTAAAAGGCTGAGGGTTTTATAGGAAAATAGAGGATCTGGGTGGTTTTGACAGGAGTCTGGTATGTGCTGCCAGTTGCATTCCTCAGGTCTTCAAGGTGGTCTCATGACTAGAACTGGAACTGACCATCCAAGTCTTGTTGCTAAGTATACATTGAGGTCAACAAGATGGCAATATCAATGCTGATTTCCTGGAACAAAGGAGTCTACAGAAAAACAAGTGAAGAGGAGGGGGGGGGGGGCTTCAAGAATAAGGAAGAAAAAAATTTGTTCAAAGTCAAGCCTTGCTGAAGCCCCAGTGCACTCCTCTTAATTTCCATCTATCTTTACATGTCTTTTTTTTTTTAAAGATTTATTTATTTATTCATGAGAGACACCTAAAGAGAGAGAGAGAGAGAGAGAGAGGCAGAGACACAGGCAGAGGGAGAAGCAGGCTCCCCGCTGGCAGCCCGATGTGGGTTCCCAGATGCCAGGATCAGGCCCTGAACCAAAGGCAGATGCTCAATAGCTGAGCCACCCAAGCATCCCAATAGCTTTACATTTCTATAGTGGTTTCAAAAGTTACACAGAAAAGAAATTAGACTATTTATAGTGTCTTTGAGTTATCAAAATTTATCATATTTAGCTTAACATATTCTCTGATACCAATTTTATATGTAAACCAGTAAGCATTTTTAAGGAACATTATTTTTAAAATGACACTTTGATGATAATGCCATTTTTTTTATTGTGTAAATGCTCTGCCTTCCATAAACCTTCCAGTATTTCATTTTAGGGAAGGCCTCATTTAGATTTTCATGAATGCACAAAAAGTGACTGAATTCAAGAATTTCCATACTCTCTTTCCTATCTGCATTCACTCTTTGTTCTGTGAGTAACCTGGCTTCTGGCAATCCTTCCAAGATTCACGTAGTAACAAGTATCATCTGATATGCTGACTTTATATCAAATTTACTTGTTTCTTTCTATTTAACTTTTTTAATCTGTAATTTATCACTTGCATGCAAATATATATCTATATACATATTAACATGGCATTTTTTATATGGGGTGGCTTTATAACACATCTTCCTCAGTTAAAGCAAAGACTACCTCAAAATCTCCTTTTGAAAAAGCCTCTTTATCTAGCAGTTTGTGGCAGATAAAATTAATAGCTGTACTTGGAGTGCTCTAACTTAAGATTTATACACTGAAACTGTATATTGATCAATTGCTGTATGCTTTTTTTTTTAAGATTTTATTTATTTATTCATGGGAGACACACACACACAGAGGCAGAGACACATGTAGAGGGAGAAGCAGGCTCCAGGTAGGGAGCCTGATGTGGGACTAGATCCTGGGACTCCAGGATCAAGCCCTGGGCTGAAGGCAGATGCTTAACTGCTGAGTCACCCAGGCATCCGGCTGTATGCTTTCTATAGATCTGAGCAAATTATACTTAAATAGATATATTGCTAGGAACATCTTAAAAGCTATTCAGACCTTTTTGTTAGAAGTAAGTAAAATGATTGTCAGGATTTACTATTAGCTTCTTATAATAGGAATATATTATCATACTTCGACTAGAATACTGGTGAGAAAAAGGTATGTCTTGAAACAAATAACAAGCTTTCAATATGTTGGTGATGGATTTCTTCTGTTTTCATTTCGATCAGTAGGTAGGGCAGTTCACCAAATGTGAAATTGACATTTAATACTTCTTTTTTTTTTTTTTTAATACTTCTTTTCATGAAATTCAAACCTACCAGTGACTAATTCATGAAAAATTGATGATCAGCTTTTCTTAAGCTTAAGTTGTTCTCATTTGTCTTGGAGAACATCTCTCTTAGCCCATGACTTTATACAATTTGGCAGAAAGTGAAAATACATTTTGAAGTTTTCAAATTAACTCATTCTCCACCCTTTATTTTAGAATGTTAATTTTAGTGTCAGAATGTCTTTATGAAAAAATCAAATAAAATTAGGAGAGAGAGATTATCAGCTCTCATTATAACCATTGGTATACTATACACTGCAGGTTACTTTGTTGTGTAAGGAATTTGTTACATTGATAGAGTTTATACTTTCTCTAAGCAGGTTTATTAAAGTTGAGGATATGGAATACCTTTTTTTCTTAATAGTTTGAGGCTATAGCTATTGTTTATATAATGGGGTGCTACTGATACTTATAACAAGTTGCTTTCATTTCTTCTCAAAGTAAATTGTTCAAAATAGCCATCCAATTTTTAGGGATAAGATTTTACATTAAGTGGGAAAAAAACAAGTTTTACATCATCTCTGTTTCTTTCCATTTAAGTGCTGATCTGAAAAAAAAAAAAGTACAAACTTTGTTTCATGTTACAGAAGGGATTTTTGTTTGGTTGCTTTACTTATCAAAAAAAACTAGCTTTCATTTCCATAATATATATTGATCCATCAATTTAGAAAATACAAATAAAATAATTTTTCCCTACTTTTTTGTGTTTATTTTTGTTTTCTGAAGAGAAATCTGGAGTCTTTCAAATGGTTGCTTCCTTATGTGGAATTTTTTATTTCATGTTTTCCTTCTCTGGCTGCTGTCACATTTTTTCCCTTGTTTGTAGTTTTTAGCAGTTTGATTATAATGTATCTGGAAATGGTTTTCTTTTCTTTTTTTTTCTTCTGTTTTTGTGGTTTAATACTGTTGCTTACTTTTTTTTTACATTTTTAAAAAGTTTTTATTTAAATTCCACTTAGTTAACATGCAGTGATATATTAGTAATATACATACATACAGTAATATAACATACAGTAATATATTAGTTTCAGGTACACAATATAGTGATTGAATACTTCCATACAACACCCGTGTTTATCACAAAAAGTGCCCTCCTTAATACCCATCACCAATTTAAGTCATTCCCCTGCCCAACTCCCCTCTAGTAACCATCAGCTTGTTCTCCATCCAGTTCTTAACTGCTGCATATTTAACTTTGTCACTGCTTCTAGAATTTCCAGGCGCTCCACCACAATATACTTTGTTTTAATCCCTTGAAGTATAGGATTGCTTAAATCTTAGTTCCATCTACTTTGCTTGTAGTTGTCTCATGCTACAGCTCTTCTGGGTTGTGTGATGAACAAGAGAGAATAAATTAGTTAGCAGCGGAAACCTGTTGGTGATCTAATTTTACTGGCTAATGTTAAATGTGGCTGATTTTTGTCCTTTTAAACTGGGTTGTCTGTGGGGTCTGTCACTGGTTCCTGTCACGAAACTAGGTATGAAGTTGTGTACCACTTTTGCTTTTAACACTTGCAACTGCCTGAGGTCAGTTGCAGGAAATTTCAGTACATCTCATGGAACATGCTGAATTTAATATTTCTCCAACATAATTACCAGAAAACCTTAACCCTAAGGTTTGCCTCACAATACAAACTTTATAACCACTGAGTTTTTAATATGGCCCAAGTTACCATTAGACTTTTCTTTTCTTTCTTTTCTTTTCTTTTTTTTTTTTGAATTTTACTTATTGGACATTAGCAGTTTAGAATTTTTACCATTTTCCCCCCCTCTGCTTTATGGTGGTGAGGGAAGAAAATTCATTTTTCAAGGATTATAAACAGTATAGTAAGCCAGAAGTCATAAATGTAGTAAAATATTGATAGAGTACTATATAATAGCATGAATTCAGATATAATTCAATTGGGGTAGGAAGGGTTGTGAAGTGTCTCTTTCAGGATAATTCAGGCCTTTCTTAGTTCATTTTATAGTCATATATTTTCAAGGTTTCACTGATTTTATTTTAGTGCTTTTCTGAGACAATACAGATGGATTGAAATATATGATTTTTAATAAAATGCATGATAACATGACCCACTATTTTATGTAATTTAACTTTTTAATTGTATCTTTGAGCTTATGGAAAAGCTTGGTAGTAATTTGAAGTGCAAGTAGTTCCTAATAATGAGTTTCTTTAGCACTTTTCAAATGTTTCAATGTTAATGAGATAAATAGAAAGTTATGATGGGTGGCTTAAAAATGTATCTGACTGACTCTTATCTAGATTACTGATACAATGTTCATGAAACCCAAATAAAATATATAGGAGAAAACCAGGTGAGTGGTGATGTGTTGTGAATTAATTGTACTTGATACTATGTGCCAGGATTACTTGGTAGAGACCTAGGAACTGAGAAGCATGTAAATGTGGCAGACTCTTAGTTGCCTAGGTGAACAATGAAATTGCTGTGTGCAAAACATGTTGGAAGCTATTAGCGTAATGTTTTAGAATTTGCATTTATTAATCGGACTTGTGCATTTATGATATGTTGCTGTATTTTATTTTATTTTATTTTATTATTATTTTTTTTAATTTATTTTTCATTGGTGTTCAATTTACTAACATACAGAATAACCCCCAGTGCCCGTCACCCATTCACTCCCACCCCCTGCCCTCCTCCCCTTCTACCACCCCTAGTTCGTTTCCCAGAGTTAGCAGTCTTTACGTTCTGTCTCCCTTTCTGATATTTCCCACACATTTCTTCTCCCTTCCCTTATATTCCCTTTCACTATTATTTATATTCCCCAAATGAATGAGAACATATAATGTTTGTCCTTCTCCGACTGACTTACTTCACTCAGCATAATATGTTGCTGTATTTTAAACATAAAACCAGATCTAGGAGAAGCTAAATGCTCCAGCTTTCCCTTTATTCCAACATCATATGCTCATATATTTTGTTGATTAGTTTTTTAAAATAAATTGTAGCTATCTTGTCAGTTTAACAAGCCTCTAATTTTATTTGCCTATTTGTAAGTGAAACAGGAGGAGCTAGCATCTTAGAATTTTAATACAGAAGTTTGTATGAGGGGATCCCTGTGTGGCTCAGCGGTTTAGCGCCTGCCTTTGGCCCAGGGTGCGAAAGGGAGTCCCGGGATCTGCGTCAGGATCCTGGCATGGAGCCTGCTTCTCCCTCCTCCTGTGTCTCTGCCTCTCTCTCTCTCTATGTCTATAATAAATAAATAAATAAATAAATAAATAAATAAATAAATAAATAAATATTTAAAAAAAACAAAAACAAAAAAAGAGGTTTGTATGAAAATATGTTTATTTTATGAAGCTTTGGAGTGATATATTTATAAGTATTCTTAAAACATTGCAAAGTAAGATGGATAAACAATATTCAGTTATGATCAATTTTAGTTTTTATTTTTATGAGAAATATTATATTTTGCTGCTCTTTTGACCATGTTGGTAATATGCCATGTATTATACTTTCATATCATGCTTAATCATACATTGGCTTTAATGGAAAGAAAGTAGTGATATATTTTTAACCTATGTGGATTAATTGGGCATTCATAAAAGACTCATGCTATTTTAATTTTTTATTTTAACAAACATATTATTATTTTGTATTTATTTACGTTTCTTATTTTAAGAATACATACAGTGTTATATTAGTTTAAGGTATACAATATAGTGATTTGGAAATTCTCTACATTACTTAGTGCTTTTCATGATAAGTATACTCTTTAACCCACATCAGCTATTTCACCCAGCGCCCCACCCTCCTCCCCTCTGGTAACCATTGATTTGTTCTCTATAATTGTCTGTTTCTTGGTTTGTCTCTCTTGTCTTTTTCCCCTTGTTCACTTGTTTCTTAAATTCCACATATGAGTGAAAACATATGGTATTTGTCTTTCTCTGATCTATGTTACTTAGCATTATATACTCTAGCTCCCTCTGTATTTTTGCAAATGCCAAGATTTTATTCTTTTTGTGGTGGAATACTATTCCATTGTGTGTGTGTGTGTGTGTGTGTGTACCAGATCTTCTTTATAGACTCATCTATCCATGGAAACTTGGACTGCTTCCATATTTGGCTATTATAAATAATGCTGCAATAAAAACAGGGGTGCATGCATCCCTTTGAATAACTGTATTTGTATTTTTTTATCCCTGGTAGTGCAATTACCGGATCATAGGATAGTTCTACTTTTAACTTTTTGAGAAAGGTCCTTACTGTTTACCACAGTAGCTGCACCAGTTTACATTCCTGCAAACAGTGCACAAAGGTTCCTTTTTCTCACCATTGTCACCAACACTTCTTACTTCCTGTGTTTTTGATTTTAGATATTCTAACGGGTCTCAGGTGATATCTCATTGTGGTTTCCCTGCTGATGAGTGATTGAGTGATGTTGAGTATCTTTTCATGTATCTATTGAAGGCAGGTGCTATTTTAGATTTAAGAATGATTCACCATGTTTTTTTAAGTTAACTTGTTATTTAGGAAATATTCTCAGGAATAATTATACAAATGGCTTTCAACAGTTTTCTCCCTTCAAATATGTAATAGTTCATAATAAACTTTTATTTGAATTGTTATTAATTATATCCATTTGTCACTGTTCTAACTATTAATGATACAGTTTTCCATTGGCAGCATAAAAAGAATCTTCTACTAAAAAACTTAGCCTGTTAGTTTAGGTATAAAAATCAGGAAAGTCTACAATTGTCACATCATTATGTGAAACAGATCCTTGGGGGAATACATCAAATTGTTAATGCCAAGACTCCTGTATTTAAATCTACCTTTACCTTAAAGCTAATGGGAATAATGCCAGCTCAAGTGAAACATCACCTGGATTGAAAGAAATCCTAAAGAACAAGGAAAATTTAAGCTCTTGGGTATGTTGTGCTGTGGTTGACCCAGTCAATTCTCTGTTTAGGTAATCTAGTTAATAGCAGCTTCATTATCAATACAGTTTAACAAGGAATGGCTAGTGTAATTGTATGAAACATTTCCTAGTGAGAATAAACCTGAAGCATACTTGAAATAAAAAACCCTTGCTTGAGCTATGTTCTTACGTAGAAATCTGTGAATGTTTGTGTGTATGTAACTATATCTTATGGGGCTTTTTCACTTGGAGATCTGTGAATGTGTGTATGTACCTATACTTTTATGTGGTTTTTTTGCTAATTAACAATAGGTAACTTTTGGATATGTATTTGTAGTAGCAAAGTGATTTTACACTAGTACCCATTACTACTCCCTAAAAAATGTTATTACACATAAGGAAGATTAATTTACCATCAACAGGGGCAGTTGCAGTAAGATGAATATAATTCTTGCTTTCTTATGATGTCCTTTACTCTTTTGAGTTGCAAAATGTGTTTCTTTTTCTCAGAAGGTGAAATCTTCCTGGGTGGAGACCATTTCCTATTCCTTCTAGTATCCTTATGAGACTTATGTAGAGAAAGTCTTAAAAGTTACTGTATATGAGTTGATATTGGGAGCCTTGAGTAATGTATTTCAAGTAAATGGTATACAAGAATCTCCCGAAGAACAAAGAATATAATTCAAACAGTATTAAGGTCTAGAAATGAAATTAATAATGTTCAGCAATATTGAAGTATAAGGAATATGTAGAATCTGAACTGGCTTTGGGAAATTCTTAATAGATAATTGTTATTTTGTCAGTACATTTGAATAAACATTGTCTTAGTATGTGCGAGTAGAATATATTGTATGCAGTTAATCTACAGAATAGTTTTTTAGGAAATATTGATTAAATACTTCTTTGTTCAGAGTACTTTTTCTTATTATTGGTGTACAAAGATGATATGATTACTATCATCAAAGAGCTCGTATAGTGGAGAGAGAGGCTTGTAAAGAAACAGGTATGGTACAGGAAGATAGTTGTTTTAATGGAAGCATGTATTTAGCTGTAAGAGCAATGGGAAAATTGGAAAGAACACATTAGTTGGCCTGACTGAAATTAAGGGTTTGCAATTAGAGTGTTAAAGCCGATGGGTTATAGGGAATATGATAGAAAGTAGTATCAATTCCTGTACTAGGAATGAGAAGAACTAGATCATAACACCAACTCTGTACCTTTGTAGCCCTGACATCAAGCAAATTAATTTACTTGTCTGAACGTGTTTCCTCCAGTGTGAAGTAAGGATAGTAATACTAGGTCTGCCTAGTTTTAGTGTTACCTTAAGAGTGATAAGAAACTGTGAATATGGTTCTTCTATAAATGCTATCTATATACATTTTCAAATATATTGTTTCCATTGTTGTCAGTGGATACTGTCCATCCTGAATACTGTTATTTGAAGTATGGTGTGCTACTGTCTTCCCTTTGTTATGTAGAATGGCAAAAGTTCAATAAGATGGCTTTTAAGATGAACTTTGGCAGAAGAAAACCTCTATGTATTCTCTAGGTATATGTCTTTACAGATATGTGATTTTTTTAATGTAACATTCTTTATATTAGATTAGTTTTTTCTCTAAAAATGTTTTTATGGGATGCCTAGGTGGCTCAGCAGTTGAGCATCTGCCTTTGGCTCAGAATGTGATCCTGGGACCTGGGATCGAGTCCCACATCGGGGTTCCTATGAGGTGCCTGAATCTCCCTCTGCCTATGTCTCTGCCTCTCTTTCTCTCCCTCTCTCTCTCTCTCTCTCTCTCATGAATAAATAAATCTTTAAAAAATGTTTTAAAAATTATTGAAGAGAAATTCATTTTCAATAATATTATGATACATTAATGCTTTTTATAGAAAATCTGGAAAAATGTACATTGGCAAATTTGGAAAACTATTATGTAAACAAAAAAAATCAATGCCATTTGAAATTTTAGTATCCCAAGATAATGACTTTTAAGTGTTAATAGTTTCAAAATCTACCTTTTCAGACAAATATCTGTTCTTTAAAATGTTACATATTTGTATGTGTGATATAGGGATGTATTAGGCATTTTTCAAATTTCATTCAAGTCGAATATACTGTTTGATATATTTTTTATTATTTTATGGTTTCTGTTTCTGATTCACACTTAATAGGAAATTATTCATAATGCTGAGTTACCATTGGGAGTGATGCATATTTTATTTTCAGATTTTAATTGATTTATGTTAAATACTAAACTTGTTATTTTTCTTCTTTCATTGTTTCTCCTATTTTCTTTTTTTGTTTAACTTCATTGAAAATTTCATGGTTTTCATCTTTATGTATACCTGCAAACTGATTTAAATTATTCTAAAGGCTCTAACAATAACAACAGCCAACACATATCTAGCACGTGTTATGTGTCTGACATTGCTGTAGATGACTCATTTAATTCTTTTTTTTTTTAAGATTTTATTTATTTATTCATGAGAGATGCAGAGACAGAGGCAGAGACATAGACAGAGGGAGAAACAGGCTCCAGGGAGGGAGCCCAATGTGGGACTTGATCCCGGCACTCCGGGATCACGCCCTGAGCCAAAGGCAGACACTCAACCTCTGAGCCAACTGGGCATCCCGAATCATTTAATTCTCACAGTAACCCAATGGAAGCTGAAATCCTTTTTTATAATTGAGAAAACTGAAGCACAAAGAAGTGTAAGTAAATTAACCAATGTCAGACAACTAGTAAGTGAGAGAGCTGGAATTTAAATCTAGGCAGTCTGGCTCTGTGGCTTATATTCTTAACTCCATCATCACACTGTCCCTCCTCTTGCCTCCTAGGAGATTTTTTCAAGCAATAAAATTTGGGCGCCTGGGTGGCTCAGTTGGTTAAGTGTCTGCCTTCAGCTCAGCTCATGATCCCATGGTCCTAGATAGAGTCCCGCATCGGGCTCTCTGCTCAGAAGGGAGATTACTTCTCCCTCTTTCTCTCCCTCTACTCCTCCCCTGCTCCTGCTCACACTTACTTTCTCTCTCTCTCAGTCTCTTTCTCTCTCTTTCAAAATAAATAAATAAAATATTAAAAAAATGATTTACCAGAGCAGGCATTTCATTTTCTGCTTCCTCTTGTTACTACGGGACATACATCTATGCATATAACCTTTATGATATTAAATGTTTCTGGGTGTTATACTATATGTTGGCGAATCAATCTCCAGTAAAAAAAAATATACCAAAAAAATGTTTCTGAAGATGACATATTGGAAGCAGATTTGGATTCGTGCCTATAGAATTGTGAATGTAATCATTAAGAAAAAAGGTAATACTCTATTGGTATAGATAAGATTTTTAGATTTCTGTTTTATTTGCAATTTACTTTTTACCTATATAAAGTAACAGTTTAAATTCCTTATCTTGGCAGTGACAGTAGAAGCACTATGAAACCTTTCCCACCAAAACACAGATAGGTGGCAAATCAAATTTAATATTGCCAAAAGGAAGTCAGGTTTTTCAGTTGCAATAAATAATAATTAATAAGACATTTGAATATGAATATATGCACATGTATTTTTCCACTATTACAAATTAAAGTGTATCTAAAATGTATAAGTAAATATTAGTCTCCGAGATGTATTAGCCATATGCAATACAGTGAGATACTAGGGATTTTCTCATGCATCAACAGACATGGGAAGTTGAGATTGTTTTGTTAGATCATAGGGGCTAGTCAAAGTGAATTGGAAATTTTTACACTCTAGTTTACATCTAGGTTATTTTACCCAGAAAAATATTTCTAGTTTGTGCATAGATTTTGATTAAAATATATACCTTTAATGTTATCAGTTAATATTGTCACACTCTTTGAAATAGAGAACTTTGTAAGATCCTTGGGTATTTGCAGGAAACCTTCATTAATACCTTCAAATGAACACCCAAGTAAAGTATCTATGCATATTCCAGAACCAGTGTTTCAATAAACACAGATTCAGGTAATTTCCACATCAAAGAAAGACATGTCTTGGTTTATGTAGGCTAGAGAGATAAGAGTAGCTCTCTCTGAGTTCCATTTTCATTACTCCACCCAAAAGAAAGCCTGCGGGATCCCTGGGTGGCGCAGCGGTTTGGCGCCTGCCTTTGGCCCAGGGCGCGATCCTGGAGACCCGGGATCGAATCCCACGTCGGGCTCCCGGTGCATGGAGCCTGCTTCTCCCTCTGCCTGTGTCTCTGCCTCTCTCTCTCTCTCTCTCTCTATCATAAATAAATAAAAAATTAAAAAAAAAAAAAAAAAAAAAAGAAAGCCTGCCCTCTCTCCCTCAGTCCTGTTAGTGTTGGGGGGGGGGGGGAGGGTATTTAAATGTAAATGTACCAGAGCTATGCTGTAGTGTAGTACCAAGTTTGAATAATTTCACTTATATTTCCATTGATTTCTCCATGGTATAATCTGATGAAAAGACATAAAGGAAGAAAGCAACTAGCCAATGTGAAAGGAGGGTTATCACTTTCTGGGTAATATCTGATTATTATTCATTCCCATTCCAATAGTTAATTTTTTTATCAAGTTGGGAATGACCTGATTTGTTAAAAATAGATCTCATCAACTCTTACCACTCCTATAAAGAGCCAATCAATAGTCACCTGTTAATTAGACCCCATTCCTTGTATTTTATTTTTTTAATATCCTGGATTTGGAGCAGGTAGGGTAGAGTGGGCATTGCTGCCCTTGAAAAAGCTAAGGTATGACTATGTGGGGAACATTTGTTTGTGGTGGCAACAGTCTTAATGTTCTATCATGTTATGTTTTATAAAATATTGGTAGATTTAGCTCCAGACTTCAGAGTTACCTATTCAGAGATTAATTCAGAATGTAATAATCCCTAAAGTATGTCCCATTTTCAACAGTCTAGAAATTATGTGGTAATTTTTATAAATGGTAAATAGCCTTATAAGCCATCTCAGCTAACTTCATCCTAAATCTTAGGTGAAAAAGATTCTGCTATTCTGCCTCATTGCATAAGCTGAAAATGGGAAATAACCTGTTCTCCCTGCCTAAATGTTGACATTCTTAGACTTCAGCAGAGTTAAGTACCAACACCAAGTATGGCATTGCCTCTTAATATTCCAAACAGACACATGGTTTGTAATAGTTTGTGCTTTTGTCTGACAACTTTATATGTTAACTGCGATGTATTACTGATGGTGTATTTAATATAGACCATGAGGACATTATGATACCCAACTAGATATAGAAGGAATAAAAGTATTTTAGAATCACTGTAATCCAAACCTGAAAATGGAAACTTTATTTTAAAAAACTTGATAACTGTATTTTGATAGTATCCACAAAAGTTGAAGATTGTTCTTATGAGGACTAATGTGGTTGCATAGATGATAAGAAAATAATCATCTATAAGTCCATCTGCCATTTAGTTAAGAGATAAAAGGTAACTAATGTAGTAGGTGCTTAGTATATATATATTCAAATGCTTGTTGAATGTTTTTACATATAATAATAATAATAATTAATAATAATAATAAAAAAATAAGATTGTGATTGAAAGCCTCAGAGATCTTATTTTTTTCTTTTTTGCCTCAGAGATCTTAAACTATGAATTTACTTTTATACTATATCTGGGTTGTATTTTGATGTGCTTTTCTAACCAAATCTAACTTAATGAGGAACTTTGGGAGTGTCATCCCTAGAAACAATGTGGGTATTTTCTTCCTTTTCCAGTTTTTATTAAAATTCTAGTTTGTTGACATATATGGTAAAATTGGTTTCAGGTATATAACTTAGTGATCTATCACTCATATAACATCCACTGCTCAATATATGTGCCCTCCTTGATACCCATCATCCATCTAGCCCATTTCCTCCCTCCCTTCTTCCATCAACCCTTAATTTGTTCTCTGTAGTTAAGAATCTCTTATGGTTTGCTTCCCTCCTCCTTCTCTTTTTTTCCCCTTCCCGTATCTTTATCTTTTTTTTTTCCTATATAACACATATAAGTGAAATCATATGGTATTTGTCTTTCTCTGGCTGACTTATTTCACTTAGCATAATACACTCTAACTCCATCCACGTTGTTGGAAATGGCAAGATTTCATTCTTTTTGATGGTTGAATAATATTCCACCATATATTTATATGCCACATTTTCTTTATCTACTCATCAGTCAGTGGATATTTGTGTTCTTTCCATAGTGTGGCTGTTGTTGATAGTGCTGCCAAAACATGGTGCATGTATCCCTTTCGATCTGCATTTTTGTATTCTTTGGGTAAATAAATACCTAGTAGTGCAATTGCTAGGTCATAGAGTAGTTCTATTTTTAACTTTTGGCAGAGCTTCCCTATGATTTTCCGGAGTGGCTGTACTGGCTTGCATTCCCACCAACAGTGTAAGAGGGTCCCCCTCTCTCTGCATCCTCGCCAACATGTTTAATGTGATGATTTTAGCCATTCTGGCAGGTGTGAGGTGGTATTCCATTGTTTTGCTACAGAAAGCCTGGGGTATTTTCATATTTCTGGACTTCAGTCTGCAGGTGGCTCTCTTGACCTTTCAATTCTAAGTTTAGGTTAAGAACTGTTGTTGCTTGGGACATCTGGGTGGCTCAGCAGTTGAGTGTCTGACTTTGGCTCAGGGTGTGGTCCTGGAGTCCTGGGATTGAGTCCCACATCAGGCTCCCTGCATGGAGCCTGCTTCTCCCTCTGCCTGTGTCTCTGCTTCTCTCTCTCTGTGTCTCTCATGAATAAAAAAAAAAAAAAAAAACTTTAAAAAGAAAAAAAAGAACTGTTGTTGATCTACCTTCTTTCTGTCCTCTAACTGCTTAGAAAAATATTTTCACCCTGATTATCTGATTTTTCTCTTGAAGCTCCTGATAATTGTCTTATTGGATTATAAGCAACATATGAAAGTTAATTTTTAAACATATTGGTTAGCCTTCCTTTAGAATTATCCTTATTTTTCTTTGCATGTCTAGTATGACTATTTGGTAGATATCAACTATAATGTTGGTAATGCTTCTAAAAAACTATGCCAGTATTCTAGCATCATTTAAAAAATATTTTATTTATTTATTTGAGAGACAGCGTGCACATGAGCAGGGGGAAGGGGCAAAGGGAGAAGCAGACTCCCCACTGAGCATGGAGCCAGATATAGGGCTCAGTCCCAGGACTTTGGGATCATGACCTGAGCCGAAGGCAGATGCTTAACCTACTGAGCCACCCAGGTACCCCCAAATTTTTTTAAAAAAGATGATCCTATTCATTTTTCTTCTCATTTCAGAATAGTATTGCTGTTTTATCTCATAGTTTATTTGAGATACATGGTTATTACAAGAATTTTAGAAATACCAAAATAAATGGATGTGAAAACCTTGTGATATAATTTCAGGTGGAAATCTAAGTCTTATCTGTAACTTCATTAATTCCAATGTCTGTTAATGAAATTGCCTGAGACTGTGAAGGTAGGCATACACATACATTTATGCAAAGTATGCACTGAAGTAAATTAGAAATAATATAGTTTTTACTGTGCACTGTTGAATTATCATTAATAATATTACTTTACATTTGTAGAAGATGAAAAGCTAATTCATTTTGCCATGTAAGTAAAATATAGGTGACTGCTACTTTTTAAGATATGGTTTCAATTATAATAGGTGAAAGCCAATGTACTATAAAGATATTTCTTGCCCATAGTTTTTTGCCCATACTTGTGTTAACACTGTAAGCACCAATAGCCAAAAGGATTGTTTGCAATATAGATCTTATACTAAGACATTAATTAATTAATGAAATATAACCTCAAATATCAAATTTTGTGTAATGTATGCCTTATAAATATGCTTGCAGTAGTGCTATTTAAAAAAGGCCCTGATACCAAACTGACAAATGACACATTGGGTATTACTGCATCTGGGTAATTGTCTAAGAGATTTACAGAGGAGACCTCCCAAGAATTTTTAGTATGTTCCTTTTGTGTAAAGGTTTTGTCTAAAAATCACTGTGCAAACAGTAGCTGTTCCATAGCACCTGCTTCTGTTCAGTGAGTCTTTTATTTAGAGAGTAACAGTGACCATTTCATTTATCACTACACCAGGGACCTACATAAAGAGTAGCATTTGAATGGCAACAAAGGAGACCAGAGCTTCCAACCAGTAGGGATGCTTGTAAACACGGAGTCCTCCTATGTTTCTTTTTTTACTTTTCAGGCAGTTATATGCAGGTCTTTATTTTGAAGAAAAAATAATTGAATCAGAACAATAATGGGGAAAGTTCTAAACTGATATTTTTAATTTAAAAAGCTATTTTATGTAAAAAAAAAATGCCATAACTGTCATATATAAGCTTGGCCATTTACATAAATGTACTTTTGTCTTCTTATTAGAAAATTATTTGTATTATAGAAATAACAATGGGAAAATATTCCTTATATTATCTTTGAAAAATGTTTATGGAATTGTTTTCAAATTGCCTGTTGTCCTAGCACCTATGCAGTTTTGTTTATACTCCTTTTATAGCTAATCATCTTCAGTCATGATGTCAAAAAATGAGTGCCTCTACCTCTAGCTCTTTCATGACTCCTGGGAGTGTGATGCCCAGGTTTGTTGCTCTGTTAAAATAACCTCTGTAAGCCTGTAGTTACTATCTCTCAACTTTTCTGTTAGCTTTTTCTAACCATTCTTCATTTCATGTTATGCATGAGAAGACCTTCTTGATACATACTGTCTTGTTTATTTTTTAAACAAAAATTCAGTGATTTTAGTACATCCATAGAATTGTGTAGCCATCACCACAATCTGATTTTAGAACATTGTCATCACCCAAAAAGAAATCCCATACCCAGTACCAGTCAGTCCTTATCTCCCATCTTCAATCATTTGTCCTTCACAATCAACTAATTTTTTTTTCTATCGATTTGCCTATTGACATTTTGTAAAAATAGACTCATGATTTGTGGCATATTGTGCCTGGCTTCTTTCATTTAGCATGATTTCAAGGTCCAATAATGTTGTAGTATATATCAGTAATTCATTTCTTCTTTATCCATTCATCAGTCAATGGACACTTGAGCTACTTTTTGTATTCTTTGGGTAGTAGTGCAATTGCTGGATCATAGGGTAGTTCTATTTTAAACTTTTTTATGAACTTCCAAATGGTTTTCTAGAGTGGCTGCACTAGTTTGCACTCCCACCAACTGTGTGGGAGGGTTCCCCTTTTTCCACATCCTTGCCAACACCTATGTTTCTTGACTTGTTGATTTTAGCCCTTTTGACAGATGTCAAGTGATATCACATTGTAGTTGTGATTTGTGTTTCTCTGAAGGTGAGTGATGTTGAGCGTCTTTTCATGTGTCTACTAGCCATCTGTATATCTTCTTTGGAAACATTTTATTCATGTCTTCTTATTTTTAATTGAATTATTCACTTTTTTGTGTTTTGAGTTTTATAAGTTCTTTATATATTTTGGATACTCTTTTTCAGATATGGTATTTGCAAATATCTTCTATTACACGAGTTGCCTTTTAGTGGTGTTGATTGTTTCCTTCCCTGTGTAGAAGCTTTTTATCTTGAAGTAGTACCAGTAGTTCATTTTTGCTTTTGTTTTCGCCTCAGGAGACATATCTAGTAAGAAGTTGCTATACCTGATATCAAAGCTGTTACTTCCTGTGTTCTCCTTTAGGATTTTGATGGCTTCCTATCTCACATTTAGGTCTTTCATCCATTTTGAACTTCTTTTTTGTGTATGGTGGAAGAAAGTGGTCCAGGTTCATTTTTCTGCCTGTTGTTGTCCAGTTTTCCCAAGACTATTTGTTGAAGAGACTATCCTTTTTCCATTGGATATTCTTTCCTGCTTTGTAATAAGTTGACTGACCACATGGTTGTGAGTTCATTTCTGGGTTTCTCTTTTGACCTATGTGGTATTTGTTGTTTGTTTGTTTGTTTGGTGTGTGTGTTTGTTTTGTGACAGTACCATACTCTTTTGATCACTAAATCTTTGTAATATAACTTGAAATCTGAAAATGTGATGCTTCCAGCTTTGCTTTTCTTTTTTTTTAAATTTACTTTTTATTGGTGTTCAATTTGCCAACATATAGAATAACACCAAGTGCTCATCCCATCAAGTGCCCACCTCAGTGCCCGTCACCCAGTCACCCCCACCCCCTGCCCACCTCCGCTTCTACCAGCCCTAGTTCATTTCCCAGAGTTAGGAGTCTTTCATGTTCTGTCTCCCTTTCTGATATTTCCCACTTATTTTTTCTCCTTTCCCCTTTATTCCCTTTCACTATATTTTATATTCTCCAAATGAATGAGACCATATAATGTTTGTCCTTCTCCGATTGACTTATTTCACTCAGCATAATACCCTCCAGTTCCATCCACATCAAAGCAAATGGGGGTATTTGTCGTTTCTAATGGCTGAGTAATATTCCATTGTATACATAAATCACATCTTCTTTATCCATTCATCTTTCGATGGACACCGAGGCTCCTTCCATAATTTGGCTATTGTGGACATTGCTGCTATAAACATCGGGGTGCAGGTGTCCCGGTGTTTCACTGCATCTGTATCTTTGGGGTAAATCCCCAGCAGTGCAGTTGCTGGGTCGTAGGGCAGATCTATTTTTAACTCTTTGAGGAACCTCCACACAGTTTTCCAGAGTGGCTGCAGCAGTTCACATTTCCACCAACAGTGCAAGAGGGTTCCCCTTTCTCTACATCCTCTCCAACATTTGTGGTTTCCTGCCTTGTTAATGTTCCTGATTCTCACTGGTGTGAGGTGGTATCTCATTGTGGTTTTGATTTATATTTCCCTGATGGTCATTTTTAATTGCATTATTTGTCATTTTATTGTTTCAAATATGTTCTCCCATTCTGTGGATTGTTTGTTTCATTTACTTGGTAGTGTCTTCTGAAACCCCAAAATTTTGACCTTAATAAAACCCAATTTATTTATTTTTCTTCTGTTGATTGTCCTTTTGGTGTTACATTTTAGAAACTATTGCCTAATTCATGTTGGCAAAGATTTGTACTGATGGTTCCTTCTAAGAATTGTATTGTTATTTCCAACTTCATTTTTTTGCATGTGTATATCCTGTCATCTCAAAACCATTTGTTAAGATTAATCTTTCCCATAATTTTTTATACCCTTGTCTAATATCCATTGGATAGATTATTAAGATTATTTTTGGATTCCCAATTTTTTAATTTCATTGATCTATATCTTTATGCCACTAATTAACTATCTTGTTTACTATAACTTTGTAGTAAGTAGAATTTATGGCTTCTGGCATATGTCAGTCATTTTTCCCCCTCTTTTGGTATATACTTCTTTGATATTTGTCCTTCTGTTTTCTTATCAGGATAAGCTTTTCTTCTCATCAGTTTTTGACTTGTCTTCTCAGGTTTCTCTTTAATATTCTTCACTTGCACCCATCACACCTTGCGCCTACCAGTATCAGCTCTTCTGATTGCTTTATACAATTCCATTTTGTTCACCTAGAAACTATTCACAAATTCTGTAAGTATTAATACACAGAATTTATTGTGTATTGTGTATTATGTATTAATTATTTCTATGTGCTGAGGAATGGGAGACAGGAAGACAAATATCCCAATACAGTGTTTAACCACCTTTGGATTTCCCAAATATTATAACTCAAACTTGAAGTGAATCATAGAGGAGAATGCTAAAATAGTAGGGGTGGGGAGAATTTTTTTTAAAAACCCTTAAAAGGTAGAATGAACAAGACTATTGCTGACAGAAAAGTAATGAATATTTGGGAGAGAAATGAAAAACAGTTACATTTTGCTATATATTAGTAAAACCCTGATCACCAATATCTACCCTTTTCCTTCCACCAATTAAATAGTTATCTTTGAATACAGTAAGACAATATCACTTCATTTGAAAGTGCTAAAGTATCATGCAAATAGTTTTGATGGTTTTGTTTTCCTTACTAGTAATTCAGTATTATAATGTCATGCTACATGTACCATGTATACCCATAAGATACAAACTCTGTTTGGCAGCATGTGGAAATATACAGATCAAAGGATCAAGGATTGTACATTTTCACACTTAGGTGTTTTTTTTTTTTTTTTAAGATTTATTTACTTATTTGAGAGAGAAAGAGTGGCATGGAGGGACAGAGGGAGGAGAGAATCCCAATTGGACTCCCCACTGAATGTGGAGCCCATTGTGGAGCTTGATCTCATGACACTGAGATCATGAACTGAGCTGAAACCAAGATTTTGACACTTAACTGACTGAGAGCCTGGGGGTACCCCTCCCCTCACTGTTAGCTTTATTTTCACAATGACTTTAGTGATTTTTCTCATGTTTTCCATGTGCATTTTATTTATTTATTTATTTTTACTTTTTTATTTATGAAAGAGAGTGAGAGAGAGAGAGAGACGCAGAGACACAGGCAGAGGGAGAAGCAGGTTCCACGCAGGGAGCCCAACACGGGACTTGATCTTGGGATCCCAGGATCACACCCTAGGCCGAAGTCGACACTAAACCACTGAGCCACCAGGGCTGCCCTCCATGTACATTTTAAATAAGCTTATTCTATTTTGCTATACCTGATTCAGATATAATATAGTGTTTGTAAAACATCACCTATTTTATTTTATTTTATTTTATTTATTTTTTATTTTATTATTTTTTTACCAATTTTATTTTTTAAGGAAAAAAACCTACTTTAACCACTTTGGATTTTTCAATGCAATGTTTTTCCATGGCGCTATGGAAATACAGTGGTATCAACTATACTGTGGTGGCATAGCTAATAACTGTAAATTAACTCATGTTTTAAATTTTAGTGAGTAGAAATGCATGCTTAAAATACTTTTAATATAAGAAAGCAGACCTTAGAAACTTTTTGCCTTTATTTTCTATAGTTTGGAGCATTGATTTTACTTTCTGTTTAGTTTAGGTGCTTTATTTTATTTTATTTGTAAAAATTTCAGAACAAAGATGAATAGGTTCTACAGGACCACAAAGGAGGGAGGGCCACTGACCTCAGATGAAGGGAATTAAGCAAGAATTCCCAGTGGATATTGATGCAGGTCTGAGTTTCAAATATTTAATAAGCATTAGTTAATGTAAAAAGGAAATTGTATTCACAAGGAATTCTAGATGGAGTAGAAGTATACTCTGAAGTGTGTGTTAAGGTATGAGAAATTGTGGTGTGTTGAAGAAACTCTAAGTTGTTTGGTAGCTGGTGGGCTGTGTGCTTCTAGGGAAAGTGGTAAGAAAAGAGTATTTAGAGGCAAGAAGAGAGCAACTCATTAATGGCCTACTATGCTATATTTAGGAGTTTAAATTTTTTACTCTGAAGACAACATGGAATGTGAATTTTAAGCACAAAAATGACATTTTCAGATTAAAAAGTTAGAAAGATCACTCTGAATATACTGTGAAGATTATTGGAACCTGGCTGGAGGTGTGGAGGGGACATTTGGACATGAAGAAGAAAGACCTGTCTGAAACTTATTGCTTGAAACATAGAGAAGACATTGCATATGCCCAAACTAAAGTAATGGGAATAAAGGCTGGTACAAATTCTATAGATGTAGAAAGTATAAAATGTAAATCCTAGAATTTGATAAGGGCTATTATGTTACTCAGTTTACGAAATTATAGTTCCATTTGCTAAGGTCATCTCTATCATCTTGATTAGAATTTTCGGTGTTGATTGGCAATTTAGTACCCAAATCTTTTTTTTTTTTAAGATTTTATTTATTTATTCGTGAGAGACAGACAGAGAGAGGGAGAGAGAGGCAAAGACACAGGCATAGGGAGAAGCAGGCTCCATGCAAGGAGCCTGACGCAGGACTCGATCCTGGGTCCCCAGGATCAGGCCCTGGGCTGAAGGCAGCGCCAAACTGCTGAGCCACCTGGGCTGCTGTAGTACCCAAATCTTTGAACTACTCTTTAGTTTTATGCCACTAGATAGCTAATAACAACTATTACATGTAGGTTTTTTTTTTTTTTTTACTAGACTTAGACTTATTTCCTTAATTTTTAAACTCTTGGGGGCTGATATGGTATCTCATTCTTGTTCTCTTTTGTATCGCCTATTACAAACATATTCCACCTAAAAAGCACTCAAGTCCACAAATTTTAGTGTTAAAAAATCAGAAGAAATTATCCAATTATACAAGGACTTGTACAGTTTCCTAGAACATTTGTAAAAGACTATATGATTGAAATTTTATTTTATTTGTATCAGTTTTGCCTAAAAGATGGAACTTTTTATTTAAGAGAGCCTTACTTATATGACTAACTACTTTGTTGGCTTTATGTTTTTCTTAAATAATTCAGTAAATCTATTTTTGGTAAAAATAATTTCCCTTACTACTGTGTAATTTACTAAAGGCCTAATCCGTTTGAAGGGATGTCACACTGTGTAAGACACCTTGATGTTCTTAAGGAATACATGTAAACCATTGGCATCCTTCCCCAAAATCCTGGATTCTGTAATTTAAGTCTCATCTACTGCCAACTGTCCACAAAAACTTTTCTTCTTTTTCTAGTTTAAAAACAATTCCTACTGTGCTATTAAAATTTGAAAATATTTGATCTTCAGATATAATTACATTCCATAGATACATCCAAATTAGATGTCTATTCTGTGTTAAGAAATGAAAATGTGAGACTTTTAACAAAGATTTTATTTATTTATTTGAGAGAGAGAGAGAGCACAAACAGGCAGAACAGCAGAGGGAAAGGGAGAAGCAGACTCCCCGCTGAGCAGGGAGCCCCAGCATGGGGCTTCATCCCGGGACCCTGGGATCGTGACCTGAGCTGAAGGCACATGCCCAACCAACTGAACCACCTAGGCACCCCAAAATGTGAGATTTTTTTGATCATGATTAAAAAGCAGTTAAAGCCAGTTTGCAATTTTAAATATTTGGAATCATCACATTCAAATTTACTACTTATTTTCCAAAGTAAGATAGCATCAGAATCCAGAAAGATGAGATTTTTAATAAATCAAGTCAGTTGCATTAGTGTGCTAGTAAATTTCTTTTTAAAAGTCATCTCCATTAGTTCCTGTGTCACTTTCCTTGTATCTCCCCCCTTTTATTCTTTCCAAAATGTTAACTTTTAGGGTGCCTGTGTGGGTCAGTCAGTTAAGTGTCCAACTTTTGGTTTCAGCTCAGGTCATAATCTTAGAGTCCTCGGATCCAGCCCTGTATTGGGCTCTATACTCATTGTGAAGTCTGCTTGTCCCTCTCTGTCCCTTTTTGCCCCACCCCCCCAGTTGTGCACACTTGTGCGCCCATGCACACATGCTCTCTGTCTCTAAAATAAATAAATAAAATCTTTAAAAATATATAATGGTCAGTAGTGTGCCATAACTTTCTTTTAAGTAAATAAATAACTTTATGAACTTAAGGCCTCTATATTTAAGTCAAATAAAGTAATAAAGAATATTTAAATAGTATAACAGCATATGTAATCACATACTTTCTTCAAATGTTTGAAAGAAAAGAGCTCGAAACCTAAAGTCACTGTCATAAGGATTATAAAATTCCCTCAAGGTCAGGAACCTTGTTGTACATATGCATAATTTTTCAACAAGTTGGTCCGTCATGCTAACTTTACAGACATAAAATATGTTGTAAAATCTATATCTTGATGATTATGAAGTTATGAGTAGGTGTTAAACACTGGGGCCCTCAAAAGGAAATATACACAGATTTAAAGGATCAAAGTGATTTAATGTGCTGTTGTGATGACAATTCTTTATGTTTTATATCAAAGTTGTTTAAGAAAATGGCATCAAAGAAACTACCCTATCAGCTGGAAATGTCTTCCATCTGGGAATGTCTTAAGTCAACGTTTTATTACCTTCTATTGCAGATTATTGATAATTTAATAGGAATTTCAAATTTAAGTTACAAAAATTCTAAAATTACCAATTTTGTTAATTTTTTTGAAGTAGACATTCAGATTGTATGCATGTATTATACTGTGATACTCTCTTGTAAATTAAACTTAATGTCAAATACTTTTATTATTGCTAGAAATGAAAAAAGTACAGATATTGACAGCATTTGGTCAAATGTATTCATATATAAAAATCAGAATCTAAAAAGTCAATAAAAAATATGGGGTGCCAGCTGGCTCAGTCAGTAGAGTATGAGACTCTTGATCAGGGTTATAAATTTGAGCCCCACATTGGGTGTAAAAATTACGAGTAAAATCTTAAAAAAAAAAAAAAAGTAGAATGTGATTATTTCAGTAAGCATTACATTCCCCTTTCATTATTGATATGTAGATAATTAACAGTTTCAAATATATTCTGAGTAGAAATATATGCATTACACAGATTGGTCTTTTTTTTTTTTTTTAAAGATTTTATTTATTTATTCATGAGAACACACAGAGAGGATTGAGAGAGAGAGAGGCAGAGACACAGGCAAAGGGAGAAGCAGGCTCCATGCAGGGAGCCCGACGTGGGACTCGATCCCGGGTCTCCAGGATCACGACCTGGGCTGAAGGCGGCGCTAAACCGCTGAGCCACCCAGGCTGCCCACACAGATTGGTCTTTAAAACAATCTATATGATATATACAGGATAGAATTTTTTTAGTGCTGTCAGCCAAAGGTACCCTCCCCCCCCCCAAAAAAAAAGAAAGTGAAAATCAATCTGGAATTGTCAAGTCTGCAAAATATCTTACCTTGGGATTGTAAAGAAGTGGTTCTGAAAGAAAAGTCAAAAACTTAATCCTCCAGCAATGTTTTTTTATTACATAGGACTAGAAAATTATAGAAACGAAACTACTGCCATGTAACGATTTGAAAATTAATCCATATTTAGACCCCTGCACCACTGTTATTTTAACATAACCTCCTTCAGTCACTTAGAGAGAACTAGTTTCAGAACATGATAGTTCAGGCAGGAATATATTACCATTGTAACTACTGAAAACTCTGCTGTTTAATTAAAAAAAAAAAAAGATTGTGTGTGTGTGTGGTCTGGATGGACAGTAATTTTGAAAAAGTCTCTGTGTAACAGTGAGGATGGTAGTTTTCTAGACACTGTTGGTCTCAGAGGTTCCCATTAAAAAGAATAAAGACTCCTACTTCTCAAACCTTGTCAGACACTGGGCATGTTACCTGCATGAACAATGGAGGCATTGAGGGTACCAATCTACCTTTGTGATAACCTTGCTTATACACTTACAGAACATATTAAGTACAGTATGCATTATTTCTACAATGCTATCAGAGCCTTGCTTATGAGATTTTGTAAGAAATACACAAGAGGAAGGAATCATAGGCCTCAGATTCTGAAATGTCTAATTCAGTAGTGATGCAGTGCTCAGATGAACTATTGCAGATTTAATGAGCAACCTAGGACAAAGACACATGTACTGGACACACCAGGGAAAGGATTTCGTATACAGGGACTAATTTGCATGAAATATGAATACATTCCTATTAGTTGTCTAGATCTATGAGATGTCTTCATTATTGGGAATGATTTTTGCATGAAGTTAATGGAGATAAATTCAGAAGTTATTCTGTATAAAGAATTTTAAAGTAATGTTTTAGCTTTTTGATTCTGCATCATCTCAACTTCTAAAGCAAAGAAAAAATAAATTGCATATCATAAAATATCATGATCAAATGAAATGGACCCCTTTTCTACAAAGTCTCAAACAAGATGGGAAGCAGTAGCTATCCTTCATATAACCAATTAACTTAATTAACAAGTAGTTCGATTTCAATATTTTGAATTAGAAAGACACTTGATATTGAGTATCATCTTGCTATTTTAAATAAGGTGATCTGGGCACTTTCTATTCTATTTTTTAATAAGATTTTATTTGTTTATTTGTGAGAGACACAGAGAGAGAGAGAGAGAGGCAGAGACATAGGCAGAGAGAGAAGCAGGCTCTTTGCAAGGATCCTGATGCAGGACTTGATCCTAGGACCCTGGGATCACGACCTGAACCATAGGCAAACACTCAACCACTGAGCAACCCACGTCCCCCCTTTCTATTCTAGATTAATACTCTAGCGTTGAAAAGCTTGGATTCAGTTCTTTGGGGAATTTAATTTGTCTTTACGAAAGAAATCATCAATCTTGAGGAAGGATTTAGAGAGAAAATGGTATTTATTTGTTTCAAGTTCATTTGAATCTCATGGGAAGTGGTAGGAAGAGCAGTATTCAGAAATATTGAAAAACAAAAATCTAGAAGTATAATATCCATTTGAGTAGTAGTTAATTCAATTTAAACAATATTTTTATTCTTTTTTAAATTTTTATTTATTTATGATAGTCACAGAGAGAGAGAGAGAAAGAGGCAGAGACACAGGCAGAGGGAGAAGCAGGCTCCATGCACCGGGAGCCCGATGTGGGATTCGATTCCGGGTCTCCAGGATCGCGCCCGGGGCCAAAGGCAGGCGCCAAACCGCTGCGCCACCCAGGGATCCCCAATATTTTTATTCTTAATTTAAGGTTTAAAATTTAGCCTAGGAACACCTAGAATTTAGAACTACTTATGATAATCATTAAAGACTAGAAGTTTGAGGAATTAATCTTGTTTACACCATTTTCACCCCTGTCAAAAGATTTCAGCACGATTGCTTCATTAAATGTATGGCTAGATTTTATGTAAAATACACAATGTTAATATTTTATTTTATATTTGATTTCAATAACATTTTTCATGTGCTTTCTGTTTAAAAACATATTAGAAACTACCACAGAAGTCAGTATTCTTGAAGAGAAGTCCATGTGTTTCAGATGTGAAATTAGAACAAAAATGCTAAAATTGTCAACATGTTTATTTTATGGATTACTTTTAAGAAACAGGTTATTTGTGAGGTGCCTGGGTGGTTAAGTCTCCAACTCTTGAATTCAGCTCAGGTCATGATCTCAGGGTTGTGAGATATAGCCCCGTGGGGGGCCCTACTCTCAGTGGGGAGTCTGCTTGGTGATTCTCTTTCTCTCTCCCTCTCCATTTGCCCCTCCCCCCCAAAAGTAAATAAGTAAATCCAAAAGAAACCCAGATTATCTGTATATAGGGTTATGAGGCTACGTGCCATATATCAGAAAACAGCCTGTGTAGTGCACTTACTATGTTTATTGCTCTATGGTTGCCCATGGTACTAACTCATAACTTTATATGCATGAAGTGTGTATAATGTGATACAGAGGGCTGACAGAGTTGTGGTTAAAATAGGAGTAGAAAACAAATTTAGAAATAATCTATGTGTTGTGACTTTGAATAGGTAAAAAAAAACCCACAAGATTCTTCATTTCAATTTTAGGCCACTTTTGAGAACAGAATTGACTGAAGGTGGGTTATGAATTAGACTAATTCTTTGTGTGGTTACTCTTTACTTTAATGCAACATATTTGACCTTAGGGATAATAACTTTAGGGAGGTACAGTAAATACTTGACAATTAAGATAGCAAAAAATACTTGCTGAGTGTTGAGCAGTTAGAATGTGCTATATTATGTTCTAGATGAATTAACTTAAGAGTCTTCATTTAATTCTAGCAGGTTCCTATTGTGTTATAGGTATTGTTTTTTTAATCTCAAAATTGCAGTTGAATAAACAAAATTTGAAGGTCTAAATAGTTTGCTTGGAATCATACAACTTTTAGGTGTAAGTTCAGAATTCAGTTGTTGAATCCAAGTTGTTTATAGAATTGACTACCTCATTTTTTGGTTTATAATAGAGTATAATTAAACATTGAGATAAAAAATTCTCTTGAATCAACTTATCAGTTTAACTGGGCAATAGATGACCTCGTTCCATCTTTTGTGTACTGAAATACTATTGATAGAAAATCATTTTGAGCTTTCTGCTGCTTAGGTCTCAGGCATACCTATGTATTCTCTTCTACCTCACTATACATCTTTTAGTTCTTTCAAATGCTTGAATCTGGCATATTCATCTTGGCTTTATAGTTGCCAAAACATAGAATTTCTTCCCTACTCTGGTTACATTGAGAGATGTTTTTATGTTGCCCTTCATGTCCATTTCTCGTATATGTATTCAATTTATTACATTTAGAATGTATAGAAAGACTTTTTATAGAAGCATCTCTTGAATTTATATCAGTTAATTGTTATAGTCACTGTTACTTTTTTGCTATATGTTCAGAGATTTTCTGTGTTCTTTTTTGTTGTTACCTGTGTTTGTATCTTTAATTTATTTTTAATGAAATAGCATCTTACTGTATATATAGTATATACTATATTCTTATTTTTTAACCTAATGTATTCTTCAGCCATAAATAGTAATATTCTGCAAATACATGATTCTATTGTATAAAACTCCTTTGTAGGGATATACCATGATTTAACTATTTCCCTAAAGTCCAATATTTATATCATTTTGAATTATTTGATTTTACTGTGACACTTGGAATAGTCTTTTATATAATATGTTTGTAAATTACTTATTGAAGTTACTAATGGAAGGGGATAGTTATTTAAATGCTTGTTATGTTTGTTAGACTATTTCTGGAAACACTGTTCAAATTTACATTCTTGCCAGCCAACAATGAGTGGTAATCATTTAGAACTATCACCACCTCTGAGTATCATAATTAAAAAATAGCTTGCCATATTGATGATTGGAAAACTGTATCTCATTATTTCTATGTTTGTATATTTGCTTACTAATTTTGTTAGTTTTAATGTATAGTAGATCACTTGTGTTTGTGTCCATTATTTGTTCATATTTTTACCAATTTTATACTATAGAGATGATATTTCTCTTGTTTAAAGATCGTGTTATATGATTATTTTAACCCTTTCACATTTTTGTTCTAATTTTTAGTTTTTCCTCAAATTTTTCATTTGCCTTTTAATTTTGTTTTAAAGTATTTTAGGATAAACTAAATCTTTTGCTTGTTTGTTCTTGCAGAAAGTTAGAACCATTTAAACTAGAATTTCACTTTTAAAGATTTTTTAAAATTATTTTTTAACAGGAGTTCAATTTGCCAACATATAGCAAAATACCCAGTGTTTATCCCGCCAAGTGCCCCCCTCAGTGCCCATCACCCAGTCACCCCAACCCCCTGCCCACCTTCCTTTCCACTACCCCTTGTTCGTTTCCCAGAGTTAGGTGTCTCTCATATTCTGTCACCCTCTTTGATATTTCCCACTCATTTTCTCTCCTTTCCCCTTTATTCCCTTTCACTATTTTTTATATTCCCCAAATGAATGAGACCATATAATGTTTGTCCTTCTCCGGTTGACTTATTTCACTCAGCATAATACCCTCCAGTTCCATCCACATTGAAGCAAATGGTGGGTATTTGTCATTTCTAATGGCTGAGTAATATTCCATTGTATACACAGACCACATCTTTTTTATCCATTCATCTTTCGCCAAGCAGACTCCACACTGAGTGTGGGGCCCCACACCAGTCTGTATCACACAACTCATGAGATCATGACCTGAGCCAAAACCAAGAGTTGTATATTTAACTGTCTAGGCCACCCAAGCACCCTTAGAATTTCCATTTTAGATAGAAATGTTTTACTTTAGTTACTCCCAGGAAACAGAAATATGTATAATTATTGTAATACTCACTCAATAGAAATTGTACAAGTAGTGCTATATATTATCCCTGTCTTTAATTTAAATGGTGCTTTCTTTTTTTTTTTTTTCTAAACTTTTTTTTTTTAAAGACTTTATTTATTCATTCATGAGAGAGAGAGGCAGAGAGGCAGGCAAAGGGAGAAGCAGGCTCCATGTAGGGAGCCCATCATGGGACTTGATCCTGGGTCTCCAGGATCCCACCCTAGGCTGAAGGCGGCGCCAAACCGCTGAGCCACCAGGGCTGCCTGGTGCTAACTTTCTTATTTTCATATTCTCCTTCCTGAGTCTTTGTGACAGACTCTTGACAGGAGTTTAGTCTACTTTTATCTTTTATATTTGTAGTTGGTGGTGAGTCAGATTTTCCTGCTTTCCAGGAGGATTTCTCTGTTGTATTAGTTTAGAGCAATACATGCATTCGTTTATGGCATATTCAAATTTCCTAAGTCAATTCGGTCATATCTATGTCATCAAAACAAAGCATATTAAATCTAAAATTGACCTTAAAGATCACAGTCTAAAAATCTCACTCTGCAGATGAGTCAAATCCAGAGATACTACTTTTGCATTCTTTATCAGGTGCATAGATCTTACTGAAGAATGGTTCAATCGGTTCATTCTCTGGCAGCCACATTATGAACTTTCTTGGTATTGATCTCATTACATATTTACTTTCTAAGCTATATATGGGAGGTTAATTACTTTTCTTAATTTAATAAACCAGGCTATTATAGTGCAAGTTTATTCTTGTCATGAACGTCGTGGGATGAGACTCAAATAACCTAGTCATTTGAGTTTTTTTTTTTTTCCCCAGAGTGTGGTGCCCATCATGGGAACAGATTATTCCATAGAATAATCTATCAATCTATCTATTCCATCTATCTTTGGATTTATGGAAGAACATTTATAAAACACATTTATATTTTGTTAACATTCTGAGTGAGATAAAAGAAACTTTTTCAGAGGAAAGGCTAAGATGGCAGAGTAGTAGGATGACCCTAGGCTTGCCTGGTCCCTTGCACTCAGCTAGATAAAATTCAGATCATTCTGAATATCCAAGAAATCTGAGGACTGATAGAACAAACTGCAGAACTCGATGGAGAGAAGAGGCCATGTCATGGATGATAGGATGTACAGAGATGTGATTTGAGGGAAGTGGATCATGGTGCTCAGGAGGGATGCGGCCCTTTTCCTGGAGAGAGGTTAGAGAAGGAGGAGAACACAGGATTGTACAAGAAAAATACTTGCCTAAAACCATTGAGTAGGAAAATGAGAGAGGCTGATTTTTGTGAGTTTTTATAACCACAGGGCTCAAGGACTGGAGTTTAGAGGTACCTGGTGTGGCAGGTGTAAGGCCCATTAGGTATTACAGTGTTCACATGGAGAAGGAGAGCAGATTGCCTGGGAGACAGAAGGTGTGGGATTGCCAGAGATGTCCTGAGAGAGACAGTTCCCTTCTTCGAGTGCATTTGATAGAAGTGACATTTCCTCTCCAGGGACAAAGGAGCATATAGGTGCCATTTTTCTTCCCTACCCTTTGGCATCAACTATCTTCAGTATGCAGCACAGCACTAACAGTGGCAACATAAACCTACTTACACCAAGCCTGCTCCCCTACACTGTGCAGATACTACTTTTCTCTAGATAGTGTGCATAAAGAACCAGTGGAGCTGGCCCTATCCCCAGAAGAACACATATCCTTCCGCTCACATACACCATG
The DNA here is from genome assembly GCF_011100685.1 of Canis lupus familiaris. Lineage (NCBI taxonomy): Eukaryota > Metazoa > Chordata > Mammalia > Carnivora > Canidae > Canis > Canis lupus. Next base: position 70,686,836 of record NC_049260.1, read on the forward strand.
GCAATTGATGATAAGAGTTCTGCAAAGCATCAATTATAATGGAAATAGCATCAGGTCTCTTTTAATAAGAAGACCAAAGCATACTTATTTAAAACTCACCATATTGTGGAAGAGGTCCAAATGCTCTCAGGGAAGGAAAAACTGTGCAGTGAACTAACCTGAGGGAAAGGGCAGCTGAAAGACAGCAGTAGAGTGCACACAGCATACAGCAGAGACAGTTCATGAAGAACAGGCCCTGGACAATATATGACCTCTTCTTTTAAAGCCAATAGTTGCAGGAACTTTCCTAACACAGAAAAGAAGACAGAGACCTAGATAAAATGCCAAGACAGAGGAATTCATCCCAAAAGAAAGTATGAGAAAGGTCACAGCCAAGGATCTCATTGAATAGGATATAAGAAATATGTCTGATCCAGAATTTAAAGCAACAATCATAAGAATACTAACTAGACTTGAGGAAAGCATAGAAGACAACAGGGAGTCCTTTGCTACAGAGATAAAACATCTAAAAACTAGTCAGGCTGAAATAAATGAAACAACTGAGATGCAAAAACAGCTAGATATAAAGACCACAAGTATGGAAGAAGCAGAGGCACAAATACGTGATATAGAACATAAAATTATGGAAAAGAAGCTGAAAAGAAGAGGGAAACAAAAATATTGGATCATGAATGTAGGTTTGGGAACACCTGGGTGGCTCAGCGATTGAGCATCTGCCTTTGGCTCAGGGCATGATCCCATGTCTGGGGATCGAATCCCACATTGGGCTCCCTGTGAGGAGCCTGCTTCTCCCTCTGCCTATGTCTCTGCCTCTCTCTATGTGTCTTTCATGAATAAATAAATTTTTTAAAAAAATGAATGTAGATTTGCAGAACTCAGCGACTCCATAAAACATAATAACATTTATATCATAGAAGTCCCAGACGAAGAGAGGGACAAGGGGCAGAAGGTGTAATTGAGGAAATTATAACTGAAAACTTCCCAAATCTGAGGAAGGAAACAGACAGACATTAAAGTCCAGTAGATACAGGGAACTCCCATCAAAATTATCAAAAGGAGGCCAACAGCCAGACACATCATAGTTAAGTTTGCAAAATATAAACATAGGTAAAGAAATCTTAAAAGCAATAAGAGAAAAAAATCTCTAACTTATAAAGGAAGATAAAAAAATGTAAGCACCAGACTTATCTACAGAAACCTGGCATGCCAGAAACAAGTGGCATGATATATTTAGTGTGCTAAATGGGCTAAATAGGCAGCCAACAATATTGTATCCAGCAAGTGTATAATTGAGAATAGAGAAAGAGTTTCCCAACCAAATAAAAACTAAAGGAGTTTGTGACCACTAAACTAACCCCACATGAAATATTTTTTAAAGATTTTATTTAGTTATTCATGAGAGACACAGAATGAGAGAGAAAGAGAGAGAGGCAGATACACAGGCAGAGAGAGAAGCGGGCTCCATGGAGGGAGCCTGATGCTGGACTCGATCCTGGGACCCCAGGATCACGCCCTATGCCCAAAGCAGATGTTCAACCACTGAGCCACTCAGGCATCCCCCAAGATGAAATATTAAAGGGCGCTCTTCGGAGCTCACCTGGGTGGCTCAGTGGGTTAAATGTCTGATTTCAACTCAGGTCATGATTCCAGAGTCCCAGAATCGAGCCCCACATTGGGATCTCTGTTCAGCAGGGAGTCTGCATCTCCCTCTGCCCTTCACCCTGCACATCCTCTCTCCCTTTCTCTCGCTCTTTCTCTCTATTAAATAAATAAATAAATAAAATATTTATGAAAATCAAGAATAAAGTGGACTCGTCAAATGGGAGAAAAAGGACCAAAAGTGAAAAAGTCTAGAAGAGAACTGAGAAAATCTCCAGAAACAACAAAAGAAATAATAAAATGACACTAAATTGATGTCTATCAATAATAATTCTGAATGTAAATGGACTAAATGCTCCAAATAAAAGAAACAGAGTATCAAAATGGATAAAAATTATCCCAAGACCTATGTTTATGTTGCCTGTAAGAGACGCATTTTATTATTTTTTTAAGATTTTATTTATTTATTCATGAGAGATACACAGAGAGAGAGGCAGAGATAAAGGCAGAGAGAGAAGCAGGCTCCATGCCGGAAGCCTGATGTGGGACGTGGGACTCGATCCCGGGACTCCAGGATCACACCCTGGGTGGAAGGCAGGTGCTCAACTGCTCAGCCACCCAGGTGTCACATAAGAGACACATTTTAGACCTAATGACACTTGCAGATTGAAAGTGAGGGGTTGGAAAATCATTATCATGTTAATTAATAGATGTCAAAAGAAAGCCAGAGTTGGTTACTTATATCAGATGAACTAGATTTTAAACTGAAGATTGTAAAGAGGTGAAGAAGGGCACTGTATCATAATAAAGGGGCCTATTCAACAACAAGATCTAACACTTGTAAATATTTATGCCCCCAACATGGGAGCATCCATATAGATATATAAAACTATAACAAACATATAGGAACACATTGATAATATTACAATAATTGTAGGGGACTTTAAAACCCCAATTACATAAATGGATAGATCAAGCTAAATATGAAGAAGAAAACAATGCCTTTGAATGACAAAGTGTACAAGATGGACTTCACAGCTCTATTTTGAACATTTCATCCTAAAGCAGCAGAATACACATTCTTTTCAAGGGCACATGGAACATTCTTCAGGATAGATCACATACTGGCTCACAAATCAGGCTTCAACAAGTATGAAAAGTTTGATATCATACCATGCATATTTTCAGACCACAACAGTATAAAATGTGAAGACAATCACAAGAAAAAAATTTGCAAAGACCAGAAATATATGGAGGTTACAGTATATCCTACTAAAGAATGAATGGGTCAACCAGGAAATATAACAATTTAAAAAATAGAATCAAATGACAATGAAAACCTTATGGTAGAACTCCTTTAGCATGCGGCAAATGCAGGCCTTAGTGGGAAGTCTCTAGCAATACAGGTCTACCTCAAGATGGAAGAAAATTCTTAAATATGAAACATAACCTTACAGCTAAAGAAGAAGGAAAAAGAACAACAAATTAATCATAAGCAAGCAAGAAAATTGAAATAATAAATATTAGAGCAGACATAAATGATAAACAACAAACAAAAACCAATAGAACACATCAATGTATCCAGGAAGTGGGTCTTTGAGATAATAGAAAACTGATAAACCTCTGGCCAGACTTTTCAAAAAGGAAGGAAAAAGGAACCCAAGAAATAAAATTAGAAATTAGAGAGGAGAGATTACAAGCAACAACACAGATAAACAATTTTAAGATAATATTATGAAAAACTACATGCCAGCAAATTGAGCAATGTGAAAGAAATGGATAAATTGCTAGAAACATATAAACTACCAAGACTGAAATGGGAGGAAATAGAAAATTTGAAAAAACCTGTACAGCAAAGCAATTGAATTCATAATAAAAAATCTCACAAGAAACAAAAATCCAGGGCCAGATGACTTCCTAGGGGATTCTACCAAACATTTAAAGAAGAGTTAATGCCTATTTTCAAACTGTTCTGAAAAATAGTAAAGGAAGGAAAACTTTCAAACTCATTCTATAAGGCCAGCATTACCTCAATTTCAAAACCAGACAGTGACTCCAGTATGAAAGAGAATAGAGGCCAATATCCATGATGAACATGGATGCAGAATTTCTCATCAAAATACTAGCAAATTGAATCCATTGAAAGTATCATTCAACATGATCAAGTGGGATTCATTTCTGGGCTGCAAGGGTGGTTCAATATTTGTGAATCAGTCAACATGTTATACCCCATTAATAAAAGATAAGCATCATATGATCATGTCAATAGATCCAGACAATGCATTTGACAAATATAGCATATATTTTTGATAAGAAATTCCTCAACAATAAGGGGCAGAGGGAACATACCTCAATATCATAAAGGTCATATATGAAAGTTCCCCCAGCGATATCCTCCTTAATGGAGGGAATCTGAGAGCTTTCACGTTATGATCAAGAATAAGACAGTGATGTCCACTCTAATCACTGTTATTTAACATAGTACCATTAAGTCCTAGCTTTATCAATCAGAAAACAAAAAGAAATAAAAGGCATCGGCATCCAAATTAGCAAAGAAGTCAAACCTTTAATATTCATAGACAACATGATACTATATATACAAAGCTCAAAATATTGCACCAAAAAATCAGTAGGACCTAATACATTGATAAAGTCTCAGAATAAAAAAAAATCACTGTATAGATATCTGTTGCATTTCTACACACCAGTAATGAAGCAACAGAAACAGAAATCAAGGAACAGAACCCATTTGCAATTGTACCAAAACCCATAAGATACCTTGGAATAAACCTAAACAAAGAAGTAAAAGATGTGTATTCTAAAAACTATAGAATGCTTATGAAAGAAATTTAACCTGACAGAAAGAAATGGAAAAACATCCTATGTTCATGAATTGGAAGAACAAATATTGTTAAAATATCTATACTACCCAAAGCAATGTACATATTTAATGCATTCCCCCCCCCCCCCAAAAAAATGCATTCCCTATCAAAATACCATGACCATTTTTCAGGGAGCTAAAACAATATGTAAAATTTCTATGGAACTTTAAAATACTCCAAATAGACAAAGCAGTTTTGGAAAGGAAAAGCAAAGTTGAAGGCACCACAATTCTGGGCTTCAAGTTCTATTACAAAGCTGTGATGACCAAGACAGTATGGTGTTGGCACAAAAAACAAACACATAGATCACTGGAAAAGAATAGAAAGCCCAGTAATGGACATACAAGTGTATAGTCAACTAATTTTCAAAAAGGCAAAAAAGAATATACAATGGAAAAAAGAGAGTCTTGGAATGCCTAGGTGGCTCAGTGATTGAGTGTCTGCTTTTGGTTAATGGTGTGATCCTGGAGTCCTGGAATGGAGTCCCATATTAGGCTCCCCGCAGGGAGGCTGCTTCTCCCTCTGCCTATGTCTCTGCCTCTCTGTGTCTCTCATGTACAAATAAATAAAATCTTTAAAAAAACAAACAAAGAAAAAAGAGAGTCTCTTCAACAAATGGTGGTGGGAAAACTGGACAGTGATATACTAAAGAATGAATGTGGACCACTCTCATATTCCATACACATAAGTGACTTCAAAATGGATGGAAAGACCTAAATGTGAGATAGGAAGCCATTGTATCCTAGAGGAGAACACAGGAAGCAACCTCTTTCACATCAGCCCTTGTAGCTTCTTACTAGATGTGTCCCCTGGTGGCAATGAAAACAAAAGCAAAAATAAATTATTGGGATTCTATGAAGATAAAAACCTTCTAAACAGTGAAGGAAACAGTCAACAAAAATAAAAGAAACCTTTGGAATGGGAAAAGATATTTGCAAAGGCATATCTGATAATGGGTCATTATGCAAAATCTATAAAGAACTCCTCAATCTCAACATCCAAAAAAGCAAATAATCCAGATACAAAATGGTCAGTCGAAATGAAGAGACTTTTTCCAGAGAAGACATTCAGATGGCCAGCAGACACCTGAAAAAATTTGTTCAATATCACTCCTCACCAGGGAAATACAAATCAAAGCTACAGTGAAATATTATGTCATTTCTGTTCTAGTGGTTAAAATTAACACAGGAAACAAGAAGTTTTGGTGAGGATGCAGAACCCTCTTACACTGTAAGTCAGAATGCAATGTGGTGCAGCCACTCTTGATAACAATACCAAGGTTTCTCAAAAAGTTAAAACTAGAACAACCCTATGACCCTGAAGTTTCTCTACTAGCCATTTACCCAAAGGATACAAGAACAATGATTTGAAGGGACACATGCACCCAGATATTTATAGTAGCATCATCAACAATAGCCACATTATGAAATGAGCCAAAATATCCTTTGACTGATGAATGGATAAGGAAGATTTGGTATATATATGCAATGGAATATTATTCAGCCATCAAAAAGAATGAAATATTGCCATTTGCAATGTTGTGGATGGAGGTACAGTGCATTAAACAAGTCAGTCATAGACAAACACTATATGATTTCACTCACAATTGGAATTTAAGAAACAAAAAATATGTACATGTGGAAATAAAAAAAACTGGCAAACCACAAAACAGGCTCTTAATTTTAGAGAACAAACTGGATTGCTGGAGGGGAAGTGGTTAGGGGAACGTGTTAAATAAGTGATGGGTATGAAGGAGGGCACCTGTTATGATAAGTACTGGATGTTTTCTGTAAGTCATGAATCACCAAAAACTGCTCTTGAAACTAATATTACACTATATGTTAACTAAATAGAATTTAAATTAAAAAACGAAAAAATGAACTTTATAAGAAACCAAAAAGAGAAAGAAACTCTCTTTAGATGGTATCTCACAGCAAACATATCTCAGTCAATTTGAGTGCTATTTAACTTACAGATTTCACAGTAGTATGAACTAGCAATCATTATCCAGCTTGAGGTATAAGCTAGAAATATGTTGTGCTCTGAGATGAAATATATTATTCCCTCCTGACTTGACAGGAATTTAGCTCACATCATGTGATGTCAGGGCTTTGAGCAATCCTGCCTTTGGGTAGTTTATCTTTTCCAGTGATTTGGGACTTGGACTTGCATTGAATGTACTTTGAGTTTTCATGTATATCTCAGCTTTATTAGTCTGTATTTGTTTTGCAGGGTTTTCATTTTCATATGTAGATTAACACATTTTTATACACGTTGCTGGAGGCATTTTTTCAGTGCTACATTTTAGAAATCAAAATAATAAATAATATATATGTTCATTGTTTTTCTTTTCCTGGTCTTTTGATGAGTATAATCTTTCATGGGAAGTGTTTGTAACATTTCTTTTTTTCTTTTCCTCTCATTTCTTATATTTTCTTCTAACAATAACAACAATAATAATAATTTATCTTTTCTGATAGGCCTGGCATTTCCAAATTGAAATTATATCGTTCATTTTTTAATAGACTATTTTTTGCAACAGTTTTAGGCTTCCAGAAAACTTTTTATTTTTTAATTTTAATTTTTATTTATTTATGATAGTCACAGAGAGAGAGAGAGAGAGAGAGAGGCAGAGACATAGGCAGAGGGAGAAGCAGGCTCCATGCACCGGGAGCCTGATGTGGGATTCGAACCCGGTCTCCAGGATCCCGCCCTGGGCCAAAGGCAGGCACCAAACCGCTGCGCCACCCAGGGATCCCGCTTCCAGAAAACTTAAGCAGAATGCTTAGCATTAAGAGATGCCTTTTAGGGATCCCTGGGTGGCGCAGCGGTTTGGCGCCTGCCTTTGGCCCAGGGCGCGATCCTTGTGATCCGGGATCGAATCCCACGTCGGGCTCCTGGTGCATGGAGCCTGCTTCTCCTCTGCCTTTCTCTCTCTCTCTGACTATCATAAATAAATAAAAATTTAAAAATAAATAAAAATATTAAAAAAGATGCCTTTTACCTTCCCTCCATAGTATCATCTATTATTAACATCTTGCATTAACATGGGACGTTTGTCACAATTGGTGAACCAATATTGATATATAATTATTAGCTGAAGTCCATTCATTACATAAAGATTCATTCTTAATTTTGAACACTCCTATGGCTTTTTGTCAAATTCATAATGTTTAGTATACCACATGCTGATATTTGACTGCTTCTTTGATGAAAGCATAGTCATTTCTCCTTTGGTTTCTACATTCATTCACTCACTCACTTCAATCACACATTTCTTCAGTAACTATTTATTTAGTTTTTTCTATATAAAGACACTGACAGTTGCTAAAGCAAATTACACTTCATCTTAGCCAAAAGGCCGAAAGCGATTGGTTGCTAAAGCAAATTGCCAATCTATACATCTCCAGGAATGAAATTAGGTATTGTGTGAGAATGGTGTTTTAAGGCAACCCTAGGCTGAGAGAATGGTATAACAACTAAATTGTGATTTAATATTTCTGCTTATGAAGGGTTTTCCTAAGTTTAGACAGGGATGGCATGTTCCAGTTATGGATCTGGTATTTATTTTCAAGGAAATGGTTTATGGGGGCTGTTCTAACAAGAGGTTGTTCTGGCCGTTTCCCTCTTTGTGATAGATATTATTTCATATCTTCTGAATTAAGTTTTAGTGGAGAAATTTGAAAAAGGAGTCTTTTTCTTTGTAAATAATTATTCATTGATTTTGTGTAAGTAAGTTAATGGGAGGTTTTGACTTAATGTACTTCCCTTTAATAAATTTTTGCAATAAATTTATCAATATGTGAGAAGGATTCATAATAATTACATCCCTTGGGTGGTTCAGCAGTGAATGGGCAGATCATTTCTGTTACTGGAACACAGTATTACAAATAATGAATATATGCATGTATACATACATACATATCAGTAGAAGTGAAGAATATTTATATATATTTTTTTTAATTGAAGTTCAGTTTGCCAATGTATAGCCTAACACCAGTGCTCATCCCATAAGTGCCCATCACCTAGTTACCCCAGCCCTCTGCCCGCCTCCCCTTCCACTTCCCTTTGTTGGTTTCCCAGAGTTAGGAGTCTCTTATGTTTTGTCACCCTCTCTAATTTTTCCCACTCATTTTCCCTCCTTTCCCTTATAATCCCTTTCACTATTTCTTATATTCCCCATATGAGTGAAACCATATGATGATTGTCCTTATCTGATTGAATTACTTCACTTAGCATAATACCCTCGAGTTCCATCCACATTGAAGCAAATGGTGGGTATTCATCATTTCTAATGGCTAAGATTACATTGTATATATAGACCACATCTTCTTTATTTATTCGTCTGCGATGGACACTAAGGCTCCTTCCACAGTCTGGCTATTGTGGACATTGCTGTTATAAACATTAGGGTGTAGGTGTCTTGGTGTTTCACTGAATCTGTATCTTTGGGGTAAATCCCCAGCAGTGCAATTGCTGGGTCTAGGGCAGATCTATTTTTCACTCTTTGAGGAACCTCCACACAGTTTTTCAGGGTGGCTGTACCAGGTCACATTCCCACCAACAGTGCAAGAGGGTTCCCCTTTCTCCACATCCTCTCCAACATTTGTGGTTTCTGTCTTGTTAATTTTCCCCATTCTCACTAGTGTGAGGTGGTATCTCATTGAGGTTTTGATTTGTATTTCCCTGATGGCAAGTGATGCAGACCATTTTCTCATGTGCTTGTTGGCCATGTGTATGTCTTCCTCTGTGAAATTTCTGTTCATGTCACCACCCTCAAATTGCTGAACTCATTGAGCAACTCAGTAATGTGGCAGGATACAAAATCAATGCCCAGAAATCAGTGGCACTTCTATACACTAACAAGGACACTGAAAAAAAGAGAAATTAAGGATTCAATCCTATTTACAACTGCACCAAAAGGACAAGATACCTAGGAATATACCTAATGAAATAAAGGATCTATACCCTAAAAACTACAGAACATTTCTGAAACAAATTGAGGAAGACAAAAAGAGATGGAAAAATATTCTTTGCTCATGGATTGGAAAAAATAATATTGTGAAAATGTCTATGCTACCCAGGGCAATTTACATGTTCAATGCATTCTCTATCAAAATACCATAGAATTTCTTCAGAAAGTTAGAACAAATCATCTTAAGAATTGTGTGGAATCAGAAAAGTTCCCGAATAGTCAGGGGAATATTGAAAAAGAAAACCAAAGCTGGGGGCATCACAATGCCGGATTTCAAGTTGTACTACAAAGTTGTGGTCATCAAGACAGTGTGGTACTGGCACAAAAACAGACACGTAGATCAATGGAACAGAATAGAGAATCCAGAAATGGGCCCTCAACTCTATGGTCAACTAATATACTACAAAGCGGGAAAGACTATCCCCTGGAAAAAAAGTCTGTTCAATAAATGGTTCTGGGAAAATTGGACATTCACATGCAGAAGAATGAAACTAGACCATTCTCTTACACCATACACAAAGATAAACTCAAAATGGATGAAAGATCTCAATGTGAGACAAGAATCCATCAAAATCCTAGAGGAGGACACAGGCAACACCCTTCTTGAAGTTGGCCACAGCAACTTCTTGCAAGACATATCTATGAAGGCAAGGGAAACAAAAGCAAAAATGAATTATTGGGACTTCATCAAGATAAAAAAGCTTCTGCACAGCAAAAGAAACAGTCAATAAAACTAAAAGACAACCTACAGAATGGGAGAAGATATTTGCAAATGACCTCTCAGAGAAAGGTCTAGAATCCAAGATCTATAAAGAACTTAAGAAACTCAACACCCAAGAAACACAATCTAATTATGAAATGGGCAAAAAACATGAACAGAAATGAAGAATATTAATATAACATTATCTGAGTTAAATTCATTTTCTTCCAGTTAAATCATTCTTTTATCTTCTAAAAATTTTTATTTAAATATCAGTTAACATACAGTATAATAGTCTGAGTGTAGAATTTAATGATTCAGCACTTCCATACTGTACCCAGTGCTCATAACAAGTGTATTCCTTAATCCCTATAATTTATTCAACCCTATCCTATCTATACCCCCTCATAATCCATCAGTTTGTTCAGTATAGTTCAGGGTCTTTTTCTTAGTTTACCTCTCTGTTTTTTCTTTGCTCATTTCTTTTTTTCTTAAATTCAACTTATGTGTGAAATTATATGGTATTCCTTTTTCTCTGTCTTATTTCACTTAGTATATTATACTTTAGCTCTATCCATGTCCTTGCAAATGACAATATTTCATTCTATTTAATTGATGAGGAATATTTCATTTTATACACATACCATCTCTATACATACATCAGTTAATGGACACTTGTGCTGCTTATATAATTTGGCTGCTTTATATATAATGCTCCTATAAACAGCCATGAATGTATCCCTTTGAATTATTATTTTGTATCCTTTGGGTAAATACCAGTATTGCAATTGCTGGATGGTAGGCTAATTTTATTTTTAACTTTGTAGGAACCTCTATACTGTTTTCCACAACAGCTGTACCAGTTCATATTCCCACTGATGCTGTAAGAGGGCTTCTCTTTTCTCTGCATCCTCACTAATACTTGTTTATTATATGGTTGATTTCAGGCATTATGACCAGTGTGAGGTAATATCTCGTTGTTGTTTTTATTCGTATTTACCTGATCATCACTGATATGAGCATCTTTCCTTGAGTATGCTGGTCATCTGTATGTCATCTTTGTAAAACTGGCTATCAGGACCTTCTACCCATTCTTTAATAGGATTATTTATTTTTATGTGTTCAGATTCTTAATTTCTTTATGTATTCTGTATAAGAACTTTGTCAGATATTCATTTGTAAATAACCTCTCTCTTCTGTAGGTTGGATTTTATTATTGTTGATTATTTCCTTCACGTTTCAGAAGGTATTTATTTTGATGGAGTTTCAATAGTTTACTTTTGCTTTTTTTCCGCCTTGCATCAAGAGACGTATCTAGGATGACATTAAGGCATGTGTCATAGAGGTTCCTAATAGTGTTCTTTAGGATTTTAATGGTTTCAGGACTCCCATTTAGGTCTTTAATCTGTTTTAATTTTTTTTCCATTTCGTGTAAATAATTCTTCTAGTTTCATAATTTTGCATGTTGCTGTCAAGTTTTCCCAACAACATTTGTTGAAGAGATGGTCTTTTTTTAATGAGATATTCCTTCCTTCTTTGTCAAAGATCCATTGACCATGTAATTGTCAGTTGGATTGGATCTTGTATTCTGTTTCATTGACCTATATGTTTTATTGACCTATTTTTGTGCCAGTTCCATTTGTTTAGATTGATACAAGTTTTTAATATAACTTGAACTGTGGAATTGTGATACCTCTAGTTTTAATTTTCTTTTTCTAATGAATATTAGTATTTAATACATGATGATTAGGTCTTACAAATAAGTTGGGCATTAGTAATTATAATGACAAGACACTTTAAAAGCTAAACATGCAAACACAAGCATACTAGAAAGAAATGGGATCACCAGTCTCAGGATGAGAAAGTACTTTCCAAATATATAAGGTTTTGAAGAAATATGCAAATACTTATTGATACATTTGACCATACAAGTAACCATTTACATATTCAAAACATAAGTTACTAAGACAAAATACTAAGACCTCAGCCAAAAAGAGGGTCAAGCCATGTGTAGGAGCAGAGATGGAGAAGCTGGTCAAGAGTGCAGAGCAGACTCAGGTTTAGAAGTAATCAAGTTAATAATAATAAAAAAAAATCAGGAAAGAGTGTTTTTATCTATTCAATTTGTGCATTTTAAAAAAGATTTTATTTATACATGAGATACACACACACAGAGGCAGAGACACAATCAGAGGGAGAAGCAGGCTGCCTGCGGGGATCTTGATGTAGGTAGGACTCGATCCCAGGACGCTGGGATCATGTTCTGAGCCGAAGGCAGATGCTCAACTACTAAGCCACCCAGTGCCCCAAATCTGTGCATTTTTTAAAAATGAAAATACTGACATGCCCAGACAGTGCTAAGGTGGCCCCTTCATTCTGAGATCATGTCACATTTTTAATATGGATTAAGAATAATGGTTTTTCAAATTAGAGAATAAACTTAACTTCCTATAGAAGTTTTCATGGGGAAAAGGTTAAAGGGGAAGCCTCAGTGTTTTATAGTGTTCAAAGGAAAGGTCTTTAACTTCCTTGGTTAGGCTTATTCATAGGTATCTAATTGCCCTTTGTGCATTTGTCAATGGGATTGATTCTCTTTTTTAAATTTATTTTATAAATTTAATTTAATTCCAATTAACTAACATTATAGTATATTATTTATTTTTTAATTTCTTTTTATTTTTCTCTCCTTTGCCCTTTATTCCATGTCACAATTTTTTATATTCCCCAAATGAATGAGACCATATAATGTTTGTCCTTCTCCGATTGACTTATTTCACTCAGCATAATACCCTCCTGTTCCATCCATGTCGAAGCAATTGGTGGGTATTTGTCGTTTTTAATGGCTGAGTAATATTCCATTGTGTACATATACCACACTTCTTTATCCATTCATACTTCTTTTCTTTATTTTTATTTTTTTATTTTTAATTTTTTATTTAAATAAATTTATTTTTTATTGGTGTTCAATTTACCAACATATAGAATAACACCTAGTACTCATCACGTCAAGTGCCCACCTCAGTGCCCGTCACCAGTGACCCTCACCTCCTGCCCACCTCCCCTTCCACCACCCCTAGTTCGTTTCCCAGAGTTAGGAGTCTTTCATGTTCTGTCTCCCTTGTTTTTTCTCCTTTCCCCTTTATTCCCTTTCACTATATTTTATATTCCCCAAATGAATGAAACCATATAATGTTTGTCCTTTTCTGATTGACTTATTTCACTCACCATAACATCCTCCAAATCCATTCACTTCAAAGCAAACGGCGGGTATTTGTCATTTCTAATGGCTGAGTAATATTGCATTGTATACATAGACCACATCTTTTTTATCCATTCATCTTTCGAAGGACACTGAGGCTCCTTCCACAGTTTGGCTATTGTGGACATTGCTGCTAGAAACATCGGGGTGCAGGTGTCCCCGCGTTTCACTGAATCTGTATCTTTGAGGTAAATCCCCAGCAGGGCAATTGCTGGGACGTAGGGCAGATCTATTTTTAACTCTTTGAGGAACCTCCACACAGTTTTCCAGAGTGGCTGTAGCAGTTCACATTCCCACCAACAGTGCAAGAGGGTTCTCCTTTCTCCACATCCTCTCCAACATTGGCTGTTTCCTGTCTTGTTAATTTTCCTCATTCTCACTGGTGTGAGGTAGTATCTCCTTGTGGTTTGGATTTGTATCTCCCTGATGGCCAATGATGCGGAGCATTTTCTCATGTGCTTGTTGACCATGTCTATGTCTTCCTCTGTGAAATTTCTGTTCATGTCATTTGCCCATTTCATGTGTGTGTGTGTGTGTGTATCCATTTATCAATTGATAGACACAGGTTTTGCTTCCATATCTGGTCTATTGTAAATTATGCTGGTATAAATATGGGGGTGCATGTAGCCCTCTAAATTAGTATTTTTATATTTGGATAAATACCCTGAAGTGGAATTAATGCATCATAGATAGTTCTATTTTTAACTTTTTGAGGAACTTGTATACGGTTTTCCAGAGCATTTGTACCACTTTGCATTCCCACCAACAATGCAAGAGTGTTCCTTTTTCCACATCCTTGACAACACCTATTGCTTCTTGTGCTATTGATTATAGCTATATGGACAGGTGTGAGGTGATATCCAATTGTAGTTTTGATTTTCACTTCCCTGATCGTAACTGATGAGGAATACCTTCCAATGTGTCTATTGGAAATGTCTGTTCCTGTCTTTTGTACAAGCTTTAATTAGAGTATCCGTTTTTGGGTGTTGTGTTTTGTAAGTTCTTTATATATATTTTGAATGATAACCCTTTATCAGATACTTCATTTTCAAATATATTTTGCCATTCTGTAGGTTGCTTTTGGTTTTGTTGGCTGTTTCTTCACTGTGCAGAAGGTTTTTATTTTCATATATTCCCAATGGTTTATTTTTGCTTTTGTTTTCCTTGCCTCAGGAGACATATATAGAAAAAAGTTGCTATGGCCAATTTTGATAAAGTTAATTCTTGTGATCTATTCTAGGATTTCTATCATTTCAGGTCTCACATTTAGGTCTTTCATCCATTTTGAATTTATGTTTGTGTTCATATATGAAAGTGGTCCAGTTTCTTCGTTTTGCATGTTGCTGTCCAGTTTTCCCAACACCATTTGTTGAAGAGACTATTTTTTACCCATTGGATAGTCTTTCCTGCCATGTCAAAGATTAATTGACCTTATAGGATCATTTTTGGACTGTTCCATCGATCTATGTGTCTGTTTTTGTGCCAGTACCATACTGTTTTGTTTACTTTAGCTTTGTAATGTAACTTGAAGCCCACAATTGTGATACCTCTAGGTTTGCTTTTTCATTTTCCAGATTGCTTTGGCCATTTGGGGCTTTTGTGGTTCCATTCAAATTTTAGCATTTTTTTTTTCTAGCTCTCTGAAAATTGCTGATGGTATTTTGATATGATTGTGTTAAGTTTATTGATTGCCTTGGGTAATTTAGAAATTTTAACAATATTTGTTCTTCTAACCCATGGGCATGGAGTATTTTTCCATTTTTTTGTGTCCTCTTCAATTTCTTTCATCAGTGTTTTAGAATTTTCAAAGCACAGGTCTTTCACTCTTTGATTAGGTTTAGTCTTATATATTTTATTATTTTGGGTGCAATTGTAAATGGGATAGTTTTCTGAATTTCTCTTTCTGCTACTTCAGTATTATTGTTCAGAAATGCAAGATTCCTGTACATTGTTTTATATCTTGCTTCTTTACTGAATTGGTGTATCAGTTCTAACAGTTTTTTAGTGTAGTCTTTTGGCTTTTCTGTATGCAATTCATGTCATCTGCAAATACTCAAAGTGTTACTTCTTCCTTACCAGTTTGGATGCCTTTTATTTATTTATTTTTTTTCTGATTGCTGTGTCTAGGACATTCAGTACTATGTTGAATACAAGTGGTGAGAGTGAACATCCTTGTCTTGTTCCTTACCTTAGTTGAAACACTCTCCATATTTTATCCATTAAGCATGATGTTAACTGTGTGGTTTTCATATATGGTGTTTATTACATTGAGATGTGTTCCCTCTAAACCTGTTTATTGAAGATATTTATCATGGCTGGTTATTGTACTTTGTCAGATGCTTTGTCTACATCTATTGATCATATGTTTTTTTTTTCCTTTCTTTTATTGATATGACATATCACTTTTAGTGATTTGCTAATATTGAACCACGCTTAGAACCCAGGAGTAAATCTCACTTTATTGTGGTGAATGGTTTTTTTTAAATGTATTGTTGAATTTGGCTTGGTAACATTTGGTTGAGAATGTTTGCATCCATGTTCATCAGGGATACTGGACTGCAAATCTCTTTTTTAATGGAGTCTTTTTGTAGTTTTAATAACATAATGCTGACCCCATAGAATAAATAGAGAAGTTTTCCTTCTATTTTTCAGAATAGTTTGAGATAAATAGGTATTTACTGTTCTTTAAATGGTAGAATTTGCCTGTGATGTCATCTAGTCCTGGACTTTTGTTTGTTGGTAATTTTTTCATTATTAATTCAGTTTTTTTCTGCTTATTGTTCTGTTCAAATTTCTATTTCTTTTGATTTGGTTTTGTTAGTTTATATGTTTCTGGGAATGTATCCATTTCTTCCAGGTTGTCCAATTTGTTGGCATATTGTTTTTCATAATATTCTCTTAAAATTATTTGTATTTCTGTGGTGTTAGTTGTTATTTATGCTCTCTCCAAAATAGTTTATTTGGGTCCTTTTTCTGTTATTTCTTGGTTTGTTTGGTGAGAGATTTATGAATTTTATTGACTTTTTCACAAAGAACCAGTTTCTGGTTTTATTGATCTGTTGTATTGTTTTTTTAAGTTTCTATATCCTTTATTTTTGCTCTAATCTTTATTATTTCCTTCTGTTAGTTTTTGGTGTTTTTTTTTTTTTTTTTTTTTTTTGTTCTTTCTCTAGCTCCTTTGAGTGCAAAGTTAGGTTGTTTGGGACTTTGCTTGCTTCTTGAGATAGGCCTCTTTTGGTATAAACTTTCCTCTTAGAACTGCTTTTGCTCCGTCCCAGAAGTTTTCAACCATTATGTTTACTTTTTTTTTTAAGATTTTATTTATTTATTCGTAGGAGAGACAGAGAGAGGCAGAGATATAGGCAGAGGAGGAGAAGCAGGCTCCATGCAGGGACTTGATCAATGTGGGACTTGATCCTGGAATTCTGGGATCACACTCTGAGCCAAAGGCAGATGTTCAACCGCTGAGCCACCCAGGAGTCCCTCAACCATTATGTTTTCATTTTCAATTGTTCCCATTTACTTTTTTATTTCTTCTTTTATTTTCTTGTTGACCCATTCATTGTTTATCAACATATTTTTTAATCTATGTATTTTTGTTTTTCCCAAATTTTTTCTTGTAGTTGACTTCTACTTTCTTTTTATATGATCTGCCCATTTGTCTAAGTGAGTTGTTAATATCCCCTACTGTTTTATTGTTATCGATTATTTATTTTTGTTATAGCTATTTTATGTATTTGGGTTCTGGAATATTGGATACATAAATATTTATAATTGTTATATCTTATTGGATTGTCCCCTTTATTATTTAATAATGTCCTTCTTTGTCTCTTCCTACTATCTTACTTTTAAAGTGTTTTTTTTTCACCAATATATGTATAGCATGCTACTCTAGCTTTCTTTTGACATCCATTTGTATATTAGATGTTTCTTCATCCTTTAAATTTCAATCTGTGGATGTCCTTAGGTCTTCAATGATTCTCTAATAGGCAGCATATAGATGGGTCTTTTTTTATCCATTCTGTCATTCTATTTGTTTTATATGGTGCTTTTAGTCCATTGACATTCAATGTAATTTTTGATAAGTATGTATGTATTTTTTGCCATTTTCTTATTAGTTTTCTGTTGTTTTTATAAGTGTTCTCCATTCTTTCTTCCCTTGCTGTCTTCTCTCAGTGCAAGTTGACTTTCTTTGGGGGTATACTTGGATTCTTTTCTCTCCCCCCCCCCTTTCTCTTGCATATCTATTACTGGTTTTGATTTGAAGTTATCATTAGTATATAATTGTATATTTGTTTATAACATCTTCTACACAAAGTGGTCTGTATTAAGTTGTTGGTTACATAAATTTGAACCATTTTTTTACTCCTCCCCAAATTTTGGGTATATGTTGTCCTACTTTATATCTTTTTATTTTGTGAATCTTTGACTGATTGTTACAGATATACTTATTTTTACTATCTTTGTGCTCCCTACTGTTTTACTCTTACTTATGGCTTTTTCTTCCCACTCAGACTCTCATTTATCATTTCTTATTTAGCTGTTTTAGTGGCATTGAATTCCTTTAGCTTTTGTTTGTCAGGAACTTCTTTATCTCGCCTTCTATTCTGAATGATTGCCTTGCTGAATAGAGTATTCTTGGATGTTGATCTTTTTTTCCTCTTCAGCACTTTGAATATAATCTGTCACTTTCTTCTTGCCTGCAGTCTTTCTTCTGGAAAATTATTTGGTAGTCTTACTGTGTTTCCCTTGTATGTAACTGCTTTATTTTCTCTTTCTGCTTTTAAAATTCTGTGTTTATCACTAATTTTTGCCATTTTAATCACTGTATGTGTTGGTTTGGACATCCATGCATTGATTTGTTAGGGGATCTCTATGCCTCCTTAATGTGGAAATCTGTTTCTTTTCCCAGATTCAGGAGGTTTTCTCTTACTATTTCTTCAAATAAATTTTCTTTACCTTTTCCTCTCTTGCCTTCTTTTGGAATCCCTGTAATATGAATGCTATTACAGTTGATGGAGTTGCTATATTCTCTACATCTCTTCTCATTTTGCATTTTTTTTCCCTCTTACCCAGTCAGCTTGATTACTTTCCCTCAATGTAGTTCTGGTTATTAATTCGTTCTACTGTTTCCTATAATCTGTTGTTTCTTCCATTTAGTTAGTTTTTAAATTCACTTACTGTATTCTTCATCTCTTATTGTTTGTTTTTTGTCTCTGTGTTAAGGTTGTCACTGATGTCCTCTACTCTTTTCTCAAGTCTTGTGAGTATCTTATGATTACTACTTTAAATTCTGTATCAGTCATATTATTTGTTTGTTTTGCTTAGGTCTCTTGCTGTGATTTCCTCCTATTCTTTCATTTGGGACATATTGCCCTGTCTCTTCATTTTCTCTAACTCTTTGTTTTTGTTTCAGTGTTTTAGGAAGGTCAGCTCTGACTCCTGCTCTTAAAAATAACGGGCGGAGTATGTATACATTTTCACCTAGGTGGTGGTTTTGTTCTTTTCCCAAGGGGATGTGCTTCTCCAAATGATACAGGATCCAGTATGAGTCACTCTATAAAGTCCACATGGAATGGGGACACAGTTTTATCAAGCTACACGTATCCTCCCCTGGAAATGACTGGTTGCCACTGGGACAAGGCCCCTTAATGTGCACAGTTGGAAGATGTAGTGTTGCCAAGGATTGTGTAGATCTTCTGAAATTACATATCTGCAGTACTGGGGCTGTGTCAGGCCCAGCTGGAAGGAGCAGGTTAGGTAGTGTTTACAGGTTAGGTAGTGAATGCTGGTGCTGTGGATTCCTACAGGTGGTTGTATGTTTATGCAGGTGAGGGATATGGATATGGTACCTGTCAGCTTCTTTGTTCTTTGAGTGCCTCCCAGTGAAATTGGTCCCTCTGTGACAGGCTTTGAAATTGGTAGATAACTGTGTCTCTAGTATGCCTCAGGCTTTTTTCAAACTGCTGCTTCCATGCCATATGTTCTTGGTCTGTTGTTTTTGTCTCTTTACTCTTTATGGGCTAGGGTTCAGTTTCCTGTCACCTCCTGGCCTCTCCCATAGCCCAACCTGATGACTTTTAATGTTACAGGCTTTATCTCCTATTTATTTATTTATTTTTTTTTAATTTTTTTTTTTTTTCGTTTATTTATGATAGTCACACACAGAGAGAGAGAGAGAGGCAGAGACATAGGCAGAGGGAGAAGCAGGCTCCATGCACCGGGAGCCTGATGTGGGATTCGATCCCGGGTCTCCAGGATCGCGCCCTGGGCCAAAGGCAGGCGCTAAACCGCTGCGCCACCCAGGGATCCCTCTCCTATTTATTTTTAATACTCAGGAAACTTGGCCCCTCTGGTTTTCAGAGGCTAATGCTATGGGGATTTCTTCCTTGTGCAGGCTCCCTGGTATGGGGGTCCTTTCTCTTCATGATTCCCTCTCTTGCATGGCTCATTTATCTCCCCACTATATCTAGACCCTTTCTACCCTCTTTGATGTGGCTTATTCTCTGCATTTTTTGTGGAGTTTGTTCTGCCAGTCTTTGGGTTGTTTTTTGGGTTATTTACTTTCAGGTGACTGTTATGTAGTTCTGTCCGTGGGAGGAGCTGAGCTTAGAGTCCTCCTACTCTGACATTCTGTAATAAATTTTCCAAAGTTAGATTGATCAATTAGGTTTATGTAGTACGCTTTATTAAAAATGTTTTTAAAAAGCATATAATCACAAACTATTTTAAAACAAGCACTTCAAATATATAGCAGTTAGAACAGTTTGGGAAATAAAATATGCTTTCTACTCTGTTTCGTAGGAATGGTATATAAAGTATTTACTTGGAATATTTCAGATTGTTCACGTTAGCCAAGTATATATTTTGGAAGATAACAAGGCTTATTGTTAATTACTGAGTAGTCCTAGTGTTTTAATCTTTGTTCTCTGTGACCATATGACCTTAGCTCCATGCTCAGATAAATGAGGAAGTTGTATTAAGATATTTTTAAAGAATTCTCTGATTCTGTTCTATGATTCTAAAAAATAAATTTGAAACATTTCTATGGAAATTATATCTTAGCTTTTAGTGTGGACAAAAATAAATGCCATGTATGTTTGTATCCACTTGATATAGGATTCCAAGCTGTTAGTGGTAGTGTGATTTAGTGTTTCTATTTTCCTTTTATTCTGTAATATCACGTAAATAAACATTGAAATAATTTTCTTTTAATGTAAGACCAGGAAAATAGCATAACAGTAAAATAAGAAACAAATAAAATATGGGTTACATTTTAGGTTTTTATTTGGAAGTCATTTCAAACTTTCAGAAATTATAAGAATAGGAGTACTACAAACAACACTTTTATATATTTTTTACCCAGATGTATCTGCCTTTGACACTGTTACCCCCAAGCCACACACACACACACACACACACACACACACACACAGACTCTGTCTTGGTGTTTCACTTTGCTTCACCCTTCCTCTGTATTTTCATCACTGACTCAATTTCTTCTTCAGCCTCCTTTAATCTAGAACATTTCCACTGCCTATTTTTAAACAACACAAATCTCTTTTTCTGTAATGGAATGTTTTTATCTTGTGTATGTCTAATGATTCTTCTTATGTCATACATTCTTGTGTATGTCTATTTCTTCATGATTAGATGCAAGTTATGCATTCTTGGCTATAAGTATGGATAGTTGATACTGAATTAGGTATCACCTCTGGAAGTATACAATATCTGCTCATATTTTGTGATGTTAATTTAGATCACTTGGTCTATATTATACAGTCATTATACAGTTTTTATATATAGTTATACATTTATTAAATTATACAGTTTTTTCAGTGTGTAATTACTAGTTTTCATTTGAAATTAATAAGCAATCTGTTGGGAGACATTTTAAAATCATGCCAATATCCCACTTCTTATCAAAATGTTCCTATAGATTATCTAATATTTACCATAATGGTTGTAGAATGATTTTCCAGATTTAGTACTCCACATAGTTAGCACTCAGTATTCTGCTGTAAGCAAACCCCTTATTTCTCATGTATTGATTGTTTTATCTATTCATCTGTCTATACATTGATTGATTATCAGAATTGACTTGTAAGTTCCTGTTGTACAGTGGTTTACAATCCATTGTTGAATTATTTTGGTGCTCAGTTTTTCCCAGATTTGATCAGAGAGGCCACTCTAGCTATCCTTGTGGCATACCCCTCCTTTTACTTTTTAGCACGACCTTACTTTCTGGTATAAAGATATTTTGATTTCACCTTTACCTACCCTTTTATAGCCCTAGAATCAGCTATTTTTCTATGGAACTTGGTTCCTTTCAGTTGGACATTGTATGACACATCAATATCTTGATGGTGTGTGTGTGTTCCTTGCTACTGAAATAGAAGAAAAGACAAGTTACTTTTAAATTAACAGAGTACAGAGCATTAAAAATGTAATTAAGATATAACATTTTTAGCCAAATAAAGGGATTTCTCTTTTCTAAGTGTCATTTTTGTGATAGAGGAATGAAATCATTTTTTAAAAAAGATTTTATCTATTTATTCATCAGAGAGAGAGAGAGGCAGAGACACAGGTAGAGGGAGAAGCAGACTCCCCACAGGGAGCCCAGTGTGGGACTCAATCCCAGGACCCTGGGATTACACCCTGAGCCAAAGGCAGACAGACGCTCAACCACTGAGCCACCCAAGTGTCCCTGAAATCATTTTGAAAGTGTATTGGTATTCTAATTATAATTAACAAATTCGATTTTCAAAAGTAGTAGTAGTAGTGTGTAAAGTGACAAAATAGCAAATAGTTACCTATCTTAACAAAGAAAATGCTATTAACTTTTGTAATGGCCATATATTAATACTCTATTTGAGTTGCTTTGGTGACTTAATTACTAAAACAGCAAATTGAAATTAAAATAGAATTAGACAAGAGATTTTAGTGAAAAAACAGAATCTGTTTCCACCTCAAAAAGTTAAACAATAGTTATAATAATCCACTCTGGAGTACTATAGATGGGCAAAACTTTTTGAATTTATATTTTTAACTTTGAAAACCTCTCAGATTATGGTTCTTTATACTTTTCTCTATGTATAAGTAGTTCCTTGATTTTTTTTGAAGATATATTTTTTGTAGTTAAGAAATAAAATTTGTTGAGGCAAACTCCTACATATTCATTAAACTGAGTAATTCAATTAAAAATTCAGTTGAAATCTATGTTCAAAGTTCTTTTTTATTTTCTGAAATCACACTATTTAATTCCTTTCCTCCTCCTAAGAATCTAAATTTTTCCCATCACTTTTGCATTGCTTCACCTTTGTATTAACTGACCTTTCTAGAAATTAGGATCCACTGAAGTACAGCAATAGAAACCTAGTTGACATATTTAGATACTTTTTAGATACCTTTTATTACACATTAGTTGCGTACTTAGAATATGCAGGCACTGTATAGGAAGTTCTATGTCTTTAAAAATTGTTTGAATTACTGGTGTCTCCCATGAAGCTTGTAATAGAGTTTCTTCCTCACTACCAAACTGCCATTTGACCAATTTATCAGATGAATTACTCAATAGCTTGCTAAGACATGAGGTCAGAACTTAAGGTATATTATCATTTCTATATTTGGTACTGAAAACAAACTAACTTTTTATCCCTTTTCTCTCAAAATATATTTTTCCTAAAATCCCATATTATTGACTATTAAGTTTTCATATCTTGGAGTTGATGCTACAACATTTCCCCATCTACTATGACAGTGATAATCAAAATACTTATTTTTGAAACATTTTCTTAACGTGTCTGAAATGTATTTTTTTAAGCAGTGCTTCCTTTTGATTCATCCTTTCCTTTTATTGCCTCTTGCTTTATGAATAATCATGTATTCTCACTTAGTTCATTAAGTAGTAGTAGTAGTACCATTTTTATGAAAATAAATGCAAATAATTTCTTTTAAGTTGACCTATATGATTCATCAACAGCATACAAGAAGGGATTTTTTTTTCCCCTCTCTGGAAAGGAAATACTTTTACTAACATTGAAACTGGAGTTATCTTTGAACTTTATTCAAATAGGTCAGTTTCGTAAAACCATACAAAGGTGTTCACTTAGCTTAAGGGAACAGAAGAACTTAGTTATGCTCTTTGAGTGTTACATTAAACTAGATTATTGCCTCGGGATCCTATTTAATATGTCCATCAGATTTACAATTTTTTGTAGTCTGTTTTCCTTTGATTTGGCTCATGTTTGGAAAACTTGGCATTTGTTTCTATTTTATTTTTTACACTGTCTCCATTATCTGCATTCATAAATCTCAGTAATGTTACTTGCTGAATTTAAAGCAGTTTATATTGACATATTGGGTTTTAAATTTACAGTCATAGTGCGAAGCAGGCAACATGGTTTGTAGGTTTACAGAATGAGTATTTTTAAAGTATCAGTTTCCATAAATTCTTAAAATACTATATTTAGTTTTTGGTCTTATCTTTACCTGGAATAATATAAATGTTAAATATATTTTCATTCTCATTTTTATTATTGATTTAATGAGACTTTAAATTTCTATAGCAAAATATATTTCTCCCTTTCTGGCCATCTATAATATATTTAAGGTGATATCAAAGAGAGATTAGAATATTTAAGTCATTAAGATTTAATTCTTAATTGCACAATTTCCCTTAGGAAAGTTGTTAACTTTTATGATACAGGGAGGGCAGAGATTCAGATGAGACTTTTATTTATTTATTTATTTTTATCAACAGAGCTGTACGATTTGCATTTTTTCAAGTGGTATTAGCAATATGTGAATAGATCACATAGCTGCTGGCTTGGTGGATTTGAGGAGTATGATTAGCAGATGCTTGCAGAATCTGGAATTTGAAGTATTCCCAAATGTATCTAGGGATGTTGATATAAATATTCTCTGGTTTAAGATTTCAGATAATGTCTATTTCTTTGGCATATGGTGGTATATAATTGGCTTAGTTGTATATAACTGTTTTGCTTCCTACTTTTTGGTCCCCTGCCCTAGAAAGACATTTTAGAGGCTTAAGGGATATTTCTACCATAACCTTTGAATTAGATAGATGTTCCTATGAAATAGCTGTATATCGTTTTAAGTATATTGTGGGATTTTTATAATTAGCCAATAGTTTACCTACAATACGGAAAATGAAAACCGCAGCCAGCCTCCTTAGTGTGACTTATTTATGTAGCAAAATCACATCACTGATCTGGGCTAAAGAAGTACTATTTTCCCCCATTTCATCTGAAATAAGACAGCCTTTGATGAATTTGAACCAACCTGATTTTTTATCATTTACCTCGTTAGCTGTGTTGGTTAAAAGTAAACACTGACAGGGGTGCCTGGGTGGCTCAGTCCATTAATTGCCCAACTCTTTGTTTTGGCTCAGGTCATGGTCTCATGGGTCGTGAGAGCGAGCCCTGTATGGGGAGACTGCTTGAGATTCTCTCATTCTGGCTCTTCCCCCACTCATGCACACTTGTGTGCACTATCTCTGTCAAAATGAATAAATATAAATATATCTATAGAGATGACTAAGTTAGACTTGAACCCTTATATCTAGGAGCTTAATGTTCAAGAATAAGACATGCACACAACTGATAAGAGTAAAAGTCTTATAGGTGAGATTGGGATGAATTGGTGCTGGTTTTAAGGGGATAAAGGAAGGGGAGTTTAGGGAGATAGTGGAAGACATCATGAAAATGGAGTAATTTAGCTGAACTTTTAAGGATGAGTGAGATTCAGGTCTTTAACAATGTAGATGAGGGGACAGAGAGATCTTTTCATCAGAACCAATTGTTTATTGGAAAATCTGAAGCTTATAATTCCATTTTCCCCAGACAATTGCAGGAAGAGTTTACCTTCAGAGGAAATGGCAGAAAATAGTGTTAGAGATGTCTCAACTAGATTATGAGAACCTTTAAATACTAGACTTAGAAATGAAGATTGGAGTTCAGGCAAAATTTGGAAGCATGAGGGACCTTAGAAGACTAACATAAGGAAAGTTTTTAAGGAAGTTTAGTGAGAGGTCCTAAGGGCCAAAATAAGAATGGCACCTGTCTTTATATTACAATCTCTGGACTAGGTAACTTATTATTGTTGTATAATAGAGTATAGGGAAAAAGTAATTATGACTAGACTTTAAAGACTATGTCGCTAGAAAAATGATAATACTTCTATCAGAATAAACAGAGTAGGGAAGAAAGAAGAAGAACAGACGCAGGGGAAGATCATTATCTTTTTTTTTTTTATAGACATGGGAAACCATAACTTTGGTTTGCTAGTTATCAGCATTGAGGAGGAAATATTCTGGGTGGTTTTGAAGTGCTAGTTTAGTCGTGTGCAAAAGTTCTTTGAGAGTATATTCCTGGGAGTGAAATTGCTGTGTTATAGAATCTGCACATCATTAGCAAAATTAGTATTGTTGTTGCAATTGTTTTATCAAGTCATTATTTGTTTAGATTTGTCCACATATTTACTGCTTTCTTTGCTCAACAAGCCTTTGTATATTTTCAGCCTTTTTTCTGGGAGCATTTTCTTTGTTGAAGTATGTCTGTTAAAATTTATTTTAGTGAGGGTTTCTTGCTCTCTTTTCTTTAAGATTTATTTATTTATGAGAGAGAGAGGACAGAGACAGAGGGGACATGAGTTGGGGGACGGTTAGAGGTAGAAGGAGATAATCCTCAAGCAGTTTCCCCGCTAACAATGAAGCCTGACGTGGGGCTGGATCCTAGGATCCCAAGATCACGACCTGAGCTAATATCAGATCCTTAGGCTCAACCAACTGAGCCACCCAGGCACCCCATGTTTGTTTGTTTTTGAAAATATTTTTATTTTTATCTCTTGTTGAAAAATATATTTTTGGGGATAATCTAGGCTATTATTTTCTCTCCATACATTGAAGATATCATTTCTCAATTTTGGCTCCTGTTGTTGATGATAAGTTAGCTTTCACTCTGCATTTGTTCTTTTTTAGGTGATTTCTTTTCTTGTATATTTGATCTTAAGGTCATCATTTACCTTTGGTGTTAATGAACTTATACCACTATATATAGATGTTGATTTCTTTTTATTTATCCTACTTGGAATTTTTTGAACTTCCTCAATCTGTGTATTTGTGTATTTCTGGAAACCTGGAAAATTATCAGCCATTTTCTTCTCAAATATTGCCTCTGTCCCATTCTCACTTTTCTTTCCTTCTAGAAATTGAATTATAAAAATTGTACTTTGTCACTCTATGCTACATTTCTCTTAACGTGTTTCATATTTTCCATTTATTGATCTCTAAGTGATACATTCTGGAAAATTCCTTCAGCTGTATCTTATAGTTCATGAATATTTCTCTTAAGCTGTATTTCATCTGTTGCTACATCCGCTCCATTGAGTTTTTAAAGTTTAAGTATTACTTTTTTAAATTTCAAGAAATTTTCTTCTTTTTCTGACCTTCGTAGTCATTTTAATATCTTGTTCTCTTCATAATTTTAATCTAATTTATTTCTTAAACATATTAAACATGCTTATTTTTTCTTGTACATTTTTCTGTGGGGATATTTTAAGGACCTTTGTTAGGGTTAATACCCTTCAGAAGATTTTCATGTTTACTTTTGCTAGATTGCTACCAACCTATTATAATGTCAAAATTTTGGCTTTTTTGTTTTGTTTCATTTTGTTTTTAAATACTCTTAAGGGAGCATGAATTCAGGCTATATGAACACTAGAGGCTTTTTGACTAGAAATTCTTGGGATATTTTTTTTACCTTCTTGTTCACCACCAAGGTTTGATATGGGCAATTTTCTTCTTAGGCTCTTTAAGAGATGAAAAAGTTTACTTCTAATTTGCTATTAAATTGAGTTGTAGTTCTGTGGGATTAATAGGGCAATGTTCTTTTACTTTTACTGTTATGATCAGACCCTGAGCTTGGTTTCCATTACCCCATACTTAATGCCTTGGAAACTGAAGGTCAGATTCATTTGGGTTTAACATATTCATTCAGTCAAAGCTGATCCATTGATGCTTACCTCTGAGATTTTTGGCTTTCTGGTTTTCCTTAACTTGCTTTCCTAATTATCTATGCATTATAAATTATTCAAAAATATTCATCATTTTGGATCTTTTGGGGTGGGGACAGTCAGAGTATATATTTGACCATAGTTTCAGAAATGGAAGTTCAGCTGATACATTTTTTAAAAAATTTATTTATTTATTTGAGAGAGAAATAGTGAGAGAGCAAGAGACGGGAGGGGCAGATGGTGAGGAAGAGACAATCTCCAGCAGACTCTGCACTGAGCATGGAGCCTGATGTGGGGCTCAATCCCACAACCCTGAGATTATGTCTTGAGCCAAAACTGAGAGTTGGTGCTCAACCACCTGAGTCAACCAGATACCCCTGGGTGATCCATTTTTATGTGGACATATGATATCTCAAAATGACTTATTCTTATATAGGCTGTAGTTTCTTAAACATGAGATGTTGGTACTTGAACATAGAAATCACAGTGCCTACTTTATTTCTGATTTAACTTCCTAAGATTCATTTTTAAATAGGGAAATTATTATAATTACATATTGAAGAATTAAAATGATTCAAAAGGTAATTTCATGGGCAAGAATTATGTTCTGTCAATTGTTACAGTTTCCAGGCTTTCTTTCATAGAATTCTGCCTATCCCCATTCACAAAAGAAATTTAATACACAGGCTGTGGGCACAACAAAAATCAGTATTGTCTACATAGAACATTATTTTACTAATGGGCCCTTAATAATGAATGTATGTGTACTTTTGTGTATATATGTGTGATTTCTGAGTTTTAGCTGATGATTTGAGGGCATTAAGTGAAAGCTGCCTGCATGTAGTTGCTTTAGGCTTGAGAAGCTCTGGCACAGGCTGTGTGTGTTTATCATGTAAAGTGATTTGACACTAGGATTTTGCCATAGGAAAATCTGTCCTATTTGTTATCTGCTACCAATTATGGGTTTTACCAGGGAAACACATATACCAGCTGTTAAGTTTCATGCTAGTGATAGAAATAGAAGACATAAATTATAAAATCACCATTATTAAGTGTAATATTCAGCAATAAATGACTATGACATCTTAAATGCAATTTAATTATGGATATAAGGGTTGATGTTCATTAAGTATGGAAAGGCTGGCTTTGAATTTGTTAAATTAGATTATATTTTAATTTCTCTTTTTTTTAAGATTTTATTTTATTTATTCATAGAGAGAGAGAGTGAGAGAGAGAGGCAGAGGGAGAAGCGGACTCCACGCAGGGAGCCCGAAGTGGGACTCCATCTGAGTCTCCAGGATCACACCCCGGGCTGCAGGTGGCGCCAAACCGCTGCGCCACCGGGGCTGCCTTGTTTTAATTTCTAACACGTAGAAGTTTAATAATTTTTACAATTTGTCAATATAGTACTTTCATTCCATTCAAGCAAAGCCTTTTTTTTCTAATACCTCTCATTTACCAAAATGGTATTAGTTTCTTATTATACAAATATGGTCAAGATATGGCTGATGTCTTTAAGAAGCTCATACTTAATTGGGGAACTGAATATATAAAGTAATCATAATGCAGTATATTAAGTTCTACATCCAGGTAGGAACAAAAGACTGCAGAAGAAGATGTAATTAATTCTGCTTGGAAGACTTTAGGAAAGCATCCCAGAGGAAATGGTATTTTAACCCAGCCAATGTTTTCAGGCTGAGGAATGGAATATAAAGATCTTTCAGCAAAGACATACAGGCCTGGAATTTCGTGACTTTTTCTAGGAATGGCAATATTCTGGTGTGGCTGGAGCATTGGGGTACCTGAGGGCTATGCCTTTAATTTCCAGCCAGATTTTGAAAAGACCCTGAATGCCATGCTTACTAAGTTTTACCCTACAGGTAGTGAAAAAACAGTAATAAAATCATGTATTAGAAAGCTATCCTCAGTAATGAATGTATAAAAGAAAGTGGAATAGAGTGAAAACAATATAAAAAGAATTTAGAAGACTTCTATAAATTCATAGCATTTCCTTACAACTTAATACATTGTTATAGTTATCTGTTTCCTTTCAAGACAGAGATTGTACTTCATTCGGTTTTGCATTCACATTGCCTTGTATATTTCATAGCTATAGAATAAATAGATTACTGAATGAATGGTCTGAGCAATAATTGTTGAATGCTCTGAACAAGAAAGTCAACATGGAGGCAGAAAAAAAGATATAGAATTTTGCAGGAAAGGCTTAGGTAGAGAAGGGGCAAAGATGACTTGATGGTTTCTTACCATATGGTATTATTGGGTTCTCATACTTTCAACCAATGTAGGGAACAAACAATCCAATTTTCATGTTACTGGATGTGTGTTCATGTTGGAATATCTTTATTTAGAGGTCCTGTGGAAGAGATAAGAAATTGGATTGGTGAGTCTACAACTCAGGGAAAAAGCTTAGAGTGGAGACACAGATTCAAGAAACATAACCATAGAGACTAAATGTCAAAGTCAAGGGTAGGGGATCACACAGGATGAAAATATAAAGTAAAAAAAATGAGAGCATGGGGACCCTGGAGTCACTAATATTTAAGGAGTAGACACAAAAAGGAAATACAATGTAGAAAACCAAAGGCTATTCAAAAGCATAGGATTGATTATCAGGGAAGTCTCTGGCCCTTGTCCATTGAAGAGAAAGTTTCCAGAAGTGCCTGCGTGGCTCAGTCAGTTAAGCATCTGCCTTTGGCTCAGGTCATGATTCCAGGGTCTTGGGATCATCCCTGTGTCAGGCTTCCTGCTCTGTGTAGTCTGCTTGTCCCTCTCCCTGCCCCTCCTCCCCACTCATGTTCTCTCTTGCTCTCTTTCTCTCAAATAAGTAAATAAAATATTTAAAAAGAGGGAACAAGTTTCCAGGACAAACTGTGTTGATGATCTAATAAATTCAGTAGATTTCTATATGGGTGCATATGATATTATGGAAATATATGTAACACACATATTAATATAGATTTGGAAGATAACAAGATTACCCATATCTGGTGTTATATAATTTCAGGTCTCAAACAATAGAGGACAAGTTTTAGGAAGGTGGGAAGAGAATTAAGAGTGAATACTTCTTGGTTCTTGTCTCATCTAATAGAATGGTGCTCTTATTTTTCCAAGGGCCAATTCAAAGTAGGTTTTTGTTTTGTTTTGTTTTGTTTTGTTTTGTTTTGTTTTGATTGTGTGTGGCTATGCATCTTAGTTCCATTGATTACATGCTTTAAGAGGTTTTAATGTGGCCACATATTGAGGATGTAGCTGTTAAGAGCATTTATGTGATAGTAAATTCTAGCATTTAATAATTGCCGAAAATGCAATGTCTTCTTATTGTATTTGACAGATTTTTTTTGTTTTTGTTTTTGTTTTTAAAGATTTTATTTATTTATTCATGAGCGATACAGAGAGAGAGAGAGAGGCAGAGACACAGGCAGAGGGAGAAGCAGGCTCCATGCAGGGAGCCTGATGTGGGACTCGATCCCGGGACCCCAGGATTACACCCTGGGCTGAAGGCGGTGCTAAACTGCTAAGCCACCCAGGCTGCCCAGATTTTTTGTTATTATTTTAATACTCTTTATTTTGCCAAGAGGTAACTTATTCCCAAAGGTATTTTATGCTGGGGATGTTTCATTCCACTTTGCATAGAAAGCTAGGTTTTATGTTATCTTTTGAGTGTACATTTTTACTGTGGATTATTATTAGAATTACCTAAGCAAAATTCATACTTAGATTCTTTATATTGAAACTGATAATAACCATATGCCTTAGAGGGTTACCCTCAGAAAACTGTCAGTGAATAATTGCCCTTGCCTTTGGGAAACAGAGAAGTCATTGCATAATGCTTCAATTACGATTAAGTATATCAATGGATATACTCATTCATTAACTTTTGTTCTTTTTGTTAATCCAGTTTTTTCCTTTATCATCTTTAGTGATGGAATTTACTATGTCTGGTATATTTACCTATAAATAACATTACAGAATCCCATGTCTTTGTATATAGCTCACTTGATTAGACTGCATGTTGTACAGTATCTATGAAATTATTGGGGGGCCATTGAATAGGAATCACATTTATTGGAGGTTCTTATTAAGTGCTATTCACTCTGCTTCAGGTTTTAATTCTTGTTATTTCACTTAATGAAATAATATATGGAATTATATTTTTCTGTTGAAAACTATACTTATCTGGGTTTGTATCTGAGGTTTATTACTCAGTAGATGGACAAAGTTACTTCACTGCTCAGAACGTAAGCTTTTGTATAGTTAGAATAGGATATTTACTTTGAAGAATTATTACGATAATTAGGAGATGAAGATGTACAACCTAAGGCACTCATTAAAAAAGAGATACAACATCACTAGCAATAACTGACATTAGAAAGGAAAGTAAATGTTTCATTTTTAGAGGGTGCCATTACTAAATGAGAAATAATTCATGCATGGTGTACAGAGGAAATGGGGAATATAGGCAATTGCCTTTTAAATAAAATTTCAAACAAAAATTTAATTAATATGTTAATTTGATGATTATGTTAGCTATCTTAGTCTTCTTAGGGTCAGTAACTGTTTCCTGGAATTCCTTCACTTCCTTGGGTAACATCTTACTCCCAACTTGGAACTTAATAATTTCTTTAATTGTATTGCATTGAAAATGTTTGAGTTACCATGCTTTTGTCATGAAATTGGCCCTGGAAATTTTATTCTTTCATCTGAATAGTTTCTCTTAATAAAGTATAAATTCAGTAAGTAAGTTGACAAAGCCATCTGCTATCTTGTTAGGCCACTTAGCTGGTCCATTTGTACTTGGAGTAGATGGAGGCTTTAGTAGCTACCATTAGGCCTGCATGTTGTCAGATTTCATACCTTCAGAACACCATAGGTAATTGGGTGAAAGTAGTTTATTTTCTTCAGCTAATATTGTAGGTAAGCACTTCATACTTCAGTTTAGTCCTGATATGACGATTAAGTAGTGTTCTAATCTTCACGAGCAGTTTGTTATTCAGTAACTTATTTTTTACCCAGTAACTTTTGTATTCCAATAAAAATGGCATAGGCTACTGCTTCTGCAACATTAAATGTCGAGCACACCGGTTTTGCTCATTTTTTAACTATAATAGATTTTTATTCTTTGCCATAGATGTTGACAGGACCTTATGGACCATGCTTATTGTATGAACATTTGGTTCTCTAAACAATAGTTTCCAGTCTAGTTCTATTGGTATTACTACATACTACTTTTCTTTTCCTATGACACTGGAAAATGCTATTTTCTCATCAATAAAAAGAGGATGTGGTACTTGCTTATTGGCTATGTATTTTCTTTTACTGGTTGATTTTGTTAATGAGCAATTCTAGGAAGTCTTAGACCATTGTATCACCTTGTCTCATTCCATTATAGATATTGATACAACATGGATCGCTGAACAGTATAATCTCTTTTGTAATGTTTCTATTGATCTTGTTCAGTAAATCATTATTTGCTGGGTTTGTTCTGAAATTATTTTGGATATAAAAGCTGCTCTTGAATTTGACAATCAGGTAACTTATTCATAGTTGAGATTCAATCACCTTTTTTCTGTCTACTTCATGCTATATTCTTATTTTTCCTACTAAACTTCTTAAGTGAATGGTTGTTACTGTTTCCATTCACTTCTTCCTCACATCCTGTAATATGGCTTCTGTTATCATTGATCTGTTGAAGTTGCTTTGTATGATCTGGAAATGGCCTACTTTTTTCTGGTCTTTTTTTTCCCCCCACAGGATTTAGACTATGCTTAATCTTCCTGCTTGTACTTGACACTGTTGATTTTCTTTCATTGAAACATTTCCCATTCTCATTGGGAGGACAAAATTCTCCCGTTTCTCTCATCTTTTGCTTATTCTTTTTGTCCTCTTAATTGGTTGTTCTTTCTCCTCTATGCCCATGACTTGGGACATCCTCTCAAATCTTCTGTCCTGAATTCTTTCTCATGGACTATTCAGTAGCTCTTTAGGCTTTAGTTACATCTTGAAGACAGATCATCATAAAATTTCACTTTTCTTTTTTCACCCTCATAATTTTCCACTATAATATTTTACATATTTTTCACATATTTCTTGTGTTATCATTTTCTAGGTAATATGAGAGGTGGGATGGATGTGGAAGATAAAATTGTACTAAGAATATTGTCTTCCCTGTGAGTTTGTAACTTAGGAAAGGCAATAAGATGTATATATGAGCCTTAATTAAGTAGGTCAATGTATGGAAAATACCATATTGATGATATAGGTAGGCAAAAATGTGGTAATTGGAGAAGTTTTCATAGAGAACGTGACACTTTATTTGGTTCTTAGTGGATAGATAAAAGTTTGACAGCCAAAGTATGAAGTGATTTGAGCTCAAAGTATTTTATAGTCATTCAGGAGTCTTGTCATGCCTTTTCTCTTTAGGTAGACTTGTCCTGGGTAGACAATATGCAAAAAACACTTTGAATTAGAACCTGTAATATTTTCATCGATATTAGGCACATAGAATAACATTATGTATAAGTCATACCATACTCATAATAAATGAAAAATCTCTGCATTTTATTTTATTTTTTAAAGATTTTATTTATTTAATCATGAGAGACACAGAGAGATTGAGAGGCAGAGGCATAGGCAGAGGGAGAAGCAGGCTCCATGCAGGAAGTCTGACATGGGACTCGATCCTGGGTCTCCAGGATCACACCCCAGGCTGAAGGCAGAGCTAAACTGCTGAGCCCCTCAGGCTGCCCAATCTCTGCATTTTAGAAGCAGAATATAAAGGATGATTTTAAATAAGTATAACCATTTCATTTTCTATGTTTACTTAATCCTATTGTATCTTGTATGTCTTGGTTTTTTAAAGTACTACACTGGAAATCAGATCTCTCTCTCCCCTTTAAAATATCTTATCAGATTTATTTCCATGAATTTTAAATGGAAATCTAGATACATTAGTGATTCTTTCATTGTTCTTCGTGAATTATCACATCCAACTTTGGAGTTTGTAGTTTTTAACTGACATTTTAGTATAATTTCCAGTAAGAAATAGGAATCTATCATTTCTAATTAGCCAATTTGAAGGGTTGTTTTACCTATTTAAAAAAATAATCTCTGTACCCAATATTGGCTCAAACTCATGACCCAGATCAAGACGTGGATCCTCTACTGAATGAGCCAGCAAGGCATCCCCAATTTGAAGCTTTTAATTTGTATTTCTTTATGACACCTCTGTTCCCAATTCTATGTATTGACTTCCTGTTCCCTCCATAGTTATAACCGTGATTATATTTGGATTCAAATCATTCTGTGCTAAGAGCAGAGGCACAATTTTGGTGGCTGCTATGAAGAAAGCAAATTAGATCCCACATTGATGGCTGAAGTGGCTGGGGTGAAATAAAGGCCAGCCTAATGGTGAGAACAGCAGGCTTGAACTTTTGCTAGGAAAGAGAATCAGCCGGTTGCTGACTTGATCCAGTCAAATTTATTTGCTGTCTGTGACTCTTAGTAGCTACTTCTTACCTGAGCTATTTGTTTTCTCATTTATGTTTCTGGTAAAACCTTCAATCCAGGGGATTTCAGATTTTTTTAAAACATAATGCAGGTTCCATTCTAATCTTTATATTTTCCTTTATATGGTGATAACTCTATCTGCATTCTACAGATTTCACAGAAATTTGGGGCCATACATTGAGGGTATAATCTACATTTAAGATTTTTTTTTTTTTTTTTTTTGCCCTGGGATTTAGTGTTTAATCTTAAACTCTGCCTTTATTTTATTCCTTTATGGACAATACAGTAGCCTATCTTATCTACTTCCTAGGCTCAAAAATTAATAAAAGTACACAAAAGGCAATTACCAGTTACTCTAAAATAAATGACTAGGCTTATGTTCTTGTTTTATATAATGTATTTTTGCAGTTATGTTAAATATGTTCTATGACATTGATTTAATATTAGTAAAAGATAGTTCTTATAGAAAACAGTGTTTCTCATAGCTGGGATCTCATCCAAAAATATATTTTTTTTAATTCTTAAAGCTTATAACCCAAACTGTTTTTAACACTTAGTAGAATAAAATAGCTCATGGAAGATCATTGTTAAACTGAAGCCACCTAAGTATGATATATTTAATGATACAAACACACATACCCATAAACTAGTTATCAATGACTCCACATGAAACTAATAGTACCTATTGAATAGGTTCCCTAGAAGTTGACTTAATTTACTTTGATAAACAGCTTACATATTGACCTCAGGTTATCATTATTCTCATTGTTTATTTTTTCCAAAAACCATTTGTTAAAGAGACTGGATTTTTCCCATTGGATGGTCTCTTTATCCTTTGTAGAAGATTAATTGAACATATAGTTGTGGCTTCATGTCTGGGGTTTCTATTCTGTTCTATTGATCTCTATGTCTATTTTTGTGCCAGAACCATGCTATATTGATAACTGCAGCTTTATATATAACTCCAAATCTGGAATTGTGATACCTCCAATTTTGTTTTTCTTTTTTTTCAGGATTGTTTTGGCTATTTGAAGTATTTTGTGGTTTTATAAAAATTTTAGGATTGTTTGTTCTATCTCTGTAAAAAATTCTGTTGGTATTTTGATACGGATTACATTTAACCTGTAGATTCCTTTGGGTAGCATGGACATTTTAAAAATATTTGTTCTTCTAATACATGAAAATGTAATGTCTTTCCATTTCTTTTTGTCATCTTCAATTTCTCTCATCAGTGTTTTATAGTTTTCAGCATGCACTTCTTTCACCTCTTTGGTTAAGTTTATTCCTAGGTATTTTATTGTTTTTCCTTCAATTTTAAATGGGATTGTTTTCTTAACTTCTCTTTCTACTGCTGCATTATTATTTATAGAAATACAACAGATTTTTGTACATTGATTTTGTACCTGTGACCTTACTAAATTCATTTTAATTTCTAGTATCTTTATGGTGGGGTCTTTAGGGTTTTCTGTATGTAGTGTCATGTCATTTGCAAATAGTGAAAGTTATATGTCTTCCTTACTGATTTGGATGCCTTTTATTTCTTTATGATGTCTGATTGCTTTGACTAGGACTTCCAGTACTGTGTGGAATAACAGTGGTGAAAGTGTATCTTCTTGTCTTCTTCCTTACCTTAGAGGAAAAGCTGCCAGTTTTTCCCCAATGAGTGTGATGGGTCCTGTAGCTTTTTTTATAAAAGGCCTTTGTTATATTGAGATATGTCCCTCTAGACCTACCTCCCCAAAGAGTTTTTAACATGAATGGATGTTGTATTGTCAGATATTTTTTCTGTATCTAGTGAAATGGCCACATAGATCCTTTCTCTTACTGATGTGATGTATGTCATCAATTGTTTGGCAAATATTGACATCCCTTGTATCCCACACATAAATCCCACATGATCATGGCATATGATTTTTTTTAACATATTGTTGGATTCAGTTTGCTAATATTAGGATTTCATAGAAATTTCTGTGAAATCTGTAGGATTTTTCATTTGTATTCATGAAAGATACTGCCTACAGTTTTCTTTCTTTGTGGTTTCTTTATCTGATTTTGGTATCAAAGTGACACTGGCCTCATAGAATAAATTAGAAATTTTTCCTCCTCTTGAATTTTTTGGAATAGTTTAAGGATAGGGATTAACTGTTCTTTAAATGTTTGGTAGAATTTGCCTCTGAAAAAATCTGGCCCTGGACTTTTGTTTCTTGGGAGGTTTTTGATTAGTGTTTCAATTGTATTTCTGGTAATTGGTCTGTTAAAATATTCGATTTCTTCCTGCTTCAGTTTTGGGAGGTTATATATTTCTAAGAATGTATTCTTTTCTTCTAGGTGATCCAATTTGTTAGCATATAATTTTTCATAATATTCTCTTACAATCCTAAGTGTTTCTGTGGTGTCGGATGTTATTTCTCTTATTTCATTTGTGATTTTGTTTATTTTAATCCTCTCTCTTTCCTTTTTGTCTTTTTTTTTTTCTTTTCTCTTTTTGATAAGTCTGGCTAGAGGTTTATCAATTTCATTTATCTTTTCAAAGAACTAGCTCCGGGTTTCCTTAATTAGATCTATTGTGTTTTTTAAAATTTTCTTTATCATGTATTTCTGCTCTAAACTTTATATTTTTTTTCCTTTTGCTGGTTTTGGCTTTTGATTTTTCTTCTTATACTAGCTGCATTAAGTGTTAGGATAGGTAGAGATTTTTGCTTGAAAAAGGCCTGTATTGCCTTTCCTTCCTTCCTTCCTTCCTTCCTTCCTTCCTTCCTTCCTTCCTTCCTTCCTTCCTTTCTTTCTTTCTTTCTTTCTTTCTTTCTTTCTTTCTTTCTGTCTTTCTGTCTTTCTTTCTCTTTCTTTGTTTCTTTGTTTCTTTCTTCTTTCTTTCTTTCTCTTTCTTCTTTCTTTCTTTCTTTCTTTCTTTCTTTCTTTCTTTCTTTCTTTCTTTCTTTCTTTCTTTCTTTCTTTCTTTCTTTCTTTTCTTTCATTCTTTATCTTCTTTCTTATTGCAGTTCAATTGCCAACATATGGAATAACACCCAGTACTCATCCCGCCAAGTGCCCCTCTCACTGCCCATCACCCAGTCACCCCAACCCCCCCCCACCTCCCTTTCCACTACCACTTGTTCGTTTCCCAGAGTTAGGTGTCTCTCATCTTCAGATTTTCTCACTGATATTTTCACCCATTTTCTCTCCTTTCCCTTTATTCCCTTTCACTAATTTTTATGTTCTCCAAATGAATGAGACCATAAAATGATTGTCCTTTTCTGATTGACTTATTTCACTCAGCATAATACTCTCCAATTCCATTCACGTTCAAGCAAATGGTGGATATTTGTCGTTTCTAATGGCTGAGTAATATTCCATTGTATACATATACCACATCTTCT
The DNA here is from genome assembly GCF_011100685.1 of Canis lupus familiaris. Lineage (NCBI taxonomy): Eukaryota > Metazoa > Chordata > Mammalia > Carnivora > Canidae > Canis > Canis lupus. The sequence goes on from NC_049260.1 coordinate 70,725,189, forward strand.
TTATCCATTCATCTTTCGATGGACACCGAGGCTCCTTCCAGTTTGGCTATTGTGGACATTGCTGCTAGAAACATCGGGGTGCAGGTGTCCTGGCATTTCACTGCATCTGTATCTTTGGGGTAAATCCTGAGAAATGCAATTGCTGGGTCGTAGGGCAGATCTATTTTTAACTCTTTGAGGAACCTCCACACAGTTTTCCAGAGTGGCTCCACCAGTTCACATTCCCACCAACAGTACAAGAGGGTCCCCTTTCTCCACATCCTCTCCAACATTTGTTGTTTCCTGCCTTGTTAATTTTTCCCATTCTCACTGGTGTGAGGTGGTATCTCATTGTGGTTTTGATTTGTACTTCCCTGATGGCAAGTGATGCGGAGCATTTTCTCATGTGCTTGTTGGACATGTCTATGTCTTCCTCTGTGAGATTTATTCATGTCTTTTGCCCATTTCATGATTGGATTGTTTGTTTCTTTGCTGTTGAATTTCATAAGTTCTTTATAGATCTTGGGTACTAGCCCTTTATCTGATAGGTCATTTGCAAATATCTTGCAAAGCTATGTAGTTGTCTTTTAGTTTTGTTGACTGTTTCTTTTGCTGTGCAAAAGTTTTTATCTTCATGAACTCCCAATAGTTCATTTTTGCTTTTGTTTCTCTTGCCTTCATGGATGCATCTTTCAAGAAGTTACTGTGGCCAAGTTCAAAAAGGGTGTTGCCTGTGTTCTCCTCTAGGATTTTGATGGAATCTTGTCTCACATTGAGATCTTTCATCCATTTTGAGTTTATCTTTGTGTATGGTGTAAGAGAATGGGCCAGTTTCATTCTTCTGAATGTGGATGTCCAATTTTCCCAGCACCATTTATTGAAGAGACTGTGTTTTTTCCAGGGGATAGTCTTTCTTGCTTTGTCGAATATTAGTTGACCATAAAGTTGAGGGTCCACTTCTGGATTCTCTATTCTGTTCCATTGATCTATGTATCTGTTTTTTGTGCCAGTACCACACTGTCTTGATGACCACAGCTTTGTAGTACAACCTGAAATCTGGCATTGTGATGCCCCCAGCTCTGGTTTTCTTTTTTAATATTCCCCTGTCTCTTCGAGGACTGCTCTGATTCCACACAAATCTTAAGATGATTTGTTCCAACTCTCTGAAGAAGGTCCATGGTATTTTGATAGGCATTGCATTAAATGTGTAAATTGCCCTGAGTAGCATTGACATTTTCACAATATTAATTCTCCCAATCCATGAGCATGGAATATTTTCCATCTCTTTGTGTCTTCCTCAATTTCGTTCAGAAGTGTTCTGTAGTTTTTAGGGTATAGATCCTTCACCTCTTTGATTAGATTTATTCCTTGGTATCTTCTGCTTTTGGGTGCAATTGTAAATTGGATTGACTCCTTAATTTCTCTTCCTTCAGTCTCATTGTTAGTGTATAGAAATGCCACTGATTTCTGGGCCTTGATTTTGTATCCTGCCACACTGCCAAATTGCTGAATGAGTTCGAGCAATCTTGCAGTGGAGTCTTTTGGGTTTTCTATGTACAGTATCATGTCATCTACAAAGAGGGGGAGTTTGACTTCTTCTTTGCCAATTTGAATGCCTTTTATTTCTTTTTGTTGCCTGATTGCTGAGGCTAGGACTTCTAGTACTATGTTGAATAGCAGTGGTGAGAGTGGACATCCCTGTCGTGTTCCTGATCTTAGAGGAAAGGCTCCCAGTGTTTCCCCATTGAGAATGATATTTGCTGTGGGCTTTTCGTAGATGGCTTTTAAGATGCTGTGGAATGTTCCCTCTATCCCTACACTCTCAAGCGTTTTGATCAGGAATGGAATCTGTATTTTGTCAAATTCTTTCTTTGCTTCTATTGAAAGGATCATGTGGTTCTTGTTTTTTTTCTCTTCTTTATATGAACCTTCACATTGGTTGCTTTATGAGTGTTGAACCAGCCTTGCATCCCAGGGACACATCCCACTTGGTCATGGTGAGTGATCTTAATGTACTGTTTGATCCTATAGGCTAGTGTCTTGTTGAGAATTTTTGCATCCATGTTCATCACGGATAGTGGTCTATAATTCTCATTTTTGGTGGGGTCTTTGTCTGGTTTTGGAATTAAGGTGATGCTGGCCTCATAGAACGAGTTTGGAAGTATTCCATGTCTTTCTATCTTTCTGAACAGCTTTAGTAGAATAGGTATGGTTTCTTCTTTAAATGTTTGATAGAATCCCCTAGGAATCTACCTGGCCCTGGACTTTTGTGTCTTGGGAGGTTTTTGAGACTCCTTCAATTTCCTACCTGGTTATTGACCTGTTCAGGGTTTCTATTTCTTCCTTTTTCAGTTTTGGTAGTTTGTGGTTTTCCAGAAATGCGTCCATTTCTTCTAGATTGCCTAATTTATTGGCGTATAGCTGCTCATAGTAAATTTTTTAAATGGTTTCTGTTTCCTTGTATTGGTGGTGATCTCTCTTTTCTCATTCATGATTTTATTAATTTGAGTCTTTTCTCTCTTCATTTTAATAAGGCTGGCTAATGGTTTATCTATCTTATTTATTCCTTCAAAGAACCAACTCCTGGTTTTGTTGATCTGTTCCACCATTCTTCTGGTCTCTATTTCATTGAGTTCTGCTCCAATCTTTATTAACTGTCTTCTTCTGCTAGGTGAGGGTTTCAATTGCTGTTCCTTCTCCAGCTCCTTTAGGTGTAAGGTTAGCTTTTGTATTTGAGTTCTTTCCAGTTTTTGGATGGATGCTTGTAATGCGATGTATTTCCCCCTCAGGACTGCTTTTGCTGTATCCCAAAGATTTTGAATGGTTGTATCTGCATTCTCATTAGTTTCCATGAATCTTTTTAATTCTTCTCTAGTTTCCTGGTTGATCCTTCATCTTTTAGCTGGATGGTCTTTAACCTCCACGTGTTTGAAATCCTTCCAAACTTCCTCTTGTGGTTTAATTCTAGTTTCAAAGCATAGTCTGAAAATATGCAGGGGACAATCCCCATCTTTTGATATCGGTTCAGACCTGATTTGTGACCCAGTATGTGATCTATTCTGGAGAAAGTTCCTTATGCACTTGAGAAGAATGTGTATTCAATTGCATTTGGTTGTAAAGTTCTCTAAATATCTGTGAAATCCATCTGGTCCAGTGTATCATTTAATGCTCTTATTCTTTGGAGATGTTGTGCTTAGAAGATCTATCAGTTTTAGCAAGCTCTGTGTTCAAGTATCCAAGTATAAGTGTATTATTATCTAAGTATGTCTTAAGGTTGGTTATTAATTGATTGATATACTTGGCTGCTCCCACATTCGGGGCATATATATTGATGATTGTTAAGTCCTCTTGTTGTATAGATCCTTTAAGTATGATATAGTGTCCTTCTTCATCTCTTAGTACAGTCTTTGGGATAAACTTTAATTTATCTGACATAAGGATGGCTACCCCTGCTTTCTTTTGAGGACCATTTGAATGGTTAATGGTTCTCCAACCTTTTATTTTTAGGCTGTAGGTGTCCTTATGTCTAAATGAGTCTCTTGTAGACAGCAACTAGGTGGGTCTTGCTTTTTTATCCAGTCTGAAACCCTGCACCTTTTGATGGGGTCATTAAGCCCATTCACGTTCAGAGTTACTATTGAAAGATATGAATTGAGTGTCATCATGATACCTATTCAGTCCCTGTTTTTTTTCTTTTTTTTTAAGATTTTATTTTTTTTTATTCATGGGAGACACACAGAGAGGCAGAAACACAGGCAGAGGGAGAAGCAGGCTCCATGCAGGGAGACCAACATGGGACTTGATCCCAGGTCTCCAGGATCACGCTTGATCCCAGGTCTCCAGGATCACACCCTGGGCTGAAGGTGGCACTAAACCACTGAGCCACCCGGGCTGCCCCTCAGTCCCTGTTTTTGTGGATTGTTTCCTTGGACTTCCTCTTTCTTTTACAGAGTCCCCCTTAATATTTATTGCAGAACTGGTTTGGTGGTCACATATTCTTTCAGTTTCTGGCTATCTTGGAAGCTTTGTATCTCTCCTTCTATTCTGAATGAGAGTCTTACTGGATAAAGTATCTTGGCTGTAGATTCTTCTCACTTAGGACCCGGAATATATCCTGCCAGCCCTTTCTGGCCTGCCAAGTCTCTGTGGAGACGTCTGCTGTTATCCTAATACTTCTCCCCATAAAGTTTAGAGATCTCTTGTGTCTTGACACTTTAAGGATCTTTTCTTTGTCTTTGGAATTTGCAAGTTTCACTATTAAATGTCGGAGTGTTGAATGGTTTCTATTGATTTTTTTTGGGGAGGTCTCTCTATCTCTTGGATCTGAATGCCTGTTTCTCTTCCTTAGTTAGGGAAGTTTTCACCTATGATTTGTTCAAATATATTTTCTGGTCCTCTATCTCCTTCGGTGCCCTCGGGAACTCCAATTAAACGTACATTTTTCCTTCAGAGGCTCTTATTTATTTCCCTTAACCTATCCTCAGGATCTTTTGTTTTTCTCTTTTTTCTTCAGCTTCATTCCTTGCCATCAACTTGTCTTCTATGTACTTCACTCGTTCTTCTATGTTGTTAACCATCTCGTTTGGACCTCCAGTTTAGATTACATCTCATTTAATTGATTTTTAATTTCGGCCTGATTAGATCTGAATTCTGCAGTCCTGAAGTCTCTTGAATCCTTTATGCTTTTTTCTAGAGCCACCAGTGGCTTTATATTTGTGCTTTTGAATTGGCTTTCTGACATGGATTTGTAATCCAAATTCTGTAACTCTGTGGGAGAGAGTACTGTTTCTGATTGTTTCTTTTGTGGTGAGTTCTTCCTTCTAGTCATTTTGCTCAGTGCAGAGTGGCTAGAAACAAGTTGTACTGGAAAAAGGAGAAAAAAAAATAAAAGGGGAGGGACACACGAAAAACAAAAACCAAGGAGAGGCATCCTCTGATTCTATACACTGTACGTCCTTAGACTTCCCCTGGAAATTTCCATCAGTGCTTAGTCCAGAACTTGCTCTTCCCCTGTCCCTCTAGCTGGTCTTCTCGGTGAGGGGCCTGCTGTGTTGATTCTCAGGTGTGTGCACCTGTGGAGCTGTCCTGCCCCCTGATGTTGTCAGGCTCAGTGGGAGCTGTTTATCCTGTGAGGCCCCTGCTCCCTGGCGGCCCTGCTCAGTCCCAGGTACAAGGTGACACCAGGAGGAACAACAACAGTGTAGGGGGCCAGTTCTCTAGCTCTGGAGTCAGCTGTCGCAGTAACTACTGCAGGTCCCAGTCTGCAGTTGCTTGGGTGCTCCGGGGGCGGGTGGTGCTGAACTGCACAGCTCAGGATTGCCTGGAGTCAGGAGCATCCTTGCTGTCTTGTGTCCTCCCCACCTCTGCCTGTCCTAAGGGCAGCCCAGGATCCTGGGCTGTTTCCCCTAGTGCTCTGGGCTATGTGGCCTGTGCCGCTAGAATCTTGGTCCCAGGGCCGGGCAGCCCTCTCCATGTGGGGCCGCCGCCTGAACCTCCACTGGAGCTGCTCTTGGGGTCCCCTTGGTCACGTGCTCCAATCCTTTACTGCTCTTGGCTCGTGGTGTATGGCTTGCTCTCCCCCAGGGCACACTACCTCTGTTAGTGACCCCGGGAACCTGGGGGCTCCACTGCCTCTCCTGGTATCCTGCCTTAGTTCCCTGTCAGCGCCTTTCCATCCGTGAAGATTGGTAAAGTTTCAGCTTCTCCAGGACTGGGCTTTCCTCTCCTGGAGGCCTCCCTGCGCAGCATTAGCCTGGCTCCTTGCGGGGGCCCCTTCCCTTTGGATGCTCTTTTATTCATTTATTTTTTTCTGTCTTCCTACCTTGATGGAAGTGCAAACTCTTCTCACTGTAGCATTCTAGCTGTTCTCTCTTTAAATCTCAGGCTGAATTCATAGGTTTTCAGGATGAATTGAAAGTTATCTAGGTAAGTTGGTGGTGACAGGTGACTTGGGGACCCTACTCCTCCGCCATCTTGCCGCGCCTCTCTTGTATTGCTTTAAACATCCCTCTTAGACCTGCTTTTGTTGCATCCCAATGATTTTGGACTGTTATATTTTCATTCTCATTTGTTTCTATGTAATTTTGTATTTCTTCTCTGATTTATTGGTTTACTTTTTAAAAATTTCTTCTTTGATTTCCTGGTTAATCTATTCTTTGTTTAGTAGTATATTATTTATCCTTCATGTACCTGTAATTTTTTTCCTTGTGGTTGATTTCTTTTGACATCCATTTTCAATGATAGATGTATCTCCATCCCCTTTCATTTTTTTTGCATGTTTTTTTATTGGAGTTTGATTTGCCCACATATAGTATAACACCTAGTGCTCATCTGGTCAAGTCCTCCCTCAGTGCCCATCACCCACTCACCCTATCCCCCTGCCCACTTCCCCTTCCACTACCCCTTGTTCGTTTCCCAGAGTTAGGAGTCTCTCATGTTCTGTCACCCTGTTTGATTTTTCCCACTCATTTTCTTTCCTTTCCCTTTTATTCCTTTTCACTATTTTTATATTCTCCAAATGAATGAGACTGTATAATGTTTGTCCTTCTCCAGTTGACTTACTTCACTCAGCGTAATACCCTCCAGTTGCATCCACATTGAAGGAAATGGTGGGTATTGGTCCTTTCCAATGGCTGAGAAATATTCCATTGTATGTATAAACCACATCTTCTTTATCCACTCATCTTTTGTCCATCCCCTTACTTTCAAGCTGAAGGTGTGTTTAGGCCTGAAATGTGTCTCCTGAGGGAGCATGTAAATGGTTTGTTGTTGTTGTTGTTTTTATCCACTTGTCACCCTGTGTGTTTTGATTGGAACATTTGGCTAACATTCAAAATAATTATTGGTAAGTGTGTTTTTATTGTCATTAATAAAATGGCAAGTAATAAACTGTTTTGTGGTTGCTTTTGTAGTTTTTTCTCTGATTCTTTTTTCTCTTGTTCTCCTTCATAGTTTGCTGTCTCTGGGAATATACTTGGATTCTTTTCTGTTTGTTCTTTGCATGTTCATTTACTAGATTTTGATTTGTGGTTACCATTAAGTTTGTATATAAGATCATCTGCACATAGCAGCGTATATCAAGTTGATTTTCACGTATGTTTCAACACATTCTTTACTCTTCTCCCTCCACCCCCACATTTTGGGTATATGGTGTCATAGTTTTACATCCTTTTATTTTGTGAATCCCTTGAGTGATTTTTATAGATATATGTATTCTGACTTCTTTTGAGGTTCCTACTTTTCATACTTTTACTTACGGTCTTTCCTTTCTACTCAATGAGTTTTCTTTTTTTTTTTTTAATACATTATTTATTTATCTGTGAGAGACACACAGAGAGAGGCAGAGACATAGGCACAGGGAGAAGCAGACTCCACGCAGGGACCCCAATGTGGAACTTTATCTTGGGACCCCAGGATCACTCCCTAAGCCGAAGGCAGACACTTCCCTAACCGCTGAGCCACCCAGGTGTCTCCAAAGAATATTCTTTAGTATTTCTTTTATTCCTGGTTTAGTGGTCATTTAATTCCTTTAGGCTTTGTTTGAAAATTCTTTATATCTCCTATACTTTTTTTTTAAAGATTGTATTTATTTATTTATGAGAGATACAGAGAGAGAGGCATAAACATAGGCAGATTCCCTGCAGGGAGCCTGATGTGGGACTCCATCCTAGGACTCCGGGATCACACCTGAGCTGAAGGCAGTTGCTCAACCACTGAGCCACCCAGGCATCCCAATATATCACCTATTCTAAGTGATAGCTATGCTGGATAAAGTACTCTTGGTTACAGATTTTTCCCTTTCAACACTTTGAATATATCTTGCTACTCTCCTGTGGCCTATAAATTAGTTTCTGCTGAAAAAAATCCCTTGATAGGCTTACTGGGTTTCCCTTGTGTGTAACTACCCTATTTTCTCTTACTGCTTTCATTTTTTTTTTTTTTTGGTCACTTCTTTTTGCCCTTTTAATTTCTTTGTTTCTTGATGTAGAACTCCTTGGACTGATTTTGTTGGGAGATCTCTGTGCCTTCTGAATCTAGATATCTGTTTCCTTCTCCAGATTCAGGAATTTTCTGCTATTATTTCTTCAAGTAAATGTTCTGCCCCCTTTTCTCTCTTTTTCTTCTGGGATCCCTATAATGCAAATGTTATTATACTCAATGGAGTCACTTAGTTCTTTAAATCAATTCTCAATTTGTATTTTTTTCCTCTAATTTGCCCTGCTTGATTGCTTTCCTTATGTTTTCATCCAGGTAATTAATTCACTACTCTTATTCCTCTAACCTGCTATTTACTCCATAAAGTATATTTTTGTTTTGTTTTTTTCTGTTCTTAATCTGATTATTTCTTTTTATCTCTTTGTTGAAGGACTCATTGATGTCTTCCATTCTTTTTTCACATCCTATGAGTATCATTATGATCCTTACTTTCAATTCTGTATTGGGCATCTTCCTTATATTTGTTTCACTTAAGTGTCTGGCAATGGCGTCGTCCTGTTCTTTCTTTTGGGACATATTCCTCAGTCTCCTCATTTTGTTTCACTGTGTCTGTTTCTGTGTTAGGAAAATCAACTGTGTCTCCTGTTCTTATAGGCAATAATAGCCTTATGAAGAAGATGTCTGGTTAATGTCCTTCAGTCCAGTATCCTCTGTTCAGTAGGACTTGGCACTTCAGAGAATATTTCCTCTGTGTTTTGTGTGAACCCTGCTATTGTGTCCTGGTTGCTTTTACCTCAGTTCCATCATCTGCAGAGGATCTCTTTGCCTGTTGTAAGCAGTGTTTGTTCCCTAACTGTGGCGTGGCATGTTTCAAAAAGGTGCACACTGGTCTGCTTTGGAAATGTAGCCTGCTTCCACGGCTGGAATGGAGGCCTTGAAAAATGCATGAGTCATAGACATAGTGTTGGCAGATTTGTGCAGGTCTTGGTGGGAGGGGACCCACCGTGCAGGGATTGAGGCAAATGTGATTGGGAATGGCAGATCCCTGGAAGTGTGTGGGGAGGGGCTTGATTAAAGCAAATAAGCTAGGGAGTGTTGGCATTGTGCTGGTTTTCTTTTTTTTTTTTTTTATTTTATTTTTTTATTTTATTTTTTTTTAATGTACTACGACTTTTTTTATTTTTTTATTTTTTTATTTTTTTATTATTATTTTTTTAAAATTTATTTTTTATTGGTGTTCAATTTACTAACATACAGAATAACACCCAGTGTGCTGGTTTTCACAATTGGCTATGTGTTTGTGCTGAAGGGTAGGGGAGGGTAATGGCACCTGCCAGGTCCTTTTTTTCTGGAAGGCTTTCCCTATAATCCCTGCCTCTCAGGGACATGCTCTGAGATGAGTAAATAACTTTCCCTCCCTTATGCTACAGATGTTTTTCAAACTGCTGTTTCTATGCTGTATGTCCGTAGAATGTTTGTTGTGCTATCTCTAAGGATAAGGGACTCAGCTTCATAATATCCTCCAGATTCTTCCAGAGCCAAGCCAGCTGATTTTTAAAATTCCAGATGTTTTTTGTTTTTGTTTTTGTTTGTCCAACTGGTTGTAAAAACTCATGAAATTCGGCCCTTCTTGCTTTCAAAGCCAGATGTTATAGGGATTTATCTTCTGCTTGAAGTCTCCCTGGTGTGATAATCTGTTTCTTGCCCCTTGCGATGATGCCACTGACTCCCTCCAGATCTCAGGGGGCCAAGGTCCATTTGGCTCTCAGACCATGTGTTAGCCCTTACTGTTTTCTCTGATGTGGCCTCTTCTCAATGTTGTGGAGTTTGTTCTGCTGCTCTTTGGGTCTTTTTCTGGGTTATTTTTCCTGGTGTGTTATCAGTTGTATCTCTGGGAGGAGGCAAGCTTTGGGTCTTCCTCCTCCTCCATCTTCCCAGCCTTCCTTTGCTTTCCTTTTCAATAGAAAATCATTGGGTTCTTTAAATCTTTTTTTCCTCATATTATGACAACTACACCTATAAAAGGGGATAATGATATTAGTATCTATTATTAATTTTTGTGTATATTATATATATCCATATTTTAAATTAATTTATGAAATATATTATTGTTTATTCCTAAAATTTCTATGCAAGATCCTTGCCACCAAGGAAGTTATCTAGTTGATAGTTTCTTTTAAGATAAACAGAATTGCCTTGAGATTCCTTTGCTTTCTCTTAAAAATCTCACTATTTGTCACTACTATGTGCTCAGCCATTGACCCAGTATTGCCTTAGTGTTAGATTGTGGACTTTAGAAGAAGTTACAAAGAGGACTTTCATGGTTTACTATTGTTGATCATTGCACTTAAAATTTGGAGAGTATTTTGAGCTATCCACACATTGTTGTGTTATATGCCATAGAGCTGTTGTTCCATGAACGCCTGGTGGCTTAGCAGTTGAGCATCTGCTTTTGGCTCAGGGCATGACCCTGGAGACCCGGGATCAAGTCCCACATCAGGCTCCCTGCATGGGCCTGCTTCTCCCTCTGCCTATGTTTCTGTCTCTCTCTGTGTGTCTCTCATGAATAAATAAATAAGATATTTAAAAAGAAAAAGAGCTGTTGTTCCAAACTTTACTAATATTCAAAATTACCTGGGGAGTTTTTAAGAGATACAGATCCTGAGGACCAATCTAAAGAAATTCTGATAATCTGATTCTGTAGTTCTAGATTTGTTTAAATACAGATTACCAGTAGATGAAAACATAGGGAAGGGCAGGGCAATGATGATTTCAGGCATTCTACATTTTTCATAGCCATAATAGAGAGGATAGTAGTTGAGAAGCAATAGGGTCATAAGTCTGTTTTGCCTAAAAACAGGATAACTTTAGGCTCTTTTGAAAATTTTGTAGTTACCATGTATTTTCACATCTACAAAATGGTCTCAAATAGAAAGTTGCCAATAGATGAAAATTGATTTAAAAAAAGAAAAGAAAGAATAGTTCAGGTACTCCCTCTCCTATCCTTCTCAAAAAACAATTTTTTTTAAAGATTTTATTTATCTATTCATGACAGAGGGAGGGAGGGAGAGAGAGAGAGAGAGAGAGAGGCAGAGACACACAGGCAGAGGGAGAAGCAGTCTCCATGCAGGGAGCCCGATGTGGGACTCGATCCCAGGACTCCAGGATCACACCCCGATCCAAAGACAGGCGCCAAACCGTTGAGCCACCCAGGGATCCCTTCAAAAATTTTTTCTAAAGCTTACTTTGACTTCAGTAGAATATACTAATGTGGTTTCTGAACTAAAGAAAATTACTACTGAAAAATAAAATTGAAACTAGTTGGAATCAGAAAGGGGGAAACAGAATCAATGTAACTATGATTGTTTCCTATTGAGCTCAGCCAGCAGCAAACCATATTGAGATATGCAATAATGTTGTTTTGTACATAAGGAGAACTGTATTATATGAAATTCAAAGATCTTATTAATGTGTTCCTTTTATTGAATTCAGATTCCATTCTATCATAAACCAGCATATCCCAAGTGAAGCATTATCTTTTTATAAAAAGATTTTATTTATTTATTTATAAAAGACACACAGAGAGAGAGAGGAAGAGACACAGGCAGAGGGAGAAGCAGGCTTCATGCAGGGAGCCAGACATGGGACTGCATCCCGGGACTCCAGGATCACACCTTGGGCTGAAGGTAGACACAAAACCGCTGACCCACTCAGGCATCCCACAAGTGAAGCATTATCAAACATTGTAGCTCCTTATAAGCTCTCATTCTACCTCGTATTCATGGGACAGTAGAAACTAATTTTATAATTTTATTAAGGCTGATTTTTATAGTCATTTTACATGTAGGCAGGATAAAATCGTAAGAGACTATGTAGGGAACAAATAAGACACAGTTATGGTTTGAGATAAAATCTTTGATCCCTGTTGGATTGATACATTAAAAAAAGCAAGAGGTGTGTAAATATGTTTGATTATGAGAATGGTATTTGGAAAACAGGATTACTAATTAACAATTATATTAAGGTGCTTCTATATGCTGTTTTGCAAGGAAAATGTTGAACAATTACATTTCCAAAGATTGAAGCAAGAATAAATTGCCCTCGGTTGCCAAAGGAAGGGGATAAGGGACCACATACTTAATGAAGACCTTTTATGTCAAGGGTTGTCAATCTACAGCAGGCCAAATCTATCCCACTGGGTATTTTTGTAAGACAGTTGTTGCCATTCTCATTTGTTATTTATTGTCTAAGGCTGCTCACTCTCTTTCTCCCTGCATACACACAAAGGGAATAGCCTTCAGAATAAAACCCACCTTCCCAGTACCTTGATCTTGATATTCCCTGGCTCCAGAACTTTGAGAAATAAATTCCTGTTGTTTAAGCCACCTGGTCTGTGACATTTTGTTATGGCAGCCTGAGCAGACTAATACAAATACTTGCTTTTCAAAGTTATAAGTGAAATCCATCCAATGGAGTGCTGCTGGTAGTTGCATATGTGCTCTTAATTACTATGTATACCCAGAATTTTCCTGGTCATACGAATCTGGGGATAGGAATAAAAATTACAAAACCATTGTATGAATGGTACACCTAAATTGGTCTTGCAGGAGCTAGTCTTCTCCAGGTTACTTCAGCTGGTTTGAGAATTCTTTAGGGGAAACCTACTTATATATATATAATACCTATGTAGTCCTTAAATTTTGTATGTTTAACCTTTAAAGTATCCTTTGCAGAGATTATTTATTGAAACTCTTAAATTGCCTTTTTGTTTTTTTACAATGAATTCAGCCATTTTTACAGACATGATAGTGCCATATACCAACCAACAGTTCTGATTCTGCTAGCTTTGGGTTTTGTTTGTTTTGTTTTGGTCTGCACAGGAAATGTTTGTGCAGGTGTTTTAATATTTTTGTTGCAATTTTACTTTCTTTTATAAACTATAAGTGATGAATAAGAAACAAATATGTTGAGACTAGTTATAAGAAATATGCATATCAGGGATGCCTGGGTGGCTCCGCAGTTGGGCGCCTGCCTTCAGCTCAGCTTCAGATCCTGGGATCTGGGACTCCCACATCAGGCTCCCTGCTAGGAGCCTGCCTCTCCCTATGCCTGTGCCTCTGCCTCTCCCTCTCAGTCTGTGTCTCTCAGGAATAAATAAATAAATCTTAAAAAAATATGTTTATCAAACATAATACAGTTGTGAAGATTGAATTCATTAGTCATGCTGAAAGCAGTGAATCCTTAAGCCCACCCCCCCCTTTGCACATCATTATGTTGTTAAAATTTTGCTTATTTGAATTTCACTAATACATTTTGATATGCCTCTCAGACTCTAGGTCTACATCACCATTTGATATGTGTTACTTTATTCTTCCTCTGCTTTATTGATGGTGTCATTTGAAGACTAGGCTTCATTTCTATGCTGCATCCTAAAGTGCACAAAGTAATTTTCCCCCAACTTGTACCACAAAACATTTTTGTCCTATGCACTCATATATTAGAGACATCTTAGTGGTGAAATCCTTTTGTTCCTTTTCTTTCTTTTTCTATACATTTTTGAATTGATAAAATATTTACATGGTTTTTAAAATTCAAGAGGCACAAAAAATAGTATAGAGGGAAATTTCATGTCTCATCTCTGTACCTGAGCTACTTCGTTCCTTCCCTAGAAGTAACTAATATAATAAATTTCTTGTGTTTCCTCCCAAAAATGTTTTATGTATATACCAGCGAATATATATATTCTTCCCTCTTTTTTTTCCACAAATGGTAGTACTGCATAGTCATGTATAACTTGTTTGCTTCGTTTAATGATATTTATTGAAGATCATTCCATATCATTCTATAATGATCATCCTTAGTCTTGGATATAGCAGCAGAATGGTACATTAAATGGACATACTGTAGTTTTAATCATTCTTCTAATGATGAGCTTTTGGGTCATTTCAAATCTGCTATTATAAGCAATGCCCAATATACCATAATTTATTAAATCTGTCTGCAATACATGAACACATATAATCTCTTTTCTATTAACAATACTGGAATATATAACATTTACATAGATCCTCTTGCACAAATAAAAATATATATGAAGTATAAATTCCAAAATAATTATAGTGCCTATTTTTTTCAGGAATGATCCTAGGTGATGGTATGTAACAGTGACAAATTCTTCTCTTTAATAAAAAATAAATAAATAAATAAATACATAAATAAATAAATAAATAAATAAATTTTTTTAATAAAAAATAAAATAAAAACAGGGACAAATTCTTCTTTTTAATAGAGCTCACATCAAAGTAGAAGGTATAGACAATAAAATAAGTAATTATGTCAGATGCCAATAATTGCTTGGGAGGAAAATGAAGCAGGCAAGGAGGAAAATATGTGTCAAAAGGGTAGAGTTGTGATTTTGAACCACATCATCAGGAAAATTTCAGTTGAGAAAGTAACATTGAATAAAGATCTGAAAGATGTGAGGAAAGACCTCGAGATAGCATAATATCAAGTGTAAAGACTCTGTTGTGGAAGTTGTTCTGCTATATTTGAAGAACAGCAAGGAAGCTTGTGTGGCTGGAGTGAATGAGAGGAAAATAGCAAGAGATGAGATCAGAGCAGTTATGGAAGGGGCATGAAATATGAAGTAGGATATTCTAGGCTATTGTAAGGACATTGGTTTTTATTCTGAATAAGGCAGGAAGCCATTTGGAGGGTTTTGAGCAGTAGAAAAACATTAATGAAATGAATTGACAGGATAGAATGAAGAAGGGCAAAGGCAGAAGGGAGATGAGTTATTAGACTACAAGTAGGCCACAAGTAATGGTGACTTGAAATGCTTAGGTAGAAATGGAGGTGATAATAAGTGATCAGATACTGGATTTGCCAAAGAATGGGATGTGCCTGTGAGAGGTAAGAGTCAATGATAACTCATTTGTGTGTCTGTGTGTCTGTGTGTGCATGTGCATGTTTATATTTTGCTTGAACGATTCGCAAGATTTCAGTTGCTATTTGTTGAGATGCAAAAGACTATGGGTGGAGCAGATTTAGGATAAAGAAAAGGAATTTGGCATAGGATGTGCTAAACTTAAGGAGCTTACTAGACAATCAGGTAGAAATATCCAGGAGATGAGAAACTTCTTTTAGGATACATAGTTTCCCAGTGATCCTTCACTTAAATAAGTAAATCCTTGATGAGATGTATAGCACTGACCTTCAAGATATGTTCAGCTATATGTGAAACCCAGAGTGAAAAATCCCACATTGTCATGTTGACAATGGCTACAAATATTTCAGGGTGTAATTTTGTTCAGTCTTGCTCATGAGGTTAACTACCTTTTGCATTTTAATTAAATTGTGTGCAGGACTTGTACCAGACTGAGATGACCAGATTAAAAAAGAAAAACCTGAATATGATGAACACCTAAACTATTCTCAACAAAAAATGCCCTATTAGTCTAGCAGTGCTAGTTTTATCGTCATAATTCCTACTGTTGCATTTCTTAGCATTCAATTTTGATACACTTAGCTCTTGGGATTTATTGCTGGGCTTACTGATTTGTGCCATGAATTAGGAAATTTAACATAACAGGACATTATTTGAGTGTGTGGGATGGCCAGAAAAATATCAGTCCATACATGGAAAGTCAGAGCCAACTTACAAGTAAAAGAATTAACTATAGCTTGAATAAGGTACTTCACAAAGATTAAAGGTTAACAGGAATATCTTCTACTACCTCATTTGTCAAATGCTAGTGAAAAGTAAGAACCATATTTCCATTTTGATATTTAAAGTATCACTTCAAACAAGGGAGTGATTCTCCCTAAAAACCTCTAAGTCAACTTTATTTGTCCTCCCTAAAATACATCATTACATGCTGAGCTATTGAGACCCAATTGAAAATATACAACATTAGCTATGCACGTTGTTAAGCATAGTATTCTGGTGACACTTAGCAGTGTTCAGCAATTTCCTTAATGAACAGGTGTGCAAGTATATTAGTCTTCCAGAAGTTAATTTGCAGTAACGTGTGCTTCCTGATTTGGAGGTTCTTGTCTAAACTATAACCAGTAAAAAATTAAAAAAATAAATAAAAATCAATAAACTATGACCAGTAGGATTTATTCCTTAATTAGGGAATCATTACAAGGTATGTGTGTGTTTTTCCCACCGTTAGAACCATTAGTCTTGTTTAGGGTGCTGTAAACTTCAGGAACACTCATAATGCCATTCCTATGGTTTTGACTACTGTGCAGGTGACAGAGTGAAATCTACCTTTCTCTGGTGTGCCTTAGTTAACGCACAGCTGTAGGTAGCACAGAAAGGGGAAGCTTCCCAGTTGCAATATGCAGCACATAAGAAGAGATGGAAATAGTATCTCCTACTGCATATTGGATCGGCTTTCCCTCTCAAGGGTTGGTAAATATGTTATTCCTCGCAAAATAGATTCAAAAACAGTTGAAAACAAAATTGTGCTTGCTGACCAAACTGACTAATATTTACCTGTAGTTTTTATTATTCCCTCCCCTATTGTTTCTGATTTCCTATATACCCTTGGTCCCTGGATTGTCAAAGCTAAGAGTTTATAAAGAGTAAATATATATATTATGTATTATATATATTAAAAGTATAAATATATATTATAATATATATATATCTGGTGATAAAATTTTATTTTTATGTTAAAAAATGGAAATATGCATAGGCTAATATAGGAAACACCTATGTACCAGCCTCTCAGAATGAATAAATGTTAATATTCATCATATTTATTATAGATCTTTGCTTTTAAACAAATAAAACATTAGAGATAAAATTGAAGTTTCCAGGATTTTACTTGTTCCACTTTCTTCCCCCAAGAAAAGCATTATCATGTTAAGTATTTCATATTTTTAAAATTTTGATACATATTTACTTATATATGTATCTGTATACCCATACATACACTCTATAAAGAATACATAAAATTATTCTGTTTCATTTTTAATTTAGATGAATGCTATTATGCTGCATACAACATTTTCCATGACTCTTATTTTTTCATTCAAAATTGTAATTGGGATCTATTCTTATTATAATTTTTATCTGTAGTACAGTTATTATAAATGCTGAGTTGTATTCTATTCTATGAATATACCACAATTTATCCATTTCATAACCCCCTGGCATATGGATTATTTCCAGTTTTTGTACTGTTGTTAATTTGCTGCAGTAAACATCCTTGTTTCTTGACTGACCCATAAATGGAAAGATTGGGTTATACTTGTGGTAAGCACACCTTAAATGTATTAGATGTTACTGAATATTTATTTTATATTTGTTGTCCTAATTTTTACTGCCATTGCTGGCACAATCAAATTATTATTTCTTTGCCTCCTCATCTGTACTTGGCATTACAAGACTTTTTTGTTACTTCCAATTTGATGACTGTGAAATGATATTTCATTGGTTGTTTTCATTTGCATTTCCCTGATTATTGATGATGTTGAGCATCTTTTTATTACTTGCTATTTGATCTTGGACAAATGACTCAATTTTTCTGTTCCTTAGTTTCTCCTTTATAAAATGACAATGGTATACCTATTATATAAGGTGACAGAGGAATTATTTAATAAAAGTTGATTTTGGTGGTGATTGTGATGATTGTGATCATGGTTACTACTACTACTAGTACTACTATCATTGTTATTGTTCTTTTTATTATACTTTCCTCTTTGTATTTATATATATATATAGGTATATATTTATATATATATTTATATATAAATATTTATATATAGTTTTTAATTATTATTTATTTATTTATATATATTTTTATTGGAGTTTGACTTGCCCACATACAGTATAATACCCAGTGCCCCCCTCAGTGCCCGTCACCCAGTCACCTCATCCCCCTGCCCACCTCCCCTTCCACTACCCCTTGTTCGTTTCCCAGAGTTAGGAGTCTCTAATGTTTTGCCACCCTCTCTGGTTTTTCCCACTCATTTTCTCTTCTTTCCCCTATAATCTCTTTCACTATTTTTTATATTCTCCATATGAGTGAAACCATATAATGATCGTCCTTCTCCGATTGACTTACTTCACTCAGCACATTTATAAATATTTATTTATATATAAATATATACTTAACATTTATATATATGTATATTCCTTTATACATTTTCAGTTCTATTTTTTATATTTCCAGAAATTCAAGAATAAAGACAACTTTAAAAGAATAGAAAATAGCAATGAAAAAAAATATTGCAGCTATCACACAGAAATCATAGTAGATTTTCCCTGCCTGTCATTCTCATACTTGCACTCATTTTAACATGAAATTATTTATTGAAGTTTAACACCCATTTCAACTAATAACTGAAAAATTCTTTCCGTATAGGTAAAATCACTTCTGGAATTGTATACCAATGGAAAAATATGTATTTATATAAGAAGATCACAATTATTATATTTATATGATATATCTAAAACAAGTTGGGCATTTACTTGTTGGATATATATATATATATATTATATAAATATTTTAGGTGGTTTTTAACACTAGTGTTACTGGCTTTATTTATCCTAGGTTTGTATTTAGTATACTTACTAGGAAGTGTCATATTTTTACTTCTCCACATATTTCTTATAATATGATGTAATACATCAGTTGATGCTGGTTTAAGATACAGTATTCTTTAATATGAAACTACTTCTAATAATAAAAAGAGAGTTTGCTGAGTGATAAGCATATATTCTTTCAAACTATAT
This sequence comes from Canis lupus familiaris, assembly GCF_011100685.1. Classification (NCBI taxonomy): domain Eukaryota; kingdom Metazoa; phylum Chordata; class Mammalia; order Carnivora; family Canidae; genus Canis; species Canis lupus. The sequence continues at coordinate 70,743,853 of NC_049260.1, forward strand.
TATTATGGATAAAGAAAATTACAAATGTTAGAGATCTTTTGGAGATACTTCCCTAATTAGTAGTTTACATATGACCATCTATTTAAGAAAAATGAGTAGACACTTAAGTCTTTCTATATGCTTGTCCCTAAGCTCACCATAGTAGGTGTTCAACAAGTATTTGCTGATTAAATGAATTAATGAATAGTGTTGATGCTGACTTTAGCAATCAATCTTTCTCACTAGAATTTTAAGATAAAGTAGTTATAAATAATTTATTATGATTTATGATAGTTATTATGCAAAGAATTCAGTGGTACCCATTATAATATCTTAATATTTGCAACAACTTACAGATATCTTGTCACATGTATGTATCCACTGAGATAGCAGAGATTTCTTTTTTTTAGTATTTTATTTACTCATGACACACATACACACAGGCAGAGGCAGAGACACAGGCAGAGGGAGGAGCAGGCTTCATGCAGGGAGCCTGATGTGGGACTCGATCCCGGGACTCCAGGATCACACCCTGGACCAAAGGCAGGCTCTTAAACCGCTGGGCCACCCAGGGATCCCGGTAGCAGAGATTAATAGGGGATTGATGAACATTGCCTAAATTAGATCAGGAAAGTATTAGAGCCCTGTTTATTTTTTGTTAATGAGCATCCATCGTTGTGAAGGAATAAATTGATAGAACAATTGCAGTTAAAAATCCATATATTAAAGGAAATATAAGAATACTAAATGGACCCTTTATCTTATATAATTAGTATCTTGATGTTAACATAATAATACAAATGTCTTTATTAAAAATCATATTTCTACAGACAGTATTTTATGGTTTATTATTTGGTCAATTAGCAGTGACCAATTTAATTGAAGCACTGAAATTAATTTAATCCATCTGATTCAAAATCAGTGGCTATACGGTTTTTCATTTGCAGATGCAGAGATCACATTTGATTATAGGCCTCATTATGAATGTGAGGACCATAGGGCCATGGATGACAAAATCAATTATTTAGGTTTTTATATTGAGACTTAAAAAATCTCTCCAGTCCTATTCAAGTAATTTCAAATAAGAAAATTACTATAATTTATGTTATAAATTTTATAGTGTAAGCACTTTTAACTTGAGATGTACCCGCTCACAAATTTTTAAGTGCACTACCCATTGTTATTAACTTTAGCTACAGTGTTGTACCACAGATCTTTAGAGTTTATTCATCTTATAAAACTGAAACTTTATATACATTGAACAGTGACAGCAACTACCCACTTCCCCGTCCCTCAGTCCCTGGCAACCACAATTGTACAATTCTACTCTTTGTTTCTATGAGTTTGATATTTTAGATGCTTCATAATTATGCAGTACTTTTCTATGACTTGCTTATTTCATTTAGCATAGTGTTCCCCAGGTTCATCCGTGTTATTATATAAGGTAGGATTTTTTTCTTTAAGATGAATAACATTTCATTTTATGTATATGCCACATTTCTTTATCCCTTGATCTTTTTGATGGACATTTAAATTCTTTCCATATATTGACTGTTTTGTGAATAATATTACAGTAAACATGGGAGTACAGCTATCTCTTTGAGATTCTGATTTCAGTTAATTTGGTTATATACCCAAAAGTAGGATTGGTAGATCATTTGGTAGTTCTAGTTTTAATTTTTTCTAGTTTTAATTATTTGTAGACTCTCCGTACTGTTCTCTATAGCAGCTACACCATTTTATATTTCTACCAACAATGTATAAAGGTTCCAATTCTTCCACCACTTCCTCACCAATATTTTGCTTTAGATTTTGATAATAGCCATTCCAAGATCTGTGAGTTGAGGACTACCTGGGTGGCTCCATGGGTTAAGTGTTTGCCATCTCAGGTCATGATCCCAGGATCCTGCTCAGCGGGGAGTCTGCTTCTCCCTCTGCCTCTGCCCCTCCCTTCTGGTTGTGCTCTCTTGTGCTCTCCTAAATAAATAAATAAAATATTTCTAAAAACATGAAAACATGGTTTGAGGTAATATCTCATTGTGGCTTTATTTGTATTTCCCTCAAGATATTGAGGATATTTTTGTATACTTGTTGGCCATCTGTAGGTCTTCTTTGGAGAAATGTCTATTCAAATCTTAATCAAGTTATTGCTGCTGTTTCACTAAAGCTATGGAGTATTTACTTTTTAAAAGCATTTGAAACATATATGTAATAAACGCATCCTACATATACCAAGTAACATTTTGTAGTCATGGAAACAGGACAGTTTTAATATATGAAGCTTTCAGTACTATCTGGGGATAAGTTTCATATGTTATTACCTCTCTTCAAAGTATTTATTTATCTAACCCTGTGGTTGTGATCACTAAGGAATGCTCTTAAAGACAAGAAAGCTAAAGACAATATTAGCAAAACCTTTATTGTTTGTGAAAGGCTGTCTAATTAGGGAACTGTTTTAAACTAGCTTTGCTTGGGAAGCCTGGTGGCTTAGTGGTTGAGCGACTATCTTTGGCTTAGGGTGTGATGGGGGGGTGGTGGTGGCCTAAATCAAGTCCCACATAGGGCTCCTTGTGAAGAGTCTGCTTTTCCCTCTGCCTATGTCTCTGCCTTCGTCTCTGTCTCTCATGAATAAATAAATAAAATCATTAAAAAAATTGAAAAAAAAATAAACTAGCTTTGCTTTAGTAATTCTCAAAATAGTGGTGCCCAATCATGGAATTCTTATTTCTTCAACCTAGGCTAAAGCCAATTTGCATACTATAAGGGAAATATATTAAGATTTAAGATACTTAAGACATCTAATCTTAATTTGAAATAATTTGTTCATTTGAAAAGGGGAGATGTTGGAATATATTTTAATGAAATAATGCAAAAATATGAAGTCATACAAAATGAGCATTATGTATGTTTGGGTTATTCTGGAGTCTTGTTAGTTTGCAGAAAATCTTACAATATCTATTACACTACAGCATTTTCATCCTATATGTACTTGGTTAACTAATCTCCCATAGTGGGGTTTAAGACATATTGGAAGCTTAGAATAGTTTTCTTGACTATTTCTTTGGGAAAAGTTTTCTGAATGATTCTAGAAGTAATTTTATTATTTTTCAGATACTTATTTTATTAACAAAGGGTATGATTCTTGGACTGTCATTTTTTCTATAGAGTTGTGTTAACCTGACATGACTTAAAAATTAGAATAAATTAAAATGCTGATTATTGTACAAGAAAGACACTGTGCTCTTAGAATGATTCTTTGAGAAACATTTATGACCACTTCAAGGGAAATATATTAAAACTCATTTTTGTTTCCATGAGTAGCAATAATTTTATTGTATTGAATACGCATGGCAAACTACTTGAGATTATGATTTTCAAGTGTAATTATTATCTAGTCTGCTTACACTATGCATCACTTTAGATAAGTCATAGTGGTATATCTTAGAACTAAATGTTAAGACTTGAGTTATTCAGGTAATTAATTTTTTGTTATTTTTTCTACAAAGTTCACTTCATTTTCTTATATCTTGCACCACTAAAACAATGGGGTTTTAATGGACTTGCAGTATTTAATGCATCCTATAATGTTTATAGAAAGTTTTCCAGATAGTAACATCCATGAACATGTAGCTTAGCAAAAATGTACTGTGGTTGTGTGTTGCTTTTCCTCTAGAGAAAATCTGTAACTCATTTGTAAGCTCTTTAACAAAAACCAGATAAATTAAAATAATGAAAATATTGATTTCCTCAAAATGAAGTTATATTTTTAAAAGTAATAAGCAGCAGTATTATGATTCAGTGATGAAGTTTAGCAGCATGAGTTTGGAGACAAAAGCATATCACTACTTGAATGAAAAAAAATGTTGGGTTTATTTTTCTCACATTTTTTTAACAGTCCCATTATCTACAACCATATTTTTATATTAGAAGACATAAACTGCCAACACATGAGTACAATGGTAGCTATAGAATTTCTGTATAGGAGAGTTTAGGGATTTGCCATAAAGCTTCATTTTCATAGCAGATAACCACATTGTTTTTTTACTTTGGTTTTTGGGATGCATTTTCTGGGTGAGAGTTGATGGAGGTTATGGCGGGGAGGTGGAGGGAGGCGGGGGGGAGGGTGGGAAGCCACTCCTTGGCACTTCTACTTCTCAGAGTTTCAGGTCCATTAATTATGTGCATGTAAATGGTACTGTTGTTGTGCAACTTGCAAATGGTTCATATTTATTCTTCAAAGCAATCTCAGCAGGAATTTTTATATGGCAACCAGTTTAGCAGTTAGCATTGCTTTACATACTTAAAAGCAGTTACACTGAATTAAAGACATGTCTAAAATTTAGCATATTTTAGGATGAATGCATATTTTGCCTTTTCCCTCAATTAGTCCAAAATAGGGAGATTTTACTATATGTTTAATTTCAGTGCTGCTGTAGATTCCTGTTAAAGGAGTAATGAATGTTGCACATTAGGTAAAAAGTAGTAATTGATTTTTAGTACTATTTGGCTTATCTTTTTTGCTTAAGTGCTGATATTTAATTTTTAAGTAAACCTCTATATAGACCTATATTATTATGTTTATTCAATATATTATATTGAAATACAATGAAATAAATACATTTATTGATTTTTCACATAAGCTTTATCAATGTAGTTAATATGCCTTACTAATTTATTTTGTGTGATTGGAATAATACCATTATTTTTTATGGGTAAATGTTTTTCCTTTAGTTCAAAAGAATGTAGAAGCTTCAGAAGAAAAGAAGATCTTGCCTGCAAAGAAGAAAGTGAAAGAATTGAGAATTTTGGATCACAAAATGGCCCAGAATCTGTGTATGTGTTATTTTCTAAATAGGGGTGGTAGTGATTATGGTGATGAGTTGTTGAATATTTTTAAACAAAGTTGTAACTGATTTTAACAGGTATATTTAGCATCCACTAGAAACAAAATTGCATGCAAACATGATCTGGTTTTTTTTTTTCCCCAAACATGATTTGAATTGCCTTTTTGTCATATAGCCAGAATGAAGACCATAATTTTGTCTTCCTCAGGTCAGATGAAACTTATGAATAATAAAGCTTTGGAAGATACTTAAAGTTTAGCACGTTAAAAGACAGAGTGAGATATAAGGCATAGTTTAAAAGAGTGTTATTTTCCCTTTTCTGCCTAGGCTTGGGTGTTTTAGTTTTGGAGTATTCACTGGTCACATTGGGCAAATTCTTTTATCGATATGCCTTTATAGTTAAAGTGATTGCGATGGTAGAAAGTTAAATTGTTACCACTAAACTTTAAAACTGATTAGTGAACCTCATGAAGGAGTTAAAATGGTGGAGAATTTGGGGGACCCAAAGTTTGTCAGGGCTCTCAAAAACAGCTAGGTAGTTATTAAATTATTCTGAACACCCAAGAAAACAATCAGAGGTCTCAGAGAACAAAAACTGCAAGTAAACACTTAGAAAACTACCACCTTTTGGAAGGAATCCCAGAAGATAAAGACAAAGAGACAGAAGGTTTGTTCATTCAAATTATAGCTGAAGACTTCTCTAATATAGGGACATAGACATCAAAATCCAAGAAACACAGAGACCTATTAAATCCAACAAAAGCTAAGCATCAACAAGGCATATCATAGTCAAATTCACAAAATACACAGACAATGAAAGCAGCAACAGAAAAAAAAAATCCTTAAACTTTAGTGGAAAACAAATCACATTTGCAGCAGATCTGTCCAGAGAAACCTGACAGGTCAGAATAAAGTGGAAGGATATATTCAATGTGCTGAATGGTAAAAAATATGCAGGCAGGAATTCTTTATCTAGCAAGGCTGTCATTCAGAACAGAAGAGTTGAAGAGTTTCCCAGACAAACAAAAACTAAAAGCGTTCAGCTAGCCCTACAAGAAATTTTTAGGGGGAATCTTTGAGTGGAGAAGACCAAAAGCATCAAAGACTAGAAAGGACCAGAGACCATCACCAGAAACACCAATACTACATATAACACAATGGCACTAAATTCATATCTTTGGATTATCACTCTGAGTGTAAATGAACTAAATACTTCAATCAGAAGACATGGGGAATCAGAATGGTTAAAGAAAAGAAGATCTATCTATATGCTGCTTCCAAGGGACTCATTTTAGACCAAAAGACACCTGCAGATTGAAAGTGAGTGGATGGAAAACCATCTATCATGTTTTTTTAAAAAGATTTTATTTATTTATTCATGAGAGATACACACACAGAGAGGCAGAGACACAGGCAGAGGGAGAAGCAGGCTCCATACAGGGAGCCTGATGTGGGACTCAATCCCGGGTCTTCAGGATCACACCCTGGGTGGAAGGCGGCACTTAACCGCTGAGCCACCCTGGCTGCCTCCATCTATCATGTTAATGAATTTCAAAAGAAAGCTAGAATAGCCATACTTAAATCAGAGAAACTAGGTTTTCAACCAAAGACTGTAACAAGAGATGAAGAAAGGCATAATAAAGGGGTCTATCCATCAAGATCTATCCAGATCTAGCAATTATAAATATTTATGCCCCCAAATTAGGAGCCTCCAAATATATAAATCAATTAACAATAAAGACAAACTCATTGATGATAATAATACAGTAATAGTAGGTGACTTTAATGCCCCACTTACAGCAATAGACAGATCACCTAAGCAGGTAATCAACAAGAAAACAAGGGCTTTGAGATGCACTGCACCAGATGAACTTCACAGATATATCCAAGACATTCCATCCTAAAGCAGCAGAACACACATGCTTTTCATAGATAGATTTCCAAAATAGATCACATACTGGGTCACAAATCAGCCTTCAACAAGTGCATATTTTCAGACCACAGCTTTATGAAACTTGAAGTCAACTACAAGAAAAAAATTGGAAAGACTGCCATTACATGGAGTTTGAAGAGCATCATACTAAAGAATGAATAGGTTAACCAGGAGATTAAAGAAGAAATTTTTAAAAATTACACTGAAATCTTGAATATGAAAACACAACAGTGTAAACTTGTGGGATGTAGCTAAGGCAGTCCTAAGAAGGAAGTATATTGCAATATAGGCCTACCTCAAGAATAAAGAAAAGTCTTATTTTTTTTAAGATTTTATTTATTTATTCATAGAGGCACACAAACAGAGAGAGAGGCAGAGACACAGGCAGAAAAAAGCATTTGACAAAATACACCATCCTTTCTTGATAAAAACTGTCAACAAAGGAGGGATAGATGGAAAATACCTACCTCAACATCAAAAGGCCATATATAAAAGACCCAGAGGTATTATCATCCTCGGCTCCGCCTCCCCTGGGGGTCAATGGGGAGAAACCGAGCTTTTCCTCCACATTGAGGAACAAGACAAATATGTACGCTCTTACCATTACTACTTAACATAGTACTGGAAGTCCTGAGCTCATCAATCACACAAAAAGAAAAATGCATCTGAATTGGCAAGGAAGGAGTCAAACTTTCACTATTCGCAGATGGTGTGATACTCTATGTAGAAAGCCCAAAAGACTCCAGCAAAAAATTGCTAGAAATAATACATGAACTCAGCAAAGTTGCAGGATATAAAATCAACATGCAGAAATCTGCTGTATTTCTATACACTAATAACAAAGCAGCAGAAAAAGTAATCAAGGAATCTATCCCATTTGTAATTGTTCTAAAAACAATAAGATACCCTGGAATAAAATAACTCAAAAAGTAAAAGATCTATACTCTGGAAAACTATAGAACACTTATGAAAGAAATTGAAGAGGACACAAAGAAATGGAAGTATTCCATGCTCATGAATTGGAAGAACAGTGTTAAAATGTATATACTATCCAAAACAAAATACACACTTAATGTAATCTCTATCAAAATATCACTATCATTTTTCATAAATAATCCTAAAATTCATATGGAAGCACAAAACACCCTGAAAAGCCAAAGCAATATTGAAAAAGAAAAACAAAACTGGAGACACCATGATTCCCGTACCTCAAGTTACATAACCAAGCTGTAGTGATCAAGACAATTATAGTACTGGCACAAAAACAGACATAGATCAATGGACCGGGATAGAAAACCCAGAGATGGACCCATGAGTATACGGTCACCTCATCTTTGAAAAGCAGGAAAGACTATCTAATGGAAAAAAGTCCCTTCAACAAATGGTATTGGAAAAACTGGACAGAATGCATGCAGAAGAATGAAACTGGACCACTTTCTTTAACCATACACAAAATTAGATTCAAAATGAATGAAAGTCCTAAATGTGATAGGAGAAACCATCAAAATCCTAGTGGACAACACAGGCAGAAATCTCTTTGACCTGGGCCTTAGCAACTTCTTACTAGAAACATCTCTGGAGGCAAGGGAAACAGAAGGAAAAATAAACTATTGGGACTTCATTAAGATAAAAAGCTTATTCACAGCAAAGAAAACAATCAACAAAACTAAAAGGTAGCCTACAGAATGGGAGACAATATTTGCAAATGACATATCTGATAAACAGTTGGTATCCAAAACTATAAAGAACTTATCAGACTCAACACCCAAAAAAACAAATAATCCAGTTAAGAAACTGGCAGAGGAAGGAGTGCTTAGGTGGCTGACTCAGTTAAACTTCCAACCTTTCATTTCGTCTCAGGTCATTATCTCAGGTTTTTGAGACAGAGCCTCAAGTCAGGCTCCCTGCTAAGGTGGAGTCAGCTTGGGTTTCTTTCCTTCGTCTGCCACTCCTCTCTCTCTTTCTTCCCCACCCCAAGTGAACAAATAAATATTTTAAAAAAAAGAAGAAGAAATGGGCAGAAGACCCAAATAGACACTTTTACAAAGTGGACATCCAGATGTTAACAAACACATGAAAAAATGTTCAACATCACTCATCATCAGGAAAATACAAATCAAAACCACAATGAATTACCATGTCACTTCTGTAAAATGGATAAAATTAACACAAGAAACAGCCGGTTTGGGCAACGATGTGGAAAAAGGGGAATCCTCTTACATCTTTTGTAGGAATACAAACTGGTGCAGCCACTTTGGAGAGCAGTTTGGAGGTTCTTCAATACGTTAAAGATCCAGCCATTGCATTATTAGCTATTTACCCAACGGATACAAAAGTATACATTGAAAGGGGTACATACACCCTGGTGTTTGTAGCAACATTATCAATAATAGCCAGAATAAAGAGAGAGCCAAAATGTCCATTGACTGATGAATGGATAAAGAAGATTTGGTGTATATATATATATAAATATATAAATATATAAATATATATATTTATATATTTATATATATATATAATGAGTTATTACTCAGCCATAAAAAAAAGAAACCTTGCCATTTGCAATGATATGGATGGAGCTATAGTGTATTATGCTAAGTGAAATAAGTCAGAGAAAGACAAATACCATATGATTTTATTCATATGTGGAATTTAAGAAAGAAAACAAATGAACATATGGGAAGGCGGAAAAGAAAAAAAACAGAGAGGTAAACAACCTATAAGTGACACTTAGTGACAGAGAACAATCTGAGGGTTGATGGAGAGAGATAGATGTGGGATGGGTTAGTTGGGTGATGGGTGATGGGTATTAAAGATGGCACTTGTTGTGATGAGCACTGGGTATTGTGTGTAAGTGATGAATCACTGAATTCTGGTCCTGAAACCAATATTGTACTTTATATTAACTAAATTTATATAAAAGATATTGAAAACCTGGCTATTGAACCTTAAAGCCTTCAACAAATCATTCATCCATTAAATATGCTTTTGCTAAAGAAGCTGGATAGTTAAACCTATCTTCATGTAACTAAGCCCTAGATGTTATTTTGACATATTCTCCCCTCTGTATTGAATTCAGCATTTTTTTAACACAGTAGACTGCTCTGAGGATACTAAAACACTATGCATGAGAAATTACAACACACCAAGCATTTCTAATTATGCAAGGAAATACCATGGGAGTTTATTTTGTTAAGGGATGTGCTATAGCAAATCAGATTAAAATAAACGTCATTATTCTCCAGTGAATTGGAATGCTGCTGTCAGAAAAGAAGCCTCCAAATAGTTGCTGTGAATGTATACATTGCTTACTGAGAGTACATTTTCTTTATAAAGTGGATGTTAAGGACCTTTAAAAAAAAAAAAAACACAGTATGATCTTAATTGCTAGTTGATGTCTGTCAGCATTATTTATTTAGATTATGGAGATCTCACTTGGTGTTTATGTCTAGGTACTCAATTGCCTAGACAGTGAGGATTTGTTTTTTCCTTTAGGCACCAGTGAAATCATACAGACCTTTTCATGAAAAAAATATTCTTAAAAACATATTCATGTTCTCATGATAAGAACACATGATTGTTCATTAAAATGTATGTTTAGTGGAAGTTAAAGTGAAATATGTTGTTATAAAATACTTTCTGAATTAGTTTTAAGCTTTTCTCAGTGTGATTTGTTGACATTTTTCAGTATGACATAATATATATTCAATCAAGAAAAAATTGACAAGGGAAATTTTGAAAATACAAGCTACGTCCTGATTGTCAGCAGGAATTCAGACAACCTTGATCATTTAGACACTTTAATTTTTTCTTATGTGGAAAAATTGCAGTAGTAGATTGATATGAAGTACTGCATTATATTTATCTGACAATATCCATATTAAATTCCACATTGAATTCAAAAGCCAACTTTAAATAAAATATCTCATGAGTCATTTTGTATCAACTTGTTCTAAAATGCATAAACATGTAGTCATCAGCATAATTAGTAGGAGTCTTAATTTCCATATAAATATGTTCAACTTATAAATATTAGATCCTGAAATAATAGGCCACTTTGCTTCAATAAGTAGTATAGTCTGTCAAATGTAAACTACTTTTGTTTGTTCCTAATTATGAATTAATACAAGTAACAGATTTCATATTTTGAGCATGTGAAAATGAGAAGGTATTTATTAGGCCTTTAAATTTTCTATGCTTTTCTATTTTTAATAAAATCTACTTTTATTTTTAGCTATATTCCTAGGATCATATCGTATGCCATATGAAGATATAAAAAACATCATTCTGGAGGTTAATGAAGACATGCTGAGTGAAGCCTTAATTCAGGTAATGTGCATATTTTCCTTTTGAAATTCATTTTCACAGGTATTTCTAGATTGTTATTTTCTCAATGGAGTTGTGGGAAAATGTTCTTCTATATTTGGGTAATAGAATCAATAGTATCTAGCTTTGTTACCAGTAAGAGTATTCAACATTGAAGATCTAAATTCCAGGATTGTTTCTGCCTATCATTCACTGTACATAAAATTGCATGTATTTCATCATCACAATGACTGTTAAGTAAATATTGTTACCATCTTATGGATGTGAAAGTGAGGAGGCCAAATGGTTAATTAGCGTGCTTTTGACCAATTGGTAAATGTCAAAGTTATTCTTTGTTAGACATATAACATGTTCTAGAGATTGTGTCAAGCACTTAATATATTTTATCTCATTAAATAATAGAACAATCCTATGAAGTTCGCACTATTTTCCTCATGTTTCAGAAAAGAAAACTGAGGCTTAGAGAGAGTGCCCAATGTCACATAGATGGTAAGTGACAGAGTAGCAGACCTGTGATTCACAACAAGATCTCTCATGGTTCTAAATCTTTTGTTCTTTCTATTCTATTATTCTGCCTTCCATGAGCCAGTTATTTTAGCTTGCTAAATCTTAAGCTAAATGTTTCCACATCTGAGAATGCAGATGGATTAAACCAAATAATGTGCTCTGTAGAATAAAGCACTGTATAGGATCTAACATATTATTATAATTCTTGGTATGTCTGGCCCTGTCTGGTTTAATTTCTGGAAGGAAGAACTGAAGATTTTACCTGGAAGGGCATAGTCACTGTAGATGTTTTTGTTTGTTCATTTGTTTTTAAGCCATCAAGTTTGCTTTGACTTTGAAAAAGCTTGATGAGTTTGTATTGTGAGAGTTTTGCCATATCCCCCTCAGACCGTCTCTATAAATATCAGAGGACCAGTGTATGTCCTTTGAACAGACTATGTCTCTATGGAAATTCCTCAACTTTGTAATGTGGGCTTGCATTACAGATTACCTCATTTAAATGTTCTAAATATAGATACATTTTTTTTTCTAGAAGACTAAGATTTAATGCCTCTTCATTATGATGGCATACATTAATCTCTGTAAGAGTTATACTTTGATAAAGCCCCCTGGGGAAAAAAAAATTTAAAAAGTGTTCTGTACAACTAGCAAGTGTGTCTTTCTCTGAGTAGAAATGGGGAGCTGACTGATCACATTCGTCCTCCCTAAGGACTAATGTGAGGATTCACAATAATCCTCTTAAAGAAGTTGAGTGAGCTACAAGAACACTAAGAAAGACTATGGAACAGAATTTGGAAATTAATACAAGAACAAAATTAGACGTTCGACAAAGAAGAGTAGAACCAAACCGAAATCCTAGAGATGAAGAATACAATGACTGAATTGAATAATTCAATAGAAAATTTAACATTACACTGATCAGGCAGAAGAAAGAATGGGTGAATTGAAAAATACATCATTTGACATTATGCAGCCACAGGTATAAAAATAAACAAAAAAGGGGTAGCTCAGGTGACTCAGCAGTTTAGTGCCACCTTCAGCCCAGGGCCTGATCCCTGAGAGCTGGGATGGAGTCCCATGTCGGGATCCCTGCATGGAGCCTGCTTCTCCCACTGCCTGTGTTTCTGCCTCTCTCTCTCTCTCTCTCTCTCTCTGTGTGTGTGTCTCATGAATAAATAAATAAAATATTAAAAAAAATAAACAAAAAGGAAGAGTGAAGAAAACTTACAGGACCATCAGTGGATTTCCATAGAGAAGCATGGCAGGCCAGGAGATTTTGGGATGGTATATTCAAAATATTGAAAGAAAGAAACTGTTATTCAAAACTGTTTTTAGACAAATTAGAAGTAAAGCAAAAAAAAAAAAAAAAAGAGAAAACAGGTCAAAACAAAGCACATCAAGATATGATAAAAGGGCAATTTCATCAAGAAGATGTAACAATTATAAATAATTACCCAAACAAAGAATCAATAAGGAAACAGTAGATTTGAACAACACTAACCAAAGGGGCATAATAGATATATATAGAACATTTCATACAACAGCAGCAAAATACATATTCTTTTCAAGTGCACATGAAACAATCTTCAGGATAGATCATATGATAAATAACAAAAGTCTTAGCAAATTTAAGATTAAAGTCATACCAGGTATATTTTCCTTTTTTTTTAAGGTTTTAAATTGTATTTTAAAAATACACTGCCCTCCAGTTAAGACTTAAGCCCCCAGATGTCACAAAAAAAAAGACCAGCAGCTCGTGGACATTTACCTAATAGGTAGACAGATATGTGACCAATGCTTAAGATAGTTCCACAAAAGAGCTCATAAAACCCCCTACACTTAGAAACTCCAACAGCAATGTGCTTTGGCCCTCCTTCTCTAGGAGCTTTATACCACTGATCAATAAACTTTGCTTTACTGCCCACCAAAAAAAAACAAAAAACAAAAAAAAACACTGCCCTCAGTCCGCATCCATGGCATTTTAAGGATCACATCTGTTCCTTAGCTTCTTTTATTATCCAAATTGTATCACATTTCTTTTCTTTTTCTTTTTTTTAAAAGATTTTATTTATTTATTCATGAGAAACACACAGAGAGAGGAGAGACACAGGCAGAGGGAGAAGCAGGCTCCACGTAGGGAGCCCAATGTGGGACTCCATCCGGGGACTCCAGGACCACGCCCTGAGCTGAAGGCAGACACTCAACCGCTGAGCCATCCGGGCATCCTGATTTTATCACATTTCTTACTGGATTCTAGGCTCTTGCAAATGAATAGACTCACATCAGGGGAATCAACAAACAGTGGCAAAACAACATTGTGAAATAGAAAAATAAAATGTTTGTCACATGAGTGTAGCAATACAGAGAACGTATCAAGAACATGGCTCACTGGTGGTGGCAGCTATGTTAGTGTTTCTTTCTGCCTCAAGTTAAGAAACAAGTTGGACCAATCAGCGTGACTAAATTTTCCTGCTATGGAATTATAGAAGCCCTGCAGCTTCCCAGGTTTGTTCTGAAGGTCCTCATACTCAGATGCCTAAAGAATCATCTCACATTGGTCCAGCTGCTTCACAAATTTGGCTTCTGCATTAGGTTAGGTCTAATACTTTTCCCGAATTTCATAAAGTTCCTTTCTGAGATCCTCTGGAAGGAGCTGGGTTAGCTGCTTCATAGCTTCTGGTATTTTTCAAGATGCTCATCTTTTGGAACCAGAGCCATAAGTGTCATTCTGTACTTGAGATCTGATACACTCTCTGACCTCTAAACATGTCTGTATACCCAGACAGTCCATGGGATTCTCTGAGCTGCCCCACCAGCCGCAGGCACTATTCGAGGCCCCGCAGCCTGAACAGGGCGGCAGCAGAGGCCTATGCCATGTGGACACTGATCTGGCCGGTTGGTACAAGCCACCCCGACTCTCTTTTCTAACCACAGGGGTATGGAACTAAAAATCAAATACATGGAAACTAACAGAATGCTCTTGAACAACTAATAGACCCACAGAATGTTTTCCTTTTTTAAAGAATGAAATACAAATATCTGTTGAGATAAAACTTACGGGATGAAAATAAAACACTTCTAACAGGGAATTTAGGGATAAACATGTATGTCAAGAAAAAAAAAAGTATCTCAACCAAATTTTACATCGCAGGGTACTAGAGAAAAAGATACATGATTAAGCCCAAAGTTGGGAGACAAAAGGAAATTATAATAAAGACTAGAGCAGAAATAACTGAAATCGAGAAATAGAAAATAGAAAAGATCAATAAAACTAAGAGTTAGTTCTTTGAAAAGATAAAATTGATTAGCCTTTGGTTAGACTAACCCAACAAGAGATAAGATCCACATAAATAAAATTACAAATGAAATAGGAAACATTACAACTGATGCCAAAGAAATACAAAGGATTATAAGAGACTACTGTGAACAATTATATGCCAACTAACTGCACAGCCTAGAAGAGGATAAATTCTGAGTTACATACAACCTAGCAAGACTGAATCATGAAGAAATAGGATATATGAACAGACTATAATGATGAAGGAGATTGAGGCAGTCATCAAAAACCTCTCCACAAAGAAAAGTCTAAGTTCAGATGATTTCACTCATGAATTTTACCAAATGTTTAAAAAAGAATTAACACCAATCCTTCTGAAATGCTTCCAAAAATTTGAAGAGAAAGGAACATTCCCAAGCTCATTTTATGACACCAGCCTTACCCTGATACCAAAATAAGACAAGAACATTATAAAAGGAATGCCTGGGTGATTTAGCCTTTAAGTGCCTGCCTTTGGCCCAGGGCTGATCCTGGAGTGCCAGATCGAGTCCTGTATCGGGTTACCTGCATGGATCCTGCTTCTCCCTCCGCCAATGTCTCTGCCTCTCTCTCTCTGTGTCTCTCATGAATAAATAAATAAAATCTTTTTAAAAATAAAGAACACTGTAAAAAAGTGCAGGCCAATATATCTGATGAATATGAATGCAAAGTTTATCAACAACAGCTAGGAAATTGAATTCAACAGTACATTAAAAGGATCATACACCATGATCCAGTGTGATTCATAACTGGGATGCAAACATAGTTCAATATACATAAATCAATAAATAGGATACATTGCATTAATAGAATTAAAGATAAAACCCACATGATCATCTCAATAGATATAAAAACATTTTACAAAATTCAACATCCATTCATGATAATACCTCTCAGCAATTTGGGTATAGAAGAAACTCATTTTAGCTTGTTAGAGGCCATAAATGATAAACATATAGCTAATATCATAATAATGAAAGGTGGAAAGTTTTTCTTCCTAGATCAGGAATAAGGAAAGGGTGTCCATTCTTACCATATCTATTCAACCTAGTACAGGTAGTCCTAACCAGAGTGATGAAACATGAAAAAAAAATAAGAAAAGGCATCCAAAAAATAAATAAATAAATAAATAAATAAAAATAAAAAATAAAAGGCATCCAAATTGGAAAGTGAGTAGTAATGTTGTCTGAAGATCACATGATCTAAAATATAGAAAATCATAAGGACTCCATCCATCATAAGGATCTAAAATATAGAAAATCATAAGGACTCCAAAAAAAACCTGTTAGAGCTAATGTGCAAATTCAATAAAGTTGCAGGATACAAAATTAATATACAAAGATTAGTTGTGTTTCATGTTCATTATGATTTATTCATATCTCTTAACTTTGCTCCTTCCCTTTCCTATGATACTTAGGCATAATTTAAGGAAGTGAAAGATCTGTACCCTGAAATCTCTAAGACACTTATGACAGAAATTGAAGGAGACACAAATAAATGGAAAGATATTTCATGTTCATGGATGATAATAATTATTTTGTTAAAACATTCATACTACCCAAAGCCATTCTATACGTCAAATACAATCTCTATCAAGATTCCAATAGCAGTTTTTACAGAAATAGAAAAAATATTCCTAAATTTCATATAAACCATAATAGCCAAAAAAATCCCAATAAAGAACAAATATGGAGGCATCACAATTCCTGATATCAAGCTATATTACAAAAGTATTGTAATCAAAACAATATTGTGCATAGATCAATGGAACAGAAGTTAGAGCCCATAAATAATCCTGTCAAATATTGGATAAGGTAGCTAAGAATACTGAATGGAGAAAAGGATAATCCTTTTTATAAAGTGTTCTGGGAAAACTGGATAGTCACATGCAAAAGAATGAAACTGGAACCTTATCTAATATCACTCACAAAAAAATTAATTTGAAATGAATTTTTAGAGACTTAAATGTAAGTCATGAAAACAAAATTCCTAGAAGAAAACATAGGGGAAAACCTCCTTGACATTGTTCTTGGAAATACTATTTTGATGTGATACCAAAAGCAAAAATAAACAAGTGAGACTATATCAAACTAAGTTTTCTACACAGCATAGGAAATAGCAGAATGAAAAGGCAACCTATTGTATGGGAGAAAATACGTGCAAACCACAAATCTGATAAGGGGTTAATATCCAAAATATATAAAGAACTCCTGCAACTTAAGAGTAGAAAACCAAATAATTTGATTTAAAAAATCAGCAAAGGACTTGAAAAGTCATTTTTCCAATGAAGATATTCCAGTGGCCAACAGGTTTATGAAAAGATGCTCAATATTACTAATTACCAGGGATATGCAAATCAAAACTATAATGAGATATCACCTCATATATATTGGAATCACTATTATGAAAAATACAAGAGATAACAAGTGCTGTTGAGGATGTAGAGAAAAGAGAACCCTTGTACACTGTTGATGAGAATGTAAATTGGTGCAGCCACTCTTAAAAACAGTGTGGTGACTCCTGAAAACATTAAAATAGAACTACTATATGATTGAGCAACCACACTTCTGGGTCTATCTGTGAAGGAAATGAAATCACTATATTGAAGAGGTATCTGTATACCCATTTTTATTGCAGTATTTTGTTTTTACAGTAGCCAAGATGCGGAAACAATATACATTTCTATTGATGAATGACTAAAGAAGTTATATGCACACATAGGAATATCACTCAACCATAGAAAAGGAGGACATCCTTTCTTTTTTTTAAAAAAAATATTTTATTTATTTATTCATGAGAGAAACAGAGAGAAGAATGGCAGAGACACAAGCAGAGAGAGAAGCAGGCTCCATGCAGGGATCCAGATGTGGGACTTGATTCTGGGACCCCAGGATCACGCCCTGGACCAAAGGCAGACACTCCACTGCTGAGCCACCCAAGTGTCCCAGGAGGACATCCTTTCATTTATCATAACATTGGTGGACCTTGAGGACATTACACTAAATGAAATATGTCACACAGAGAAAATACTTCCAGGGCAGAGAAGAAAATGTTATCGAATATATTATATTAGAATATGTAATTGGAAGTCAGAATGGATATTAGGACTGAAAATAGGATTTTTGGAATCATTTGCAAAGAAATGTTTGTTGGAGTATGAGAACCAATGATAGTGGATAGGAGATAGTGGAAGAAAAGTGACAAGTGGAAGGTTAAAGACCATGTTTCTGTAGAGTGTACCAACCAGTTGAGAGAATGGATGGTGTTACAGATATCAGAACAAAGTGAGCCACCTTGACTGGGAGACACACCACCGTGTCTGTGGTGTGTCACAATATCCAGCACAGGAGAGAATTTTAAGGAATGATAAATAAGAGAAGGAGATGGGGTAAAAATGCCCCTTTTGATGTCCTGAATTTCAGTGACTTACTTAAAGTTGTAGTTATTTTCTTGTTGATTTTTCTTAAAATAATCTATACTTTGTACCAGATATGTATACACACATCCTTAAGTAGATGTTCTGTTTATTGTCTTTTGGCTATGTCTCCCTTATTTTTAAGGGACGGAGACATTTATTCTGGGTATACAACTATCCAGTATCCTATTTTTTGTTCATTCTCCACCTGCTTCATTATCTCTTAACTTTGCTCCTTCCCTTTCCTCCTTTCTTCCTACCCTCTCTCCCCCTAACCTCCCTTCCCTCCTCCCTCCTTTCCTTATTTTATTTTAAATAAATTTTGTTTTAAATAAAGGGCCCTGATCTTTCTTAATAATATCAGCTCGGTGAAATATGGCTCTAGGGCATCTCCTTCATATACCTAGAAATTATAGGAACACCTCCATAGATGTCTCTGTGATACATGCATGGAAATAGTCCAGCTTACTTTTTCCCCTCAGATAATTTCCACTCATGCTGGCTGTGTTACTTTTCTGGAATGCATTAAATATCCATCACTGTATCAGATGTATATAGTCTACAGGTAGCCATATGATTATGTTTTTCCAGTTATTACTTTATGTCTCAAAACAGATTATATGAATTATGTAACTTTTTATTGGGTCCTGCCATGATAATTAGAATAAAGTATTGGTCATCTGATCCATTGCCCTGATTACAGGCAATGCTACTCCTAAGCCATCAAAGATAGATGGGTATCTATTGATTCTGCAGGGGAGAAATGACTCTTCAACTTCCCTCAATTAACCAGTTCTACCGTATAATTATTCTTATAGTCAGGAAGTTCATGCATGTGTAATAGTACAGCTCACTTTTGTCTCCTCAATCCATCTTTGTAATCATTGATCTATTTATGTTCCTATCGACCATCTGTATTTTATGCTGCCTGTGAGTCTGCATGTGTTCATATACTTTACAAAGGTTGATGACTATTAAGTATATCAATTACAGCTATAATGGCATTAGTATTGTAGAATTTGAAAACATTTTTCTCTTAAATAACAACTTATATTAGCCACATTCATTTCCAAATTTTTTAGAGAAAAATGAGACATTAGTAATAACAGGAACATTTGTTAAGTATTTCTTTCCCATTTCTCATTAAGTTGGCATAAATAATTACTTTATGGCATGCTATGCAATCTAAAAATACCTTTACCCACAAGCTGCTGTTCTTTTCCATCTTTTGTTTCTAACTAGTTATTTGAGTCATTTTTTCTCTTCCCTTTCTTCACTGCTTATCTTAGACCCTTGTTTGCTACTTTCAATTTGTTGATAAAATTATATCTATTTCAAGTAAATGTAATGACTGCTTATTTTCATCCCTTCTATGTCTATTATTGAGTAATACCAGTATTCATTTGTCACCATCACTGTATTGTTGTCCATAAGTGATATCAGAGTTTTTTTGTTTTGTTTTGTTTTTTTTTATTCATGAGAGACACAGAGAGGGAGAGAGAGGCAGAGACACAGGCAGAGGGAGAAGCAGGCTCCATGCAGGGAGCCCGACACAGGGACTCAATCCCGGGTCTCCAGGATCAGGCCCCAGGCCGAAGGCGGTGCAAAACCGCTAAGCCACCCGGGCTGCCCCCAGAGTGTTTTAAAAAGAAAGAAAAATTAGCTTTAAACAATTTTCCTATACTAATTGGATTGTAAAATGCATTTTAAAAATGCTAAATATTTTAGTTTATTTACATTTTGAACAAAACAGAAGTCTAATTAATAGTTAAGCAAGATGTGGCCTCAAAGATCATATTTTCTGCTGCCTTCTAGACTTTAAGCCATGATAGATCTTTATTAAAATCCTGGTTCTTTCATCCTATACATCCATTGGGTCTGTTGAAATGAGGTGTTTTGTGGTAGACCAAGAATTCCCTTGCCGTTGTAGAATTTGGAAAGAGTCATATTTTTCCTCACACAGACTTCCACAATCTTAAACTAGAAATGAAGAGCAAGGTTATACCAATATCCTAACACTAACTTGCACTTGTGAATTTACCTCTAGACAAAATGCAGAAATCTCTTAGCCCAAGAGAAGGAGGCAGAGAATCCAGGTTCAAATGCCTTCAATGAATCTAACAGAGATGGAAAACAATCACACTGTTTTTTTGTTTCGTTTTGTTTACCAGTGTCCTACTCATTTTTTTTTTTTTTGGTATTATATAAATTGGTTTTGAATCCAAAGATTGTCAGCTAGTCATATATCTGTAAAAACAATTCTTCTCAGTTGTAAATTCAGGAATTAGGATAATCTATATATAAGAATAAATATTTACTTACCATATGGTTTTTTCAATGTTCTATTATAACTCTAGATCTCCTATGTAAAGCATAAATATGTCTTATCATCAAATATATTAGTCATATAAAGTACAATTTTATATAATATGATATAGTCAACATGCTATGACATACTTTAACACATTTATAGCAATAACACAATAGTTTATTTTTAATCTAATTTGTAAAAGCTAGAGAGATAGGAATAGATAAGGAGGGATTGAACCCTTTTATTAGACTCAGTGGTAGGCACATAGATTCATTGTCTTATGGATACATTTCTATATGTCTTAAATATTATACAATAAATATGTTTGAAAGTATTTGACAAGTGCTGAAAACGCATGCTTAAGAAGAGTTCCTTAACTTTGGCACTGTTGATATTTTGGCCCAATAATACTTTTTTGTGGAGAGCTGTCCTGTACTTTGTAGGATTCTTAGCACTATTCCTGGCCTCTATCCACTAGGTGTGAGTAGCAGCACCCCCACCACTAGTTATATAAAACAAAAATGCCTTCAGACATTGAAAAATGTCCCCTACGAGACAAAATTGTCTTTGGTTGAGAACCACTATCTTCAAAATTACTTTTATTTCATATAAGTGAAATGATCTAGTATTTTCCTCTTGCTGACTGACTGACTTGGCTTAGCATAATACACTCTAGCTCTATCCATGTCCTTGCAAATAGCAAGATTTCATTTTTTTTGATGACTCTAATATTCCATTGTGTATGTATGTGTGTGATATAGATCACATCTTCCTTATTCATTCATCAGTCAATGGACATTTGGTCTCTTTCCATAAAGAGACAACAATTTGGCTATTGTTGATAATGTTAATGTACATATCAAGGTGCTTGTGCCCCTTTAAATCAGTATTTTTGTGTCTTTGGGTAAATACCTAGTAGTGCAATTACTGTGTTGTAGGGTAGTTCTCTTCTTAACTTTTTTTTTTCTTCTTAACTTTTTGAGTAATCTCAATACTGTTTTCCAGAATAGCTGCACTAGTTTGTATTGCCACCAACAGTGTAAATGGTTCTTCTTTCTTCACATACTCACCAACATCTGTTGTTTCCTGTGTTGTTGATTTTATCCATTCTGACAGATGTAAGGTAGTATCTCAGCATGGTTTTGATTGGTATTTCCTTGATGATGAGGGATGTTGAACATCTTTTCATGTGTCTATTGACCATTTGGATGTTTTCTTTGGAGAAAATGTCTTTTCATGTCTTTTGCCCATTTCTTAATTGGATTTTTTTAGGTGTTGAATTTAATAAGTTCTTTATAGATTTTGGGTGAAAGCCCTTTATCAGATGTCATTTACCAATATCGTCTCCCATTCTATATGTTGTGTTTTAGTTTTGTGGATTGTTTCCTTCACTGTGCAGAAGCTTTTTATCTTGATGAATTCCCAATAGTTCATTTTGTCTTTGTTTCCCTTATTAGTAGAGACATGTCTACTGATAAGTAGCTATGGCTAAGGTCAGAGGGATTTCTGCCTGTGTCCTCCTCTAGGATTTTGATGGATTCCTATCTCACATTTAGGTTTCTCATCCATTTTGAGTTTATTTTTGTGTATGGTATAAGAAAGTGGTCCAGTTTCATTCTTCGGCATATCGCTGTCCAGTTTTCCTAACATCATTTGTTGAAGAGACTCTTTTCTCCATTGGATATTCTTTCCTTCTTTGTCAAAAATGAAGTGAACCTATACTTGTGGGTCAATTTCTGGGTTTTCTATTCTGATCCATTGATCTATGGGTCTGTTTTTTGCTAGTACCATACTGTCTTGATCATTACAGTTTTTTAATAGAGCTTGATGTCTGGAATGGTGCTTTCTCCCAGCTTTGCTTTTCTTTTTTCAATATTGCTTTCAATATTGCTTTCAATATTGCTTCTGTGATTCTATACAAATTTCAGGATTGTTTGTCCACCTAAGTGAAAAAAGCAGATGGCATTTTGATAGGGATTGCAATAAGTATATAGATTGCTTTCTGTAGTATAGATATTTTAATAATGTTTATTCTTCCAATCCATAAGCATGGGATCTTTTTTTCATTTCTTTGTGACATTTTCAGTTGCTTTCATAAGTGTTCTATAGATTTTCAAGTATGGATCTTTTACCTCTTTAGTTAGGGTTATTCCTAGGTATCTTATAGCTTTTACAATTATAAGGGCATCAATTACTTTATTTCTTTTTTTTTCTTCATTATTTATAGAAATGCAATGGATTTCTATAGGTTCATTTTGTATCCTGAGACATTACTGAATTTGTGTATCAGTTCTAGCAACTTTTTTTGGTGGAGTCTTTTGGGTTTTCTACATAGAGTATCATATCAATTGCAAATAGTGAAAGTTTGACTTCCTCCTTGCTGATTCAATGCCTTTTACTTCTTTTTGTTTTGTGATTGCTGAGGCTAGGACTTCTAGTACTATGTTAAATAACAGTAATGAGAGTGGACATCCCTGTCTTGTTCCTGATCATAGAGAAAAAACTCTCAGTTTTCACAATTTTTTAAAATATCTTATTTATTTATTCATGAGAGACAGAGAGAGAGAGACAGAGAGAGAAGCAGGCTTCATGCAGGGAGCCTGACGTGGGACTCAATCTCGGGTCTCCAGGATCACACTCTGGGCTAAAGGCAGTGCTAAACCCCTGAGCCACCGGGGCTGCCCCAGTTTTCACCATTTAGGATGAAATTAGCTGTGGTCTTTGGATTTGGAAGTTTTCCTTCCATTTCTATGTTTTTGGAAATACATAGAATTTGGATTCTTTGGAAACAAAGAATATCTAATTGACTCTTTTTTAAATGTCTTGGTAGAATTTCCTTAGGGAGCCATCTGGCCCCAGACTTTTGTTTGTTGGATGATTTTTGATTACTGATTCAATTTCTTTCATGTTTATGGATCTATTCAAATTGTTCACATCTTCCTGTTTCAGTTTTGACAGTTTGTATGTTTCTAGAAATTTGGCCATTTCTTCCAGATTGCCCAATTTCTTAGTATATAATTTTTCATAATATACTCTAATAATTGTTTTATTTCTGTGGTGTTGGTTGTGATCCTTTCTCATTCATTATTTTATTTATTCGAGTCTTTCTTATATTTTGATAATTTTGGGTAGAGGTTTATTGGTTTTATTGAGTCTTTCAAAGAAGCAGCTCCTAGTTTTGTTGATCTACTTTTTTGTTTGTTTTTATATCATTCATTTCTATGTTCTAATTTTTATTATTTTCTTTCTTCTTCTGGCCTTTAACTTCATTTCCTGTTCCCTTTTTAGCTCCTTTGCACGTAATATGATTGTATATTTGAAATTTTTCTTATTTAAGGTAAGCCTGTATTGCTGTAATATTCCTTCTTATGACTACCTTTGCTGTATCCCCAGTGTTCTGGACTGTCATGTTTTCATTTTCATTAGCTTCTATGTATTTTTTACTTTCTTCTTTAATCCTGGTCAACCAATTCATTCTTTAGTAGGATGTTCTTTAACCTCCATGTATTTGTGGTCTTTTCCAATTTGTTTTGTGTGTGGTTGAATTCAAGTTTTACAACGCTGTGGTCTGAAAATATGTGTAGTATGATCTCAGTCATCTTGTATTTGTTGAGGGTTCATTTATGACCCAGAATGTGATCTATTCTGCAGAATGTTCCAGGTGCACTTCAAAAGAATGTGTATTCTGCTGCTTTAGGATGAATTGTTCTCAATATATTTGTGACATCCATCTGGTCCAGTGTGTCATTCAAAGCCATTCTTTCCTTGTTGATTTCTGCTTAGATGAATTATCCATTGCTATAAATGGGGTTTTCAAGTCCCCTACTATTTTTATATAAGTATCAGTAAGTTTCATTTTTTGTTGTTATTTATTAACCCATGTATTTGAGTACTTCCAAGTGGGGGTATAAATATTTATAATTGTTAGATATTTCTGTTGGATAGTCCCATTTATTATGGTATAGTGCCATTCTTCTCTTATTCCTGTCTTTAGTTTAAGATCTAGTTTGTCTGATATGAGTCTGGCTACTCTGGCTTTCTTTTGACATTCATTAATATGGTAGATTGTTCTTCTTCCCCTCACTTTCAATATGCAGTTGTCTTTAGGTCTCTTGTAAGCAAACGTATGTGAATTTTTTAAAAATAATTCTGGTACCCTATGTATTTTGATTGGAGCATTTACTCCATTATTATTCAGAATGATTAGTGAAAGGTATGAATTTAGTGCTGTTTTATTACCTGTTAATTTGCTGTTT
This sequence comes from Canis lupus familiaris, assembly GCF_011100685.1. Lineage (NCBI taxonomy): Eukaryota > Metazoa > Chordata > Mammalia > Carnivora > Canidae > Canis > Canis lupus. The sequence goes on from NC_049260.1 coordinate 70,768,740, forward strand.
CTGGAGATTTTCCCTGATCCATTCCAGTCTTTGTTGCTTTTGGTCTTTCTACCCCACTCAGGTAGTCCCCTTAAATATTTCTTGCAGGACTTGTTTACTGGTCATGAACTCCTTTAATTTTTGTTTGTCTGGGATATTCTTTATCTCTCCTTGTATTCTAAATGACAAGCTTGCTCGATAATGTATTCTTTGCTGCATATTTTACCATTCATCATGTTGAATATACTATGCCACTCTCTTTGGGCCTGTCAGGTTTCTTTAGTGTGATCTGCTGCTAACCTGATTTGTCTTCCATTGTATGTTAGGGTTTTGTTTACACTTGCTGTTTTCAAGATTCTTTCCTTATCTCTGTAATTTGCAAATTTTACAAACTGCAAACTGATGTTGGTCAGCTTTTGTAGAGTTTGATGGGAGTTCTCTGTGCCTCCTGGATTTGGATGTCTGCTTCTTTCCCCAGATTGGTGAAATTATCAGCTATAACTTGCTTAAATAAACCTTCTGCCCCTTTTTGCTTTTCTTCTTCTTCTGGGACTCCTATGATATGAACAGTATTATGCATTATTGATCACGGAGTTCCCTTACATTCATGGTCTAATATTTTTCTTTCCCTCCTATTTTACTTTCATTATTTTCCTTAAATTTATCTTCTATACCACTAATTCATTCCTCTCCTTCCATATTTGTGGTCATCACATATAGTTGGTTTTGCATCTTGTTTATAGAATTTTTTATTTTGGCCTTACTAGAGTTTAGGTCTTTTATCCCTGCAGTAATGGTCTCTGCTTTCTTCCATGCTTTCTCAAGCCTAGCTAGTATACTTAGGATTGTTGTTTTGGATTCTGGTTCAAGTTTATTACTTATATCTCTTTTGTTTCGCTCCATGTCTGTGACCTGGTATTGTTCATTCTTTTTGGATAAATTCTTCAATCTTGGCATTTTGTGTAGGTCTTGTCTTTTATGTGTTAGTAACACCTACACCTGATTGTATTTCCACTACCACTAAAGCTTTCAGCATTCTATGATCAATAGATCTGGTGTGTGCAGTATTTTCTGTTCATTTTCTGGGGGAGGGGCCTCCTGCTTCTCTGGCTCTCAATTACACTTGCCCTATTAGAAAAGGCACCTGAAGAGTAATAGGGGGCAGGGCTTGATGTAAGTGGCTCAGGCCTCCATTGTGTGCACTGTACTGCTTGCTGAACTCCATCCATATTGATGGGAGGGGTGAACAATGGAGCTGGGCTATTCTCTTCTCTGGAAAAGTGAGTTTGCACCCACCGCTGTTCAGAAAGCCCTCACAAAAAGCAGTCTATCCTCTTGTATCCCGGGTTTCTATCAGATCCCTGCCTCCACCCTGTCTGTGTTCATACTGTCAGCCCAGCTGTTGGTGCTGCAATGTTCCTGACTTTTATCTTCAGTGGGTGGCTTGGTTTCAGAATTCCAAATTTTAGATGCAGACCTGCTCTGATCCTCTGGGTAAGGTCTTAATGCACTGTGTTTGGTACCAGTTTGTCACAGAAAAACAGTTGTGTAACCATTCAGGGGCTTGGATTTTAAGGTAAAGCATAACAAAAAGCTGGCATTTAGGCTAGTTGCCCTCAGCAGGTGTCTTTGATAGAGAAAGTCAACCCACATTCATCCTGTTGTTCTTCAGGGATGTTTTGACTATTTCTCTCTCTCCTTTCAGCCACATACATTTTATAATCATTTTGACAAGTTTAAACTAGAGGAAAAATCCATTCACAGTATTTGATTACACTTGCATAAAATGGGCAAATTTGTATCTATTGAGATTCATATATTTAATTCTTCCTATCCTTGAGCATGGCATGTGTGTCTATTTATTTAAATCATTTTTAACAACTTTGAAAAAAACTTTTTTTAAGATTTTATTTATTTATTCATGAAAGACACAGAGAGAGAGAGAGAGGCAGAGACACAGGCAGAGGGAGAAGCAGGCCCCATTCAGGGAGCCTGATGTGGGTCTCAATCCCGGGACCCCAGGAACACATCCTGGGCCAAAGGCAGGCACTAAACCACTGAGCCACCCAGGGTTCCCTCTGAAAAAACTTTCTATGACACTTCCTAATTTATCTGTTTTTCCATATTTTGGTTATTTTTTTAATCTAAATTAGACAACATGTTTACTGTTTCATGCATGTTTGCTTAAATTTACTCATATATTTAATTTAGGTTTATACTTCCCTTCTATATTATATGACAGCTTCTAGGATCATTTTACTTCTTACTGAAACACATCTTTTTAAAGTATTGCTAGTGAAATTTTGGTCATTGTAAACACTAAAGTTTGTATGATAATGTGTTTATTTCATCCTTGATCTTAAAATATATTTGCAATGGATATATAATTCTAATTTGTAAATTATTTTCTCAGCAGTGTAAACAGATTATTTCACCAATATCTGGTTTTGATTATTATTGAACAACATCCATTCTTCAGTTTATTTTGATTCATTGGGCTTCCTGAATATAATGATTGTTATTTTATCAATGATGGATAATTATTAGCCATTTTTATTTAGAGTATTATTTGTTCTATGCTCTCTATCCATAGTTGCCTTCTATAATTCTAATTAAACATATTTTAACCATTCTCACTCTGTCTATGTTTTCTTGTGTTTACATCTCATAGTTTGTCTTTTTGTCAAATACTTTACTGGGTATGTTTTTTTGTTCTTTTTTGTCCATTTTTACTAATTTTTTTATGATTTCTGCCTCATCTTCTGTTTTACTTCCCCCAATGAATTTCTAATATCAATTATTATATTTCTTATCTCTCTAGAAAATCTTTGTTTTTCAAATATTATGTCTTGTGTCTTTATAGGTCTAATTCTATTGTTTTTCTCACTGATTTTTACTATTGTTTTTTCACTGCTTCCTATGTTATCTTTATTTTTATTGTGAACTAGTGATTTCTAATTTTTATCTGTGGGAATACTTTGAAACTGATGTTTAAAGGTAGTTTCCTCCTTGGAAATTTGCATGAATTATTGTCAGACATCTAGGACCACTACCAAAGACTAATCACTTTAAGTTTAAATTCTCTCTCTCTCTCTCTCCTCATCTCTATATCTCTATATCTCTATCTCTCTATTTCTTATTTCTCTCTGGGATAGATTTTTAGGTGTGTGTGTGTGTGTGTGTGTGTTGTTGTTGTTTTTTTTTTTTTTTTTTTTTTTTTTAAACTAGGTAGTTTATATTCTGATCAAAAACCTGCATGGGAGCTGTCTTGTGGTTAGAGATTTATAGGGGAGAAACCCCATACTCTAGATACCAGAGTCAAGGCAAAATCAGGCAAGATTTCATACTGTTTTCCTCTGTGGGTGAGCTTTGTTTTTTCTTGAAGGTAAGCCTTTCACTAGGGATATTATCTCTTGGGGTCTCATATTTACACAGTTGAATTTTTCCTCATATCTTGTAAAAGGTCTAGGCCTTGTGTACACTCCATCTTATCTTCTAGACACATTGCAGCTGAAAACTGTGGACCACTAGAGATTGGTAGATGTTCCTAAGATAGTCTTAATCTTCAGTATTTGATTATATCTCTGGATTAGTCCTTTATTTAAAAAAAAAAAGATATTTAAAAGAGTTTTATGTGTTCTCTAAATTGACAGCCCATACCCCATTTGACTACCCAATTGACTAGGGTAATCAGTCAGCTAGAAATAGAAGTATTTTCTAAAGTATCTCAATAACTCTTTTATTGGGAAGTTGGGACCAGCATATTACATACTGCTTATCTGCCCCCATGTTCAGGTCAGTTTATTTTACATTTGATAAATGCCAAGTGTTCTTTCTGCTTAGTTAAAAATCATATTATCAGCTTGACCTGGATACCTGGTATGTTAAAATGTCCAGTGCATTATGAATGCCTCATACTGGCTCTTTGTTTCTATAAAGAATAACTGTATACTTTTATGCATGTTTTGGAGGCACGTGTTTATAACCAGTTCTTACATGAAAACAGGGAAGTGAATACTTAAAGATAGCCAATAATGTATAAATCTCTTTAGCTAATTGAAATAATTTTCTGGGGCAGCCCAAGTGGCTCAGCGGTTTAGTGCCACCTTCGGCCCAGGGCGTGATCCTGGAGATCTGGGATCGAATCCCATGTTGGGCTCCCTGCAGGGAGCCTGCTTCTCCCTCTGCCTGTGTCTCTGCCTTTCTCTCTGTGTGTGTCTCTCATGAATAAATAAATAAAAATCTAAAAGAAAAAAGAAATGACTTTCTGGTACTATGGTCTCAGAAATAGAAGCAACCTCATGTTTCTGTGTTTATTGTTTTCCTAGATAGTGGTGTTTTTACATTTGGATCTGCATAAGCCTGGTAGCATTCTGACATCGCATGCTTTGTGTAACTATATGCATATTCTGTTAGTGTGCTAATTTTCACAGTATACATAGAATTGCATCATTTCATATGACCCAATAAAAATCATGAAAGAGAATCACTGACTTTGTGAAGTGAAATAATTAGGTATACCATGAATGTACACCTTGTATAGTTGAATGAAATTTCCAGATAGTTTTTTGGTGGTATTCCACATCAAGTGCATTGCAATATTCTCATTTCAAAATTTGTAAGCTGTTAGCACACTTCAAACTCCCTAGATAGTTATATTGACTGTTAGAGTACTATTCAGCTTTGGAAACATCTACATATAATATTTAATAATACTGCATCCTTGCATTTGTTTGTATCAGTTTGTCATGGACATTTTAAGGTGATATCTAAAGAAAGCAGAGTGTAGCATAAACAGGATATTGTATACCTGTTACCTGCTTTAACAAATATGAATCTATTCTATTATGTATCTGAGGATATCAGTTTGGCCACTTACAATGAAAAGATATTTTATATTTTATTTGAAATATGTTAGTTTAAAATACATGAATATTATATAATATGTAGAAAAATATTAACATGGATAGTATTTGGTTTTTTAAAAATATTTTATTTATTCATGAGAGACACAGAGAGAGAGGCAGAAACATAGGCAGATGGAAAAGCAGGCTCCCCGAGGGAGAGCCTGCTGTGGGACTCAATTCCAGGACTCTGGGATCACAACCTGAGCCAAAGGCAGATGCTCAAACACTGACCCACCCAGGTACCCCAGTATTTGTGTTATATTTAGGAAGAATATATTATAGCTAGACCTGGGCATACACACGTCATATGTTATTCAATATTCATGGTCACTCAGTCTGTATATTCTATATTTTTAATTCTAAAAATCACCTTTTAGGTTTAATATGGTTTTTTTTAGAGCCGCCTTCAGCCCAGGGCATGATCCTGGAGATCCGGGATCGAGTCCCACATCGGGCTCTCTGCATGGAGCCTGCTTCTCCCTCTGCCTCTCTCTCTCATTCTTTCTCTCTCTCTCTCTATGTGTCTCTCATGAATAAATAAATAAAATTTTTAAAAAATTATTAAAAAAAGGAAGTGTTCCCTCCTCTTAATGTTTTGGAAGAGTTTGAAAAGGATTGGTATTAATTCTTATTTAAATATTTGAATTCATCAGCGAAGCTATCAGGTCCTGGGCTTTTCTTTGTTGGGAGTTTTTTGATTATGTACACAATCTCCTTACTTGTTATAGGTCTACTCAGATTTTCTTTTTTTTTATTTCCTGGATTCAGTTTTGGTAGTTTGTATGTTTCTAGGAATTTGTCAATTTCTTCTAGGTTATTCAATTTGTTTGTGTACAGTTATTCATAGTATCCTCTTATAATCCTTTATAAATCTCTGTAAAATCAGTAATAATATCCCAACTATCTGTGTTGTAGGATTGAACCCCGTGTCATGCTCTACACTCAGCACAGAATCTACTTGTCCCTCTCCCTCTGATCTTCCTTGCTTCTCTCTCTCTCAGATAAATGAATAAAATCTAAAAAAAGAATGCACCTATTATTTTATTTTATTAAAGTTTTTATTTATTTGAGTAATCTCTACACCCCATGTGAACTTGAACTCACTACTCCAAGATCAAGAGCTCCATTCTCTTCAAACTAAGCCATCCATGGGCCTTTCCACCCATTGTTTTAGAACAGCCTTTTCCTCTCTTCAATTCTCTCAATTTTTATTTCATATATTTTTGAGCTCTGTTTTTAGTTGGGCATTTCCTTATATCTTCTTGATGCATTGAAAATTTTATCAGTTTAGAATATCCTTCTGTGTCTCTTATTACTTTTTTTATTTCAAGTTTATCTTGACAAATAATAATATAGCAACCACAGTTTGTTTTTGTGTGTGTGCATGTGTTTTGTTACTCTTTACATGGAATATGTTTTTCCATTCTTTTGCTTTCAACCTCTTTCTATCTAAAGGTGAGTCTCTAGTAGATAAATATGTTTGTTTTTAAGTCCAGCCTTCCAAACTCCCCCTTTTAATTGGAGAATTTAATTCATTTACATATAAAGTAATTATTCATAAAGAAGTGCCTAGTTCTGCCAGTTAGCTGTTTTCTGTATCTCCTACATGTTTTTTGTTCCTTAATTTCTCTATTACTATCTATTTTTATATTTAGTTGTTTTTTTGGTAGCCTACTATTTTGATTCCTATCATTATTTCTGTTATTTTTATTTATTTTCTTATTAGTTTCTTTAGGGATTATACTTAATATCTTAATCTTATAACCCATTTTTTATAATGCAAACTTAATTTTAATAACATAATCTGTTCCTATACATATTTGTCCCTTTTCTATTGTTTTTGTTACAGATTACATCATTACACATGTTATGATCATTAACATTGATTTGTAATTATGGTGTTATGCATTGGTCTTTTTACTCATAGAAAAGAAAACTCATTGTCTTTTAACTCAAAAATACAATAACATTGGGTTTTATATTTACCTATGCAATTACCTTTATAATTCTTCATTATTTCTTATTTTTTTTGAGTTACCGTTAGTGTCCTTTTATTTCTGTCTGTAGGAGGTCCATTAGTATTTCTTACAGAACAGGTTTGCTAGCAAGAAATTATACTTGTTGTTATTATTTTGGTAATATCTCAGGGCTGTAAATATGTTATCACACTACCTTTTTACTTCCATTGGAGAAATCAGATATTGATCTTATTGTGGATTCCTTAAATGTGACAATTCACTTCCCTCTTGCTGTAAAATCACTCACTTTTTGGCAGTTTGATTTAATGTGTCTCAGTGTGGACTTCTTTGAGTTCCTGCTTAGAGTGGATGTATTTGGTCATAGTTTTCTTTAGCTCATTGAACATAGTTAAGATTCGATTTAGTGGTTTTGACTATTAATTCCAAAATCTAAGTTTCTTCATGGTTAGTTTCTGTCATTTCCTTTTTTTTTTTTTTTCCTGTGTAGCTGATGCCTTCCTGGTTTGGTTTTGTTTTTTTGTTTGTTTGTTTGTGTACTTGTTTTTGGTCATGCCTAGTAATTTTTTGTTTTGTTAGAACTAGTCATTTGACTATAACTCTGGAATTTGGATTTTTCTAATTCCTCACAGACTGCTGATTTTTGTTTGCTGAGGGCTGTTTGTTTGTAATTTCCAAATAGTTGATGCAAACTGTCTATTCCTTGTGTGCAGTTACTAGATTTTGGATTTCATTATCTCGCTGTCAACCAGTGATCTGACAAAGTTTAACTTACATGTCTAGTTCTAAAGATCAGAGGAGGTGTTTCTATTTAAGTCTTCTGATAGATTCCATCTGGAGAAGCTACTGCAACCCAAGAGGGTTGAAACCAAGGCAAGCACCTGCAGTGGCCCTTCAGGAAACTGTTCAACCAACCAAAATGCACGTTCTTAAATTTTCGATAACAGGATCCCCACTGCCCACCCTGACATCAGCCGACACCTCAAGTACTCAGGCACTATCTTCATAGTGGTGCTGAGGAATGGTGTTTGATATCTGTTTTGTGCATGTTGTTCTCTTACCAGAGAGCAGCAGTGTCTCCCTTCAACAAACACTTCCCTTGTTGTAAGTATCCAATCAGGTTTCAATGTTTTGAAATAGTTTATTTAAATTACACTTTCTAGCTCAGTGATTGCTTTGGTGATGGGACCAATCCTCGGAATGTATCCTTCTGCCATTTTGTGTCAACTCTACTTTCTTAAACCTTTTTTTCCTGCTTTTCTTCCTTTGATATGTTTTTTGAAATCTCATACAAGTCCCCAAAATGTTGGTTGCATGCTAATGTTATGATAATTAGAACTGTCTCATAGTCTAAGATAAACTATATTGAGAAGAATTAATCAATTTTGATTCTCTTCACCATCAAATTTGAACATGTATCAGACTTCATTACTTTAACTTGGTTCTCCGTTAAAGTGGGAATACATTGTGTATTTAAATACCAGCATTATAAATAACGGGATTTTTTTTTCATAGGCTTGGTGTGGTTTGTGAGATTAAAGACTATTCCAAATTTTGCCAATTATGAAGAATAGATTTAACTTTTATTATTATTACATATGATTTAATTTTACATAGTATTTTTGTCTTCCATATGAGTTGACTGGTAAAAAATAAAACGTAAAAATTTTGCTGTATAGGTTTAAAGCCCAGAAAGTAACTTGCTTTTCAAAGGTCTTTTATTTCCATGTGATCTTTTTATTTATCATTTATGTCCTAAAGTGCATTGAAACCAAACACATTTGTACATTTATTCACATTACGTTGTAATTCATTTTTGGTTATTTATTTGGGAGAGAAGGGGAATATACACTGGTATTATAATAGAATCGCAATCAGAAATTTACTATCCTAGTTACTCACTTTTTAGAGTTGTTAATGCATGCTTAATAGTTCTAATAATAAAATATTAAATTTTTGTACTTCTATTTCTTTGTAGAACCTTGTCAAATATCTTCCTGAGCAGAAAGTACTCAGTGAATTAGCACAGCTGAGGAATGAATATGATGACCTATGTGAACCTGAACAATTTGGTGTTGTGGTATGTATCTTACATAAAGGCCCACAAACTCGGCTGTGATATAACAATTGTCAAAAAGAATATTTCAACTGTTGATTTTTTTTTCAAACTGTACAATGGCGTAATTAAACATAACGTTGACTGTCAGGAAAAATAAAACTTTATTATTTGTCATGCTATTGAAAAATAAAGAAATTTAGATTTATATTCTACAGAATACCTCAAGATATCTCATGGGATCTCTAACATACTAGTGCCAATATTTAATTCTATTAATTAATATATGAAAAGTAGTATATATTAGTGTATTGGCTATTTTCTTCTTTTATTTAGATCTTGATGTTAGAATTTTCCCCCAGCCTTCCAAATTTAGGGTAAATAAAAGAGTAGTAATTAGATAATAGCAATATTCTAAAAAATTTTTGTTGTATGAGTTGTGTCAGAGAAAGCACAAGAATTTTTAGATTTCTTATAGAATGTCATTAATTAACTGAAACCTTTAAATACACTGTTTCAGCTGGGAAGGAAATATCATAAATATATATCATGCTTTAGTATGATTAAATCATTACTGGATTGAGTTGTTTCCTCATCCCCTCCTCATTTTAAAGAGTACAAAAGATGACTAGATATAAATTACGTATTAAAGGATATAGTTATATGTTTTAAGCATTCCCCAATCCTGCTATTGAAATAATGGGCAAAAAATGGAAAAGAGGAGATGGCGATTTATTTAAATTTCTTGGAAAAAAAGCTATTTTTAACCTAGGTATTCAATACAGGTTTGTTCATTGTATGGATAAGCAGCTGTAATATGGCTGCCAACTTTACCCTGGCTCCCTAACAATTTCATACCCGAATACTAAGACTCAAAATTAACATTGGAACTAGTAGTCAAATACTGTGTTTCATTCAAATATTTTATTACCTTTTTAAAAGTAATGTATTTTAAATTTATCTGATTTGATACTTTGCAATTTAAAAATCTTATTTAACGTCAAAATGTGATGGATGGAACAGAGAACATTCCTTTTGAACATGTGCAATAACTGCTTGCCCATATTCAGAGCTTATTAATTCTCAGATATGGCATTGCATATAGTGATGTGGAAATGTTCTGTCAAATCTTTGAAAAGAAAATCAGGAATGTGTACTTAGGATGAGAGAAAGCTAATGCAAAGGTATCTTAGGAAGATATTTTTGTCTTTTTTGAATTAAGCCAATTATTCAGTTAAACTGGCTAGATATTCTTTATTAAATACCAGTGCTTTAGTACAATATTTAATAAAATTTTCTAGACCAAAGTCCACATTTGAAACCTAAGCTGCTTGAATCATACTATAATTGAAGCAAAGCTATATACTATCTGAGAATTCAGCTGTGTCATGATGGTTATGAGTTCTACAGTAGGTACACTACACAGTTTCTCTGAAGTCATTTTTTTTTTCTGAATGCAGTTTATCTTGGAAGATCTATTAGTTTGCCAAGCAATTCCTTCAAGAAGAATATCCTTGGTGCCACACTGAGGAAATTAAGTTTCGGGACATAAAAAGCAATATACCTTCTGAACTAAAAGCAAACTAGAAAATGGAAGAGGTTTCTTGTTTATGCACATAACCATAAATAATTCTGGGGCTGTGAATATGAAGTAACCTGGCCCTTTTATTTAACTCTCCCTATCCTTAGTTACATATTTGTAGGGAAAAAAGTCAAGGACATTGCAAAGTAGTTTGTGTAATGTAAATCACCCAAGGTAGTATCCACTAGGATTTGCCAAATAAAGTTTAGATAATCTCATATCTAGAAAAATATTTTTGAAGTTATGATAGGCCCTAGTCTTTTAAGTACCAGCTATTATTGTTGCCATTATTATTTATAGAGAAAATGTATTGGGGTTCTTAGAATAGTATCTTATATATAATATATAATAAATGTTTATTTAATTAAATTATAGGACAATTAGGGGATCCCTGGGTGGCGCAGCGGTTTGGCGCCTGCCTTTGGCCCAGGGCACGATCCTGGAGACCCGGGATCGAATCCCACATCGGGCTCCCGGTGCATGGAGCCTGCTTCTCCCTCTGCCTGTGTCTCTGCCTCTCTCTCTCTCTGTGACTATCATAAATAAATTAAAAAAAAATAAATAAATAAATTATAGGACAATTATTAATCCCAAGTGTGAACCAGAGATTGAAATTCTTTAAAAGAATTATGTTAAAACATATTTGTCTAGGTTATTGCTAAAATTAAATTAATATCTGTGTGAATACACCCAAAGATTTTTTAATCCTCAAAATTTATCAACAGCTTACATTTAAATAGGAAAATTTCAAAAGTGTAGAATCCTCTGCAGTAATGAGAGAGGCTCCAGGCTGGTTGTCTTGCTTCTGCTAATTCCTCCATCAAAATAATTAGTGTAGTCTACTTCAAATGTATATGCAACATGTGATTTCTATATTTAAAACCTTCAGTGTCTCCCAGAATTTACAGAATAAAACCTGAGCTCCTTAGTATTCTCATTCTGCTGCTAACTCTGGCTTTATATATCCCTCTTCTCTTTGGTGAACTGAATGAATTGGTGTCTTTATGACATTTCAGCTTTTACCTCAGCAGAACTCTCATTGCCATTTCAGCAGTTATTTTACTTGTTCCTATTCAATGGCCTGTCATTTTTCCATTGCAGCTATACCATATCTTACCTGATCTCCTCAAGTCTTCTAACCCTCCCCATTCTTTTCACTTAATACCAACAGTGTAATCTCTTACTTGCCAGAAAAAAAGGAAAGCACTTAGGCTTTTAGAACATCCAATATCTCTTCTACCTACAAAGCTATCTCTAGACATATCTTTTATTTACCTATTCTCTATCAAATCTCAGAAGAAGGGATACCTTATCATTATGACTAATATTATTGCCGTTACTATTATTATTTATACAAACAAAAGGTATTAAAGAGTTACTGTATCTGATACTATGTTAAGCACTTGTACATGAACCATCTTATGTATTCTTCATAATGCTAAGGTTAGTGCTCCATATTATGAATGAGGAAACCCAGCCTAAGGAAGGCTAGGGGCCTTGTCCCAAGGTTATGTGTAGTTAAGTAGTATATGCAGAATTCAAACCCAGGCAGTGTGACTTCAGAGACAGTGTTTTTATTCATTTTTTTTAAATTTTAAAGCACTATTTTTATTGAAGAATAATTGACATACAATAGTGTATTCATTTCAGGTGTACAAGATAGTGATTTGGTATTTATGTACATTACAAAATGGTCACCACAATAAGTCATGTGTCAGTATACATTACAATATTATTGATTACATTCCCTATGCTGTAATAACATCCCTATGTCTTATATATTTTAGAACTGGGAGATTGTACCTTTTAATCCTCTTCAGCTGATCCCTCCATCCCTCCAATCCCCTCCCTTCTGGCAACAACTAGCTTAATCTCTTTATGTATGAATTTGTCATTGTTTTGTTTGTTCATTCATTTTTTTTTTTTTAGAATCCATATAAAAGTGAAATAATATGAGATTTGTCTTTTTTAAAATTATTTCAATTAGTAAAATACACTGAAGGTCCATCCATTTTGTTGCAAATGACAGGATTTCAGAGTAATATTGTATTACACACACACACACACACACACACACCCCATACCATACCTTTATTCTTTTATTGATAGATATTTAGGTTTCTTCCCTACCTTGGATATTATAAATAATGCTGTGATGAATATAGGGATGCATACGTCTTTTCAAATTTGTGTTTTTGTTTTCTTCTAATAGATAGAGTGCCTTTAACTGCAATATTGTTCAGTTGTATGTGTATGTGTGTGCACATGCACGTGTATGCATGTATGTATACACGTGAGATACTCTACTACATGCTAATTTACTCTGTTTTAGCCATTATTTTTTCTGTTTTTAAAGGCCTTTCTTTCTTTCTTTCTTTCTTTCTTTCTTTCTTTCTTTCTTTCTTTCTTTCTTTCTTTCTTTCTTCTTTCTTTCTAAGAGAAAGAGAGAGCACATGCGCATGCATGTATGCAGGGGGAGGGGCAGAGAGATAGAGAATTTCAAGCAGACTCCCCAGTGATCCAGGAGCCAGGCATGCAGCTCAGTTTCAGGACTCTGAGATCATGACCTGAGCTGAAATCAAGAATCCAATGGTTAACTTACTGAGCCACTCAGGTACCCCTGCACATTATTATCTCTTGCCTCTTTTATACTTCTGTTACTTTTATGGCCTCTTCAATTTGTCATTCTGCATTTTACTTTCTCTTCAGAACAGGGACGCCTAGGTGGTTCAGCGGTTGGGTGTCTGCCTTCAGCCCAGTGTGATCCCGGGTCCTGGGATCGAGTCCCACAATGGGCTGCCTGCGAGGACCCTGCTTCTCCCTCTGTCTGTTTCTCTGCCTCTCTCTCTGTGTCTCTCATGTGCCTCTCCATGTCTCTCTGTCCATGTCCCTGATAGCTGCTGCTCTGTTTCCTAGTACCTGTTTTTTCAAGGATTCGTCTCCATTTACTTTCTACTTCTTTACCTCTCATACTCAACAAACAATAATCAGAATTCAACCTCAAACAATGCATTAAAAATTCACTAAGAGAGATCATTAATTACCTCCTAATTGTACTTAAAATACACATCAAATCTACTCTTCATCTGTGCCATTACCACCTTAGCCCAAGCCAGCATCATCATTTTCTTTAACAATTGTGATATACTTTTAGCTTGTTTTCCCCACTCATGCTTTTGCCTTTCTCCAAGTCAATCTCAGCACAGCCCTCCAATGTGTCATTTCTAGAGTTCATTTGTGTTGCATCATATTATTTATCTGCTAAAAGCTACAATGCTCTTTCATGGCACTAAGGCGATATAAATTCCTCACCAGGATTTACCACCTTTCCCACTTCTGTCTCCTGTTGCTTCACTTCTTGATCATTATACTATATACCTCAACCACATTGTATTTTATTTTTCAGTGTATTGAATTTACCATGTTCTTTCCTACCTCTGGCCTCTTACACATGCTGCTGCTTCTTATTCTTACTTGCTGCCTGCCTCTTTCCTGTTTATTCTTCTACTTTTAGCTTAAAGTTCACTTTCTCAGTGATACCTTCACTTGCCTATTAATCAAAATTAAAGCTCTCTATTAAGTCCCTCAGAGCACCTTTTTTTCTTTTCTTTTCTCAAAATTATCATGGTCTTAGTTAAATATTTGTGAGGTTATTTATTGAATGTCTGTTAACCCCCACTGGATTGCAACTTCTTCAAGTGCATGCGTCATTCTGATTTTATTCACATGGTGTATGCTTAATATATATTTGCTGAATGCATAGCTTGAATGCAAAATCAAGTGGGCCCATTTTAGTCCTAATTCTATATCCATATGGCACTTAAGACCTTGAAGAATTTAGCTTCCTTATTGAAAACTTTTCTTTATGTGCCTTCTCTATCAATAAATACTCTTTCCTAATTTCATTCCTATAACCTCTGCCAGTGCCCTGCAAAGTTTGCATTATTATAAAATTTCTTGAATGTTAAAACTAAATCTCATCAGTTAGTAATAGACATATGCCAGAAGTGAGATTTTTCCTGCAAGATTCATTAAAATTCTCATCAAAGGAAACACAATAAAATTGGCAAAACTTGGGGAAAAAATCTGACTTTGACTTTTTCAAGGAAATAAATGTACCTGAGACAATGACTGGGCTGCTAAGCTTTCTCTAAACTTTTTGATTCTTTTTAGCAGCATCATCATTGGGTTTGCTTATATTCACATGTAATAAGTTGAAAAGAAGTAAAAAAGAAAAAAAAGAAAGAAACAGAAAATAAAGGTCAGGGACCTTTCCTCTGTCAAAAGGCAGACTACCTGGTAAGAGCGTTATGCTAGTTCCCACACTTTCTATTATCAATATCCCTTTTCTTTGGTAGTGGGGGGTGGGTAGATTGTCCACATAGCATACTACTAACTTGTCCTCCAACCCGCCTCCCACAGAATTAAATTTGGTACATCCTGGTAATTATTGCTGTACTTTTACTGGAAAAAAACAGCACAGATCTTTGAAAGCTTTGCCAGTTAGAACCCCAGCAGGAGCTTTTAGTCTCTTCAGAAAGTATTTGTATCTCAGGTCTTCTAAAACCTCAGAGGTATGGAAATTACCGCTTGTCTAGCACCAAGGATTGAGACCCATACTGTATTATCTATTAAGCTAACACATCTTCTAAGAAAAAGAATATAATTAGCTCTTTTTGTAATAAGTACTTTGTTTTTCTTCATTCAAAATTCCCCATATTTTTAACTAATAACATTCTAAAGCTATAATCTAACAAAAATGTTTGAGATGGCTTAGTGCATATAAAAACATTCATAATGCAAAGCACAGATTATGTGATATTGCTGATAGCACATTTATTTATTTTCTTTTATACACAAATCCATGAAGGCACAAGGAGTGGATTTATGCCTATAGTTGGCACAACTATAAAGTCTGTGTGCTTTTTAATTTTTTTAAAAGCCTCATAAGAGCTTATGAGCTCTATTCAAGATAGCTTAACCAGGTGAAAAGGAGAATTTTAGAGGTTATTTTTCTCTTTCCCACCTATTATTGAAGGCAATTAGTTTAGATGGAAAATTGTAGCTCTTCTGTTCCACTAATATTAAAATATTATTCAGGTTTGCATATTGGGAAAATCACATTTTTTTTCCATAAGCTTTCATTCAGAGTGTTCAGTGTTTTGATATGTAATACCTTGATTTTTTTCTATTTTCATTCTTTTTGTAAATATGACTACTAGCTCTTTTTTTTTTTAAGATTTTATTTATTTATTCATGAGAGACACACAGAGAGAGAGAAAGGCAGAGACACAGGCAGAGGGAGAAGCAGGCTCCATGCAGGGGGCCCGACGTGGGACTCGATCCTGGGTCTCCAGAATCAGGCCCTGGGCCAAAGGCGGCACTAAACTGCTGAGCTACCCAGGCTGTGCTGAATACTAGCTCTTATATCTAGATGTGTATTCATTTTATCTGATGAAAATACTGGTTTAGTAATTTTGAGATCAAGTAAAAGAAAACTCACCATAACTCATTCTCAAATCTGTGTATTTATATTCTTGTTCATTTCATAAATTTCTCATAATAGTTCATTTTGTGGCAGGATTGCTTATTTACATCAGCTTTTGCAATAAATAAAATAAAATAAATAAAATAAAATAAAATAAAATAAAATAAAATAAATAAAATAAAATAAAATAAAATAAAATAAAATAAAATAAAATACACCTGAAAACTGAACAGTCAGATTAGGCCTATGGATATCAATGAGGTTTTGCTACTGATTGCTTTTCACTGAATTTTAAAACCAGAAATTAACTCCTTTTCCCCCTGTGTTTATCAGTAATCCCTAATACAACAGCATAGCACAGCCATTCTTGGCCTCAAACAGTTATTTTCAGAAGGATGTTTTGAAGTTCTCTCAAACTCCTAGTGTGATTCTCTTGAGTTTACAGTGTCTTTCTGGGCAGACTGTGTTACTATGTTTTGTTACAGACTAAAAACTAGTAGATGTTTGTTGATGCATAATTTCCACCTATCACTATCTTTGGGGGAAGTATTGTCTATTAGGATATCATTTTTTTTCTGATATAGACTCAGTTTTTAAAAAATTCTTAAATTGAAGTATAGTTGACATATATACTAGTTCATGTGTACAGCATCATGATTTGACAACTCTATACATTATGCAACTATTTTTCCAAAGCCTATTTGGAAAAATAGTTTTCCAAAGCCTATCTATTTTTCCAAAGCCTAATTTTATATATTAACTATGGCTCTTATCTCTCCTTCCATCTAATATAGAAACATTTGCCATTGGATCTGAATAGTGGGTACACTTGTATTGATTATTTTGTCCAGTCCAGATACAAGGTATACTGCAGAAAGTGCAGTGATAAGCAGAAAAGATCTTGTCATTGAGGAGGTTATTGTCTAAAAGAGGAAAAGCAAATTACTTAATAGAGAATCACAGATGTTCTTGCTATATTTCCATACTTTCAGGCAGAGTTTTGCTCAGTCATTGGGTCTGGCTTCACAACTTGTATAGGCAGTTCTGCCTGCTATCTAACTTAAGTCTACCCTTCTTTAATATGACTTTATTATCATAGCCTTTATTATAGTCACTGATCCAAGTTATTCTTGTATTTTCAGTGTGCAATGTATCCTAATAGTATTTAACTATTTAGGACAAATATCTTGTAACAAGGTATATTTTTTACAAATGTTTCTGTTAATTCTAATGAATTCTTAACATTATATTTTGAAGAGACTATAAGATCAATTATGTTTGCATATGATGGTAGTTGAAGGAGAGTTTCTTATTAGTGCAAAAAGAAAGATGATAGAAATAACCTTAAAGGTGGTTGACACATAGGAGCAGGGGTGGCATGTAGCTATCTCCTCCTCCTTCACATGTGATTTTTACACCTGTGATTTTTTTTTCCCCCTCTGGATTCTTACATCAGTTTGGGAGTAGATCAATATTTACCAGCTGCATAGGTAATCAAGTATATAAAATTTATATAAACAAAACTGGGTCTGACTCTTTGGGGGAATAACCTACTTGTAGCTGTTCTCACTAAAGCTGTCACTTCATTTTTTTTTTTAAATATAGTACAGATCACCTAAAGAAATGATAGCTGCTTGATGTGATTTGATAGACAAGTACCTCGTAACACAAATAAATCCCCTACATAATACAACACCATGGTCAGCACCCCACAGTACTTCAAGAAATGAATTGTAAAACAAAGAAAGTCAGCTAAAATGCTACCAGAGAGCACAACTATAAACAAATATATATTTCAGTTGAGTTTGTGTTTTATTTAGTCACATCATTTAGGTATTCTCCAAGTGCCTTTATGAGACATGAGCCTTTTAATAATTGTATCTGTGGCTGGGTATGTTGCTCAATACTTTTTTCATTTCTAAGCTTAGTTATTCAATATATTCCCTTATATAACTAGATCTTGTAATAGAGATTCAACTCTTGTCTATCAGTGTACCCAGTCAGATCATAAAAATTCACACTTTTGATTGCAGCAAATTCGGTTAGTATTATCAAGGCATACTAATTCGTGGCTACAGTTAAGAGATGAATATTGCTTCACCTCCTCTTTAGTCTCTTGATTTTACAGTAACACATTTGCAATGAGAACATTTACAATAGTAAATATATATAGTGCATTAAAACTGGCTGAAAGGAGCACAGGACAGTATTTACAGTGTGTTTGATAGCTAATGAGTGCTGTTTTTCACTGAGCTCTAACAACACATTCATTAATTGTGAATAAGAGAACTTTCCCTCGGGCTTCGTAGAACACTCAAGGACCATGATTTCTTTTTGGGTATTCCTTGAGGATGTAGAAAGATGATAATAGAAATAACAGCTATTGCTTTAGAGTGCATACATCGCCAGCCACTATGATAGGAGAGTTATACAAAGCATCTTATCTAACTCCTGCTGCAGCTTGAACAGGTTATTTGAGGAATGCATTTTACTAATGAGGAAATGAAGTCTAACAAACATTAGGTAACTTATACTAGGTCATGAACTAGAATGTAATAGAACTATAGTTTAAGTCCCAGGTCTGTGTAACTCAAAATCCCTATTTCTTCCACTATAACTTGCATTGTAAGTCGGGAAAATGCAGAAAATGTTTTCTCTCCCTCTGTGAGGATTGGGGAAGAATTTATCTCAAACCTAGCCTTCAAAATAGATATATGAGGCTCCACATTTAGACTCAGATTGAGCTAGGGCAGTATTGTTGGAATGACCCATGTGGCAGCAAATTACTATGTGGGAGGGAGAGTAGCCCCCAGTTTACCCATATCAGCCTACTATAATACCTTTTCGTACCATACATCTTCTCCCTAATCCAGCACTTTGCTAATTTTGGAGTTCCTATTGGAGTGAATGAATATATTCACTAGTTTTGTAGTTATTGTTTTAAGCCATCATATTTATCAACTGCTATGAGCTAAACTGTGTTCTAGAGGGTAAATGAATAAAGACATTTTGCCAGATTTAAGGGCAACTCTGTCCCCTTACACTGCATAGCCTCTTCTCAAAATCAAACTGACTGATGATGGATTATATCCAGTAATAACAGTTCAACGAAGTTAATACCCTAGCATTTCTGGTTTGATATCTTAGCTGAAGACATTATTTTGAGGACAGTAAAACATCATCATTCTCTCTGAATTTTGTTCAGTAGACAATCTTACTGTCCTACTTGGGAAATCTGAAAAATGGTTAGTCAGCTGAGGAGTGCTTTTAAACATTTGAATGTCTGATATATGCAAGACACTGTGCTAGGTGCTACATCAGATGCAGTCTTTGACTGTTCTCCCTACGTACTCTCCTCATCAGCAAACTTACCTCCCACAGTATCTAACTGAATAACTTCCCAAATATGCCAACTCTAATACTGTGTATCCAGACCTAAGCACTGTGTATCCAGATACAACCAGATATACTATAGTACCTAAAACCAAAAATGACAAGAAAGCCATATCATTTTCCTATCATAGAGGTATCATTTTACTATTTATGTGAAAATTTGGAGATGGAAAGGCTGAAGGGATCAGAGAGCATATTTAAATAGTCTATTTTACTAATTCAACCTTGAAGTACATGAAATTTAAGCTTGAATGTTGAGCTTGGAAAATACGAGACAATTCTAAGAAATTCTTCAAGTCAAAATATAGGCAAGGAATGGTATTAAATTACACTGTGTTTACCACAATATGAATATGATCCCAAGATTTGGAGCCTTAATAGTGGAAAGCTAGTAGTGTCTAAAATATACAATTGATGTCTGAGAGAATGGTAAACCAAGTTCACTTAAATGCCAATAATGTTTTTTTGGTAACAGCTGAGTAATATTTTATTTTGTGGATCAAGCACCCTTTACCCCATCTTTTCCCAATTCTAGAAGCAGAGATTTAAAAGGAGATAATGTTTACACATAATTTACTTGGCTCCTATCCAATTATTGAAACAAGGAATTTCCCCTACCTTGTAGATGAGGAACCTAAAGACTGGAGAAATTAGGTAGATTACTTCCGCACAGTGAGACAATGTGAAAGTTTCTAGATTTAGTCTTTAATTGAGTTTGTTACTAAGCTGCATATTACCTGCACCTACACTCTCTTATATAGGATAGGCAGCAGACGATCAGGGGAAACAAATTCACCTGAAACAAAGCA